>NC_089526.1:18153418-18481993 GCF_963924715.1 Thunnus thynnus
AATCTAGTTAGTATGCTTATTGTTTGACACATAAAACAGTAGAAGATGAAATAAAGGAAAATGGCCCCTTTGGGAGATGCCCATCTGCCTGAGCCCAAGTCAGCACGTCTTTCTGCCATGACAGCTCAAATAAAGCCTACCTCATGTCTGTGATCTCATGCTTGACTTACTTTTCTCTCTGTTGTGTAATTAACACAGAATCCCAAAAGCAAAAAAAAATCCATTTTAATGTTTTGGAAACAACCAAAATGTTCAAACGTCGAACATAACAAATATGAAATCCCAATCAGAGTTCCTCTACAAAAGCTGACTGCACAGAGCCAAAAACAAATGGAAGTATTGAGGGAGATATGCTCCAGTGGAGGCAAATTACAGATAAGTCAGAGGCTGCTCATGCATTTTAAGTGCCACATTATACAGAATCCATTAGTAGCAATAGGAGTTCAACACCACTCGAGATATTAAATCTCTGTGACTGCAACTCTGTGGAACCAGGATGAGTCGATATCAAAGAGGCCCAGCTGCACTGCCAATAGACAGAGGATGAGATCGAAGGAATGATGCCAGAATTATACACCAACAACAGTCATATGAAAATGGCACAGGCTGACAATACTGATGTGTAGCTTGTTATACAGCAAGATAATCACTTTCACTTGGGCCAGATGAAGGGGCCACATAGATGATCTGGAGGTCTTGGATTAATTGAATTGTTAATAACATATGTCTCATCTCTGAACATTTTTCAAGGTCTTGCACATATCATGCCAATACTGATTTACTGAGGGCCACAAAATATCCACGACCTTAGAGCCAAAAGAAAGGATTTTCAGACATTACATCTGTCCTTGTAGCTTGCCTGTTTGTCAGTGTATATCTGTGTATTTGTGTGTGTGCGTGCTCAAAGGCCAATCCTCTCCTAATACCTGCCTCAATCTGCTGGAAAAAAAACAACAACTTTCCAGTCATTTCTCAAGGCTGAAACATTTTTTCCCCATCACTCAATTGTCAGAGATGGAAATGAGCAGCATAAGAGCTATCCATCATTCATCAAACCCAACAGCCCTGGTACCTTTCCTCGGTTCTGCATGGCTATACCTGCTATTTCCCCTCCACATGCTGTCGCCTTTTTGGTGCATGGATGTAGCAATTACTGGGAACGGGCGTGATCACTGTACCAAGGCGAGCAACAGCTTCTCGTCCCCTGGAATCAGGGCTGATCAGCGTGAAAGCAGCTCCTCTGCTTTGAACACATGGCCTTAGGGGCAAAAAGGAAGCTGAATTCACTGCTTTATAATTTCCTGAAATAATATGCTGTATAAAGTCAGATATGTTCCCTTTGGAGCATGCAGCCAAAAAGAGATGGATAAGAAGAAAGGGCCTTGTGTTCAGATTCAGTCCGTACTTACTGTATATATTTGTATATATTCACAATATTCATTAATCCATACATATCGTCATGTTCATATTGTACAAACAATAAAGGCTGCTGTGAGCTCAAACAATACTGCAACTGTGCAATGAAATGTGTGCATTGTAAAATAGCTTCAGTGTCTATGATACCTTTTGCTCATCCTTATATGAATTTCTGTCTTGACACAGGGGAGCAGCCCCTATGTGTGTCACGAGATCATGTATGAATAACAACCCCTCCAGACTAATGTCTTGTTAGAGATGAGGAACGAGTAGAGGGGGAGCTCTTTGGTCAGACCCTGTTTAGCGGATGGAGCGACGCCCGGTGCATGGTGGCAGTGAGAGGACGACAGAGGGTGGAGAAACAAGGGGGGAAAAAATGGAGGGGTAGAGGGCACCGTCTCTCGAGGCCTCTGTGCTTTGCTGCCAGTGTGTGTAAATCAGCAGGCAGCTCACGGCTGCAATGAGGTAGAAAATAAAAAAAACATAAAAATGTCCGAGTGAAATAAGAGGCAAGGAGAAATCTTTTATGATGAGCCTAAATTCTCCTTACTCTGCAGTAGATCCACTGGCCAGCTCAGCTTGTCTTCTCCAGACACCGTCCATCATCCCAGTGTCTGCATATAGCCACAAATTACTCAAATTACCCCACCTGCTATTCATGTAATACATATGTAATGAGTATCCTAAATTCACATGATTATCATTCATGGTATGTTAATAGGCCTATGTCAAATTCATTAATATGCACATAAAATGATGTGGACTGCCAAACCAGAATGTCTGAACTTCTGCCAATGTAGGTTAATACACATTAAGTCCTGGATCCAACATGTTTAAACTTGGGGTTTTGAACATAACTAATACCTCAGCAGCATGTTTATCCAAGCATTTCAACCACATAT
Organism: Thunnus thynnus; assembly: GCF_963924715.1. Classification (NCBI taxonomy): domain Eukaryota; kingdom Metazoa; phylum Chordata; class Actinopteri; order Scombriformes; family Scombridae; genus Thunnus; species Thunnus thynnus. The sequence goes on from NC_089526.1 coordinate 18,155,737, forward strand.
CAAGCAAAATGGAGCTGGTTTAGGTGTCATCATGTGACCTACTGTAGTTGTGGAAGGTTGAAAGCTTGGTGAACTAGTGAGCAGATCTTAAAGATTTGATTATTTATGTTATGTTTATAATATTTAGCATGATTTCCTTACATTTTCTCCAATGTGAAGCTTTTAACATTTTAACATTCATATAGCACATGCACAAAGGCAATTCAAGGTGCTATATAGTGCAGTATAAGCACTCCTGCAGCTCCTCCTGATCAGATTCTTCATGTATGTATCAATCCATCTATAATTTTGTTATCCTATTTGCCCATGCTGTGTTTCTGTAATTTGCTTTCCTAGTCCATACACACGTCATCTATCGCATGTCTGTCCGTCTAAAGACAGAGGACGTATTGCTGTACAGGTTGTAAAACCCCAGAGGCAAATTTGTGATATTTGGCTATACAAATAAAATTTGACTAGCTGATGCCCTTTCTATCTACATGTGTGCTTGCTTTCAGTTTCAAAAAGCTGAATATCAGTTAGCAACAACCATTTACAATATAACAAGTCTGGCTATCAGCACTTACAGTTGCTGAGTTCTTTAAGCAACATGAGGCAACTTCCAGGATGCCAAAGAGGCCAAATTCCCTGTGACTAAACTGTAAGCGCATCAGTCAAAACTGCAAAAACATTTCATACGTGAAGAGAAACAGTCGCCAGCTGCACTGATAAAAAAGGAGCAGTGGTAACAAGTTGAAACTAACAATAGAGAAATTAAATGTAAATACAGTTTACAATATATAAGTCATCTGGCATTTATCTTAAAATATCAGCTACTTTAATGTTTGTGGTGATGATTTAGGCTCTAAGTTTAAATCTTTTTTTATGAGGTGTCTATGTTACTCTGTTTACCGTGTGCATGTGCACTCTGTACAGCTCCATGTGTTCCTTTGGCACTAAATTAGCACAGGTTAGCTTGGCAGGACCTGTGCTTGGATACATACCAAAGCTGACATTAAATGGGAGTGATGGCAGCAATCTGCTATCCAGTGGCTCAGTTAGCTCCCTGTAACTCAATCTTCATACCTTTACTTCCTATGTCAGGGGCCATCTTACAGAAAAAGCTTCTATATATAAGAGCTGACACCGAGATGGGACCTCACCTAGAATGTGAGGTCATTACAACGAGGGGCATCTAACTCTGTGGGGGGTCAGAGAGGAGTGATCAGCTTGCAAAGGACTGGCAGGCAGTCAACTGCAGTGAGGTGTAAGGTGTTCAGTGAGGAGAGGGCTGTAATTACAGTTAGAGCATCAGTCGCATCTCTGACCTCCCCTGATTGCAAACTACCCTCCCTGACCATCCGGGGTCATTACTCACCTCACTAACTAGTAGAGTAAATCAGTGGAGGAGCACTGACCTGATATTAGAGCCCCCGAACCAGAGAGTAAACAGGGCCAGAGTACGGAGGCTGGAACCTTGTAAATAATCTGCAAGGAGATGGAGCAGGAGTGAGGCGTGGGTGATGTTTATAGCAGGTAGACAAACACCTGTCACTTTAATAAGTCTGATTTATCTTGAGTGACATGTCAGCACATAGCTCTGCCTGGCATGACAGCCCCGGACCACCAAACCCACGCCCAGGAACATGAGACCTGTTTGTAACAGTGAAGTATACAGTAAGCAAGAGAGATGACAAGCCCCTCTACAGCAATAACAGCTTCATCAGCGTAAAATATCGCCGTAGATGCAATGGTGTCCAAGGCTTAACTTAGCATCCTCCGGCTGGTTGATGGTGAGGTTTTAGAGTTTTTTTATTTAATCTTTTTCTTCAGACAGTGGAGCCACTTGTGTCTCCCCATGCCTTTCTGAGATATACAGATCTTCACAAGACATAACTGTCTGCAGCTCCCAGAAGGCAATTAAACAAGAAGTAAGAACAGACACTGACAACATGTGAGAGAGGTGGGTGTGGCGGTTGTAATAAATGACCCGTCTAGACCTATATTTACTAGCCTGCCACTAACCTTGGTCTGGAGCTCATAATATTACACATTAGATATTGGAAAACCACTAAAATAAAGTGAAAATCTTGCAAAGCCTAAAATTCCGAAAATATGAATTTCCAGAGCAGCCTGTCATGATCTTCGTTAGTGTTCACTTTAAACACACCGTGTCTTCTCGTAATGTCATAAGCCAGCTGAGGAAACCTTAATTTGTCAGCTGCCATGAGTTATGTTAACAGAAACTGACCTCAATTAAGAGTGACTTGCATTTAAAAAGTGTCTATTTCAGATTTAAGGATTTAGACCAGGGGAGAGGCCTTAATGGAATGCTGACAGAGGGCCAGTTGGAGAGGTAATACATTTCCTGCAAAATGCCAGGGGATACCACATAAATAAGGCTGTGTTATTCCTGACAGAAACTCTCTATGAAGCTGTGCGGTGATCTATGACTGAGTGACCTGGTTAAAGAGCAGCAGAAACAGCTGACAGCTTGATCAAGATTACCTCTCTCTAAAGTGGTATAGATCAAGTCTTTAGCTTTCTCGCCAATCCCAGGGGTGATGGTATGAAATGGGGATGGTATTGCTCAACAAAGACGAGCAGATGAGCATCAGCGACATTAGTGTACTGATATTGTCCTGGGGCATAGATGAAAAGTTGACAGACATCAAAGTGCTGATAAAATCAAACACATGTATGTTATAGTTGATGGGATGTATCAGAATTAATATACATTAGCTTTGAACCATCATTATAAAATGACTATGAATGTATTCAGTCCTGAAGGGAAATTTGTTTTATATTTCCATCATCTTTCTCAGCAAATCTAATGTTATTTATTGTTACTCAGTAGGTCAATCTATATATATTTGGCTGGTAAAAGTGTATCTTTATGGTTGCAGGTATTAATTAGTGATATTCTAGTATCATTAGTGTAATTTAGTGCTCGATAGATTAATGGCACAGTGGCATTTATCTATGAAACATTATATCTTTATGTTAAATTGCAATAAAAGAACCTGTATATTCTGAGGATATGGCTGTCCAAATCTAAAGGGGGGATGGGGGTGTAGTTGACATCCATTAAGGAAATCCTTTATTGGCACATAAAAATGAGAGGCAATATTTAGCCTTACTTGCCTTTGGCAACCTAACCCCATAGCCAAACATTAAAAGGAGGACTCTTAGGGGAAATACCAAACCATGTCAGCAATGAAGAAATATTTTTTCAGGAATTAAATCCACAATTCAACATCACCATCAAAACATGTCAAAGTGTTTCATAATCTGCCTAAATTATTTAATTATGCAGACTGAGATCATTGTCGGGAACGTTGCAGAGATGTTATTGTTCCACTACATCCATTTCCTGGCCTAAAACAAAGCATTTCCTCTCTACATCCAATGTAGTATATTCAATAACTAATTATGGTAATTCATTACGTCTCCAATTAGCAGAGAGGGTTTATTGCTGCACTATACTGTAAAGAGCAGGATTTATGTCGGCTTTGAATGTCACCCAGAGGACAGAGGACTGGCTCATCACTCAAGAGGAACAAAACAGAGAGACAGGAGCAAGGAAAAAATAGAGGGAAGAGGGAGAGAAAGATACAGTGAGTTATTGGTTAATGAACGCATTTTCTTCCCCATTTTCAACGCAACCTTGAGAAAACCTTGACAAGGTCCCTTTGTCTGCAGCACACCAAAAAGGAGTCTGTTACCCCCCAATAGATAAAACTGTGGGGTAACTTTGGCATTTTAGTGAGGAGACTGTAAAAAGATATGTACAGTATGTACTGTATGTAACCTCGGTGGGATATGGCCAGAAAACACCACATCGCCTGCTGTCAAACGGCCCCTCAGAGGGCGATAAGCATCCCCGCTATCCGTGTGGGTGGCTGTCTTATTAGTGCACCTCAGCCGTTTCACTCAGGCACGCAGCACAGCCAACCATCTGCCATGCTGTGATCTTCTGCCCAGCAAAGTCTCTCAGGTGCCATAAAAAGAAACCCAGTGTCCCTTTGAAGCTCAGCACAAAAGTGCTGACCAGATGAATAAACTCATTTTTAAAAATAAATACATTTTCATTCATGCAGGAGGCTGTGCACACGTAATTACTGTGTTGGCTGTTTTTAATATTGACAATCACCTGATTTGAGCTACACAGCACATTACAGGAGGCATGTAATGTTAATTTAGTCATCAACATCATTTCAAGATTGTTCCCCAAGGCGAAAAAAAAACTGGCACTTGGTATTTCTGCCTTGAGCATCTCCGTAGCAAAGATCTATGACCTTTAAAGAGACTCTATTGCCACCTTGTGGCTTAATTAGCAGGTTATATAATAAAAAATGCTCTGGTACAACAGATTTGTTTGAATTTTTATTCATAACGCCAGTTGCAAATACCAAATTTCCCAAAACCAGAACATGAAATGGTGGGAAAAAAATGTAATTTGCATAGAAAATAAATACAAAGAAGCAGTGCAAAGTGTGGATATATTAAAAAAAATCCTCTTAAACATGTTTTTAGTCATATGAAAATATTTGTATCCATCAGTCTCAGACAGTGGATATGGGAGGAAATGTTCCTGAAAAATGAAACAAAAAAATAAGAGTTAAAATATAGTGGATTTATTCCAGGTGTGTATTTTGACATGGTAGTTTTGAACTCAGCAACCAAGTGTAACAAAATAAAACAGCTACTTACGTGGGTGCATTTATAAAGCATACAGCTCCATCAGGTAGTCTTTGGGGACGATTCCTATATTTCCATCCCTCTCTCCGATCCACCAGCCAAAGTTCTGGTACTCCTGGAAACAAGAGAAGCAAAGCCATGAAGAGAGATGAGAGTGGGTTCAAAAAAACAAAACAAAACAAAACACAAAAGACACAACTGACAGAATAATAATCAACTATTTTATTGTTATATTATTGTTAAAGTATTTTTCCTTCCCTGTTTTATATCATTGTATCTATTTTTGAACTTTTGGTCAGACAAAAGAAGCAATATAAAGATGTCACCTTAAATTTTGGGGAATTTTGTTGGGCATTTTTCATTATTTTTCATGTTTCATGCACAAACTGAATCTTTTCTGGAATTTTTTGAGTGTTTTCTGACAAAACAGGTAATTTGATGACATCACCTTTGGCTTTGGTAAATTGTGATGGGAAGTTTTGTCATTTTAAAAATTAAGTCCTTGGACAGGACATCTAAGAAAGACATCTAAGAAAGACCACCAGAACAAATGACATGTTTCTTGCCGCCATTATCTGTTATCTATTCACAAAAAACTCCACTGTTTTCCTTTCACTCCAAAACAACGCCTACGTCCCATCAACAACTTTACATTTTCTGTTCTCTGTCCTGTTTGTCGGTTTTGAGACTGCACACACTTTCCTCCAGTCCACACAAAACCCTCAGTGTGTGCAGAGCACATCACATATAAATCTGTCACAGCGTGACAAGTAATAGCTCCAAATGGCTGTCAGCATGCTGAGATGTGAGGAGGACACTGCGAGGAGAGATCTGAGACAAGAGGAGAATACCCCTCTCTCTCTCTTTGACCAAGAGCCCGACCTCACATCAAAGTCTTCCCGGGACATGAATCAACACTGGAGAGTACGCTTTGCCAAGGCTGAAGCAAGCGGAACCTGCACAATGTTTCAAACCAAAAATCAGGGACAAGGAGAGACCACATCTGTGTCCAGTTATTCCCAGGAGAGAGTAATGGATGTGATCACATGGTAGTACTAGAAACAGGAAGATCACAATAACAATAGTAATAGCTAACATTGACAGTCATCTGCTGATGGGTCATTTATCATGTCAGGCAAAAATGGTCAAAGAAAAGTTAACTTGGCCTATTTTCCCCATCACAACTCTATAGTCAGATGATGTTATGAATACAGTAAAAAGTAATTAGTGTGGCTGAGTTATTACCAGCAAATTAAACTTTATATGCACATCACTGCAAGAAACAAACAGAAAATGTCATATCCATTTCATTAATGTATCACATAATGAAAATGACATTTCGTCACAAGCCCCTGGGGGATAATGTAGCAGACTGACATGAGGTGTGTGTAAGAGGGTGCGAGACCGAGTGTGTGCACACATTATGACTTCCTGCAGCTAGTCTTTGAAAACAGCAACACCTCATTGTGCAGTTCTGGCTGACAAATAAGTCAAGCTTGAGTGAGTGCGGGACACAACATGAGAACACGCATACGGACCTGCAGAAGACTAATGACGCCACACACTGTGACCACACACACATTAACGCACAATAGTCTAAGCTGGCTAATACCACTGCCCCGTAATTTTACTACATGTAGTTCTACAAACTGAAACGCTCCACAGCTGATACATCAGTTTACGAGCACAAATCGCAACACAAGTGATAAGGTGAAAAGATCTGCGGGCTCAATAACGACAGTGACAGCAGCGGCATTATGTTTAGACAGTGTTTACACTTTATCAACCCATCAAGCCACTTAAGTTAAGTGAGATGATACATTTCTCGATTAGTTTTATGTGCTGTTACTGTGGGGGGGGGGGGGGGACAACACACTCCCTCGCCCTCACTCAGGCCCCTATAATCTACACCCAGGCCTGACTGGGGGGTCTTGCAGCTGTAACACTACAGCTATTTCTGGGCTGTGGAATGGGGGAGGGATGCAAGGAAGATGGAGAAAGGAGAATGGGGGAGGAAGGAGTCGGCTGTCCCTTAAGCTGCAGCTGGCTGCTGCAGTCCAGACAGGTTTTATGGTCATTGCCCTCGCAGCAGGCCACAACCCCCAACACCAAGGTTTCAGCTAATGGCACTCCTAGTCTGAGTGAAAGGGCAACTTGATTCTTGGTCCTTTTCCACGCACGAAGAGAGAGTAATAAACAGGCATTTGGCCAATGAGCATTGATAGGTCTGTCTGCTTTGTGCATTTGCTTCTTAACACTAGTGCTGATTCATTTAATCAGTTGGTTAATTAACAGAAAATTGACAATTTTGATGAGTCTTCATTCAAGTCATTTATCTAACAAAAATGCCAAACATTTACAGGTTCCAGCTCTGAAAATTTAAGGATTTGCTGCTTTTCTCTGTTTTATATCATTGTAAACTGAATATCTTTGTATTTTGGACACACTGGGAAATTTGGCCATTTTTCACATTTTAAAAGGCAAAACAATTAATCAATCAATTGGAAAAATAATCCACTTTAATTAATCATTTAACAAAAATAATCATTAGTTGCATATAATATATCAACATATATATAATCATAAAGTGTCAAGATAATTAATAATAATAAATGAGAACCAAATGTTTCTCGGTGTATCTTAATTAATAAATGGAATATTTTTATTTTAAACATTTTCTTTGTGTAATTTTGGATAATGGACTGCACATACAGCATCTGACTGTCAGAGTATGTTTTTAAATCTTCATGGCTTTTGGGCACCACTAGATGGCAGGCTTGAATTTAAAAAAGGACCTGGCCAGTTGACAACAGTATGCCTCAATTGACTGCATGCTCCATAGAAACTAAAGGAAATATAGCCAACCTAGATGGTGCACATTTCACAAGTTTTTTTAAACAGAAACCACAGGGCCGACACGCATCTGTAAAAGTATTAAATTCCTTGACTTATTTGCTGTGCGATGTTCAAAAACAAGCTTGTTAAACGTATCACAACAAAATCCAATTCTGTGTTCATATGATCCAGTTGAGCACAAAAGGGCTCCTGTGTGGTTACATAATTAAGGTAAAGAACGGCCTCTCAGTTCTCCACACCTGGCACCCACGCCTAGCCGACAAGCCTCGGAAATTGTGCGTCCACTACACGTCCTCACCTGCTCTGAATAGAGTGGCAGACTGAGCTTTGGGTTTCCTGAGAACACACATTCCTATTTGGCGAGGTGAGAGAGACGTCTGAGAGGTGTGTGGGCTGAGGGCTGCTTGCTGCCTGGCATGGCAGCGGCGGCAGCGTGCTGAAACAGTCCAGATGGAAGTGATGGAATGGTGCTGTGCGCCAGCTAAGTCCAGCCTCCGCCAACAGCACTAAAACAGTTTCCGTTGTGACACAACTAATCCCCATCACAGTGCCAGAGCTATCGAGCCCAGTCGGCCTCTTACCATCAGCCGTCCACCTCCAGGCGGTGGGCCAGGCGCTGCCAGTAAAGGATGTGAACAGCCAGTTCCTCTAAGGGCCTAACTCACTTTAGGTGGTCTAGGACCAGCAGAACCTCTATCAAATTCTTGCACTGCAGCTGAGTTTGTGCTAAATCTGGCTTTAACATGCATCATGAAAACATTCCGCTTGGGACAAATCAATATTTTACATCTGACCAGGAGGGTTTCCCCAACCATACCTTGCTCAGGATGTAGATGGCGTCTCCACGTTTGAAGGACAGTTCGTCCGGGTGGTCTCCTGAACAGTCCCATAAGCCCTGGTAGAAGTTCTGGTAGTCTGTGCTCTTGTCAACTGGATGGAAAAAAGGGGAACATACTGTATGTGATGACAGATTAGGTGCTCTATTTTCTACTGGCAGTAACTGCTTTAAAGTTCCCCTCCACTCAAAAATGTGTTTGCTTAATGTCACTTTACTTGAATGTTGCTTCACCCTGCACAACGATGTATGTCCAGAGTCTGACACTAGAACACTGTTTTCACATCCATCTGCTGAAAAAGAGAGTTTCTCTGTGCTCACCTTAAATCTGAGTTTAATCCTGGTCCAGTACACAATATACACAAGTGTGAAGTGGAAACCTGAAGCCTCCAGTGCACATACACTGAGAATGGACTTTTCAGTGAACATCTTGTGTCTTGTAGTTAAACTTATGAAAATAAAAATATTTGCATAGTCATGGATTCTTGATTTTTCAAAAAAGTAAAAGGAGTAGATGCAATTTTAAGAATTGTTAACTGAACTTTTTTGTTGAAAAACCATATCAGACACAGATTATTAGTCCAAGCAGAGTATTTTTACACGTCTTAAAACATGTCTGGAGGAGATCTTAAAGTCTTGGGTACACTGCAGTAATTGTTAGTATGCAGCAGAACCAACAGGAGGCAGTGGAGAGCCTAAAGCAGAATAGGCAGCACCATGTGCAGAGGCAGAAGAGGCAGCACAATAACTAACTCCACATCCAACAAGTCAATACTACATCATAATTCAGAGCAGGTTTTCAGTATGTAGTATGTTCACACTGGAAAAAGTGACAAAATGAAGTATACTCAAAAGACACTAAAAATCACAACTTTTGTGAGTGTGTGTGTATTTTTTTAGTTTCAGATGGTCACTCTTCCTCTACAATGCAGTGTGCAAAGGAGATGGACGAGCTAGCTGGAAAATAATAAAACAAATTGTGTAGATGGAGGTGAAGCAGCTCCAGGAACACAACAGAAAACAATGAAATAACTATTTTTAAAAAACATTTTACTATTTCTTTGTTAAGTTTAATTTGCAGTGCCATGGTAAAGTCACAGTTTGAGTGCTTTTGCACTAATGTTTCCACCCCTCAGCCAAGTTATTGATCTGAAGTTGGCGCACACAAGCTCATGAAGCTTGTTGTTTTGTTCCACCCTCAATGGAATGGCTTGTTAATGTTTCAGGTATTTTCAGACAGATACACTAGAGAGATAAATCATTTCTAGCATAGTATTTTTGCACCACAGCAAGAACCACAACACGTCACGTATTGTAAAAAGGAAGTTGGCTAACCAGCTGAAGTATTTCCAGCATTGTGTTAACTTTCAGTTGTGCATGCTCACAGAAACTTCCTCTGTAAATATCACTTCTTCTTCCCTGTGGCTTATATGGTTGAGTCTGCTCAAAAGCAACCATAAAAACATGTGACAGAAGAGCCATTTGTTGATTACAGCACCCTGTCATCTGTATCTGTGTTAAGTTAGTACACACAAACTAAATATACTGTTCACATCAATACAGGCTTGATATAGAGATCTACAGTAAACTTCAGGGCTCTGTACCTGCAACAGGAGGAGCAGGTTTGCTCATTGGCTCCACCTTTGGAGGAGGCTTCACTGGAGTGGGAATGTCGTCCTCTGCAGAAACAAGACAATATTGACAAATGAGTGTATGAATTAAAGATTATGGTTCTTCTGTCCAGTAAGTGGACAGCGAGAAATGCAATGACTGAAAACAAACTCTTTGAATTAACGAAACAAAGAGATACATGCAATTTGTGACAGTAGAGATTGTCAAAGTAATAAAATGTGTTTGGATCAGACCTGGGAGCTCTTCATAGATGTCTTCGTCGATCGCCTCAGGCTCAGCTGTGTCAGCCATCGGTCCAACATCATCATACATTTCCTGGTCCTCCTCTTCTTCTTCTGGGATGTTGCCTGTCATATCTACAAACAGGGAAACATGTTAACACACAATAAATGTTGATTTGTGCAGCCACACGCAGAGTATTCAGTGATGATATTTAGACAATCTCGTTTTTATTCAGATTTTCGTTCATCAAGAAACAAATGCGGGTGTGACTGACACTATAGAGCATAATAATGTGTTCTTATGATTGAAACAGTCCAAACCTCTCAAAACAAAGTCTATCTCTTTCACCCATTCCTCCGCCTCTCTCACTGATGACGCACAAAACTGTGATGAAAGAGGAGAGAAATGAAAACTGCAGTCAGTGCAACATGCAGTTATTCATATATTAATTAACATAAACAAATAATACTGCATTTATGCATAGCAAAATGTTCCGCATGGAGGAGTCTGGATGTTAGAAACACTCATTTAGACTCCTTAAATATGCGTGTCAGGTTGAGCCATTGCAAAGGCAGTAGTGTAAAGGCAGCAGTGTCAAATGAATGAATGGGTTTTAAAAATAAAGATTTAATGAAGTGCATGTACACATGCCTTGCCAAGTTTTAAACACAGCACATCTCAAGTCCACATTTGTTTTTCAATTTTGGAGGTACATTTAGAACAGCGATGACTCTTGAACCATCGCAGAGTCGAGCATACCTGATACACTCGCTTGTCTGGAGCCGAAATTTCAAAGCAGCAGTCCTTCTTCGAGTCTTTCCGTAAGGTGTTGTTCATTTTGACATTGTACCCAGCGACACTGAACTCGCCCTTCTGCTGCTTGTCTGTTTACAGGAAATGAAAACACCATCATTAGTGGTTCAGACACAACAACAGCAGCAGCAGCAGCAGCAGCGTCACTGTCAAAATCCTGAGGAGCAAAAAGCAAAATCCCATGTAAAGTTTTCCTCTAGCAGCATGTAATTCATTCAGGCTGCAAACATGGGACAAAAAAAAAGAAAAGGGGAATTATAAGAGTACCTCTCTCACTGCCGTAATAGTAGAAGATATGATGGCTCAGAGCGCACCATCTCTTCTGCCACTCTGTGCCAAAAAAGCTGTGATCTGTGGAGGGAAAACCAACAGGAATCTTAGCAATGATTTATGGAAAGACATTAAAATGTGTATCACATGTCTTGTGTGGGCTACAGCCTTTTTAGGACTTTATGTGCTTTAATGTACATAGTAAAATGTTTGGGTTATAATGAGGGTTGTTTTGTATCATTTGATGCACAAATAGCCTTTGAAGGTGAAAAATTTGCATCCATTCATTTTTTGGGAAGTAGTTCTGTTGTGTATTTTACTAGCAGAGCACGCACCCTTTCTGCGTTTCTCCAAGTATCCCGCCTTAAAGACAGATGTCAGGTCCTGAGCTGCCACAGGTGGAGACTGCTGGGCACCTGGAAAAAGAGTTAAGGGAATCCAACAGAGTGAGCTCTAGTAATCTATATGAACCCATCTTCATTCAAACTACAGTTGAGTCCTTTAAAAGTGTTTTTAATATATCAAAGTTATATTTGTTTTTAAAATGTTAAACATAAGCAGATGGCTTTCTGACTATGGGGTTGATGGATGTTAAAATAAATAGTAAAAGCCATGAACTGAGCACTGTTTTGCCTCCCAATAGGGGAGATTCCCCCTCGCACTGTGCAACTTCAATGCAAATGTTCAACTACTGTGTCAAAGTTGCTTTGTGTGAAAGAGCCGCCATAAAACTGGCAGCTGCTTTCAGCCCATAAACCCCAGACCCCTAATCACCATTTCACAAGGATTTCCCTGATACTCTATTTTAAAAAAGTAAATACAAAATCTCGCATACGTTGCCATGGAGGAGCATCAGGGTTAAAGCTACTGTATATTGGGGGATGTGTTTTCTCAAATCTAAAGCCATGGCAGTAATTTTCAGTCCCCAGACTGTGGCTGAGAGCAATAAAACATGCTCTTGCTGTCAAACGGGTGGGGTGAAAGAGGTGGTGGGAGTAGCAGTTATGCCCCCAAATTGCTTCCCAAGTATGTTGCCAAGTTACAGTTGGAATGTCTCCCTCATTGTGCCACTCAAAGTCACTTTCTCCACAGAGCAGACTCCAAGATTTGTGTATTTTCATGCCAAGAGGCAATTTTCAATACTTCACATCCACAGCTTGTTAGCTTGTTAGTAAGTCAATTTGGACATCAAAACTAAGTGCTTGTGGCTTACCTTCAAAAGCCTCTTCATCCTTGTCTGTGCGCTCCGAAAGCAGCGACCCACTGTCATTGTTGCTGTCAACCTCTTCCTCATCATCTGAGTCATCTCCACCTACTGGAGTAAACAGACGGTGCTGTGTAGTAATGGTGACCTACATGTTATTGTGTAATACAGTGGTTCCCAACTTGCTGCGCTTGTGATAAAGTTCTTGTGATTACAGAACGCATGTCTAAGTCGTGCCATTTGAAGTGATTTCGCTTTCTTGTACTTTTTGGACACATTTTGAAAGGCCGAAGAGTTAAAATTATACAGTATTTCACAACAAAGAGCAAAGATTAGAAAAACAAGCAACATTATGAGAAAAATCTGAACGCTTTAAAAGTTTGTGTAGCAGAATTTGTTTTTTAACTGATAATCATCTTTTGACCACATAGATTCTTCTAGGGACCCCTTGTGTGAGTCCCGACCCCTAGGTAGGGAACCACTGTTGTAACCCATTTAAACTCAGTATTATTAAACAACAAGTAGGACTAACTCACTTTTGTCCTTGAAATCGTGCGGGAAACTGTTGTGGAGAGAGTAAATGGATGTTAACAACGTTCACATTTCTGCACCAACAGCAAACAACATTAAGAGACATTTCTGTAACAGTGTTCTGCATAACGTAGGCCTACAGTACATGCTGACATACCCCAACTTGACCTCTTTAATCCGTTTGATGAAGACTTCCCTCCTCTCTTTTGCCTTCTTGCTCAAATTTTCCCCTTTCAAGCCATCGTTGAGGAAAGTTTCTAGATCTAAACAAAAAAACAGCAGGTAAAACACTCATATAACCTGATATCACAGTAGTTTTGGGTGTGTTGTTTGGCAGTCATTCGGCCCAGAACTGCTGCTGGAGATCAACTTGCATTTCAAAGTACAACAACACGGACAAAATTACACTTTTTACTTTAAAACTGCGCATTGTTTGATTAGCTTTCTAAGCAGCTTTTTTGTATGGAATACCAGCACCAGGGTGTGTACAGGTGAGATAAGACGGAGTTAAGGTGCATCTAACAAAAGCAAAGCTCTGTCATCCATATTGAGTCTGCGCTTCCTCTTTCTCAAAGCGGTCTTTTAAAAACTGGACTTTGTCATACAAGCCGTAAAGGACCACGGGAAAGAAGCCCACGCGGACATATAAACAATGCATGTATATTTTACCTGAAATGAGCGTCGTTATCTCCTCAGGAATGGCGCGCATTGTACGCTTGTGTTTTGTGACAGCGATGGACCGTCCGGCTGGGGAAACTTCTCATGACACGGAAGCAGCAGTGGGCTCACTCTCTCTCTTTCTCACACACACACTCACACACTCACACACACGGAAGTTATTTATTACTGACCACACAGTTCCGCTGCACAAACATTCAAATCGGCTTGTTGTTTAACATCCACACCGACGTTTATTGGTCTATCAGCGATATTTTTTGACTGACTGGTTGATGCTTTAATGGAGCAACGGCTCGTTACAGACTAATAAAGTCACAGCATAATGCCATCATCATATTTTTTTGATTGATTCCAGGTAATATTTCTCTGGCACGTATAAGTTTACAAGCTGTGAGTGACTTCTTGGACACATTGTCTTTTTTTTAACAATGCTGCAAGCACTTCCACTTTATGAATATGTCAAGATTGTAAATCAATATAGAGATTATTAATAGCTCAAGAGGGCAATTGTGTAAAACTGTTATGTAGGTTTCTGGAGCCTGTGTGCATGTGTGTAGGCTGCTTCTGCTGAACTGGTTTATCTTCAAGTCACGTATAATTTATTTCCAGCATCATGTGTATCTCATTTGTGAGACTGTGCCAATAGAAAACACATTTATCCACACACTAACACACCAACAGGCAAGAGTGAGGGGATAGAAGAAGAAAAAAACCTGACTTAAAGTCACTACAGCAGCTTGTGGTCATATTGTTTATAAAGGTGTCAGTCATTCATTACTCATCTTTTGACAAGCAGTATCACCCAATCCAGGTTAAAAGACTATGCCTTTGAACTGTAAAGCCTGTTGTTGTGAAGAAATGAGACAGAGGTGTCAGTGCAGCTGTAGAGGTGCTGCAAAGAGCTTCAGCTTCAGCTGCAGGTGGTAAACTGTGTGCTGCCAGGCACACAAACTCTCTCCAGAAAGGCTTTATTCACTTAAGTTTGAGTCCAGCAGCTTTGTAAAGAAAGTAACATCCATACAATAGCTATTCTGGTCTTTCTCATTTAACCTAAGAAGAGAGAAAATGATATTTGATACAATATGACAGAATTTGCAGCCTGCAGTGAAGCATTTTTCATTTAACTTTGCTTTGTATCTTTAATCATACTGAGAAAAGAAGCTCCGAGCCACCTAAATCTTGAGGTCGTTGTCATGTGACATGCAATTTCAGTCTTCTCTTCTTAATGCGAACTCAAACCTCAGATCATGTTCTCCACAGGTTGCATTTTCTGATGTCACATCCTGTTCAGAGTTATCTGAGTAGCCAATAAATTCTTGAGCCGCAAACCCTCTGTGGTCATTCAAAACCTGACCCCCTCCTGACCTGGCAGTAGTTCCTCCCAGTTTGGAGAGGAGAGGAGAGCCAGCTTGACCTTCGACCCGTGCGTCTCTCTCACTCTCTCTCTCTCTCTCCCTCTGTGTGTGTGTGTGTGCATGAAGGGAGGCATCTACTGGCACACTGTTGTATCCAGTTTCCAATAAAGCTTCACCTACTTTCTTGTCATCTCACAAACTCCTCCCTTCCCCTTTTATCACCCTCATTACAGGTTTGTAATCCAACCATCGCATGTTGTCCAAACTGCTCAAACTCACCAAAGTCATTTAAATAACCAAACATTATGCATAGCATTTATAATCAAATGAATACCAGAGTTGAGATGTTTTTGGAGATGCCTGTGAAAGTAGGAAATGAGGTGAGGAGCTTTATTTTGTGCTCATAAAGTGAAATAAAGTGCACTTGTGTATGGAAACTCAAATGTTTATTTTGTTTTTTTACATAATAAACATGTGTTTGTTGTTGTTCTGGCCTGTAGACATTGGACATATTGACACTGTGAGATTTTAACATTTAGCTGAGCTCAGTGGCCTCAGCACCAAACCAAAGCTAAATGCCTCCCAGAGCTTTCTGGAAACTTCGTTCTTCTTTTCAAACTACACACAATTAACCATCACTTTATGACATATCTCAGCAGGAATGGCAGTTCACCAACTCACCTCACTCTTTATTATTACCACGCGGGTCTGATAAAAACCACTAAGTCCTGAGAGCAGCACGATGATCACAGAGATGCAGAGCCTATAAATAAATCCTTTCACCTTTGTTCAGAATAATTGATCAGTGTGACTGTTAATCTTGTAAGTCGTGGAATAATGTATGGCTGTAGCTATTCATCAAACCCTTTCCCTAACAGTATTGTGGAAAAAAATATATTGTGGCAAACGCATCCAGCCGAGTTTCAACTGGTCCGTGAGAGAAAATTCCTTTAGCAATAAATGAGATAGAGAGCAGGGGCAAACTCACTTTGGTCCAAATTAAAATAATTTTACACAGTTGCCAATTACTATAAAAAGGGAATGAATAAAAAATCCATATTTGGCTACATCTGAGTAATGTATTTTTATTATTAGAATAAACCAATTAGATTATAATTTATGCCAATTTGGAAAAAAACAAATCTTACGTCGACTCCTTTGAGCTAATTCTAAAATAAATTGTAAATCATAAAAAAAAAGTTTGGAAAACCACAATGGCGCAATAAGGCGCGAGTCTTAATTCAAAGAGATTGTATTACATTGCGGATCAGGCTATAAACCAGCACCCTCAGTGCTGGGAGCTTTATAGGCAATAAAATTTAATTAGAGAGCCAAGAAAAGTCATAGCTTTTGGCCTGGACTCCTACAGGCAAATCTCACTGCGAATTTTCTTTTTCTGGGTTTAAACATTGGGAATGATGAATATCCGGAATCCCTCCTGTTCTGATAAGAAAGTGATAGTCTATGTCAGCAACATCTTCACTTTAAATCTCGTGTATTTGCTTTGCGTTCAATGCATCCATTTGGCGCTTTATTCCAGGGAAGTTTTCGGTATAATTAACAGTAGCTAATGTCTTTCTTAATCCTATAAGAACATGTCAACCTTCATTTTCTAAATAGGCTATCCTGTGGCTTTTATATTGAACAGCTTATATTTCCCAATTTTAAATACTGGGACTATTCAGCTTCATACATAATTCATTATTTTTCTTATGGTCAGAGTTCTAAAAACATATTTTATGTTTTAAAGTGCAATCACTACGCTCTCCAAACTTTCTTATTATGAAATAAGACAACAGTGCAGCTGATTCCAATCAATGTAAAGTTTTATTTCAAGAAAAATATTCTGCTCAGTAATAGTCGAAATTCATATAAAAATAAAATGTCCTCTGCAGCCTAATGGATTACACAGTCCATGTAGGCTAAATAGTAGCTTTTTTTTTCTTTAACTTACCTTATTTGTGAGATTTTTTTTAAAAACTGAGTACAAAGACTGATCACAAGTGTCTGAATTAAAATAAAACATGGTGAAATATTTCAGTAGCTCAAGTTTTGCAGGTCGATTGTTGTGAGTGTTTCTGAGAAAAGGTCAAACGTTTCAGAAGACAGAGGCAGGGGACTTTGTGCTGAATCTGACAAACTTGGTGAGAAAGAGGGAGAGGAGGAAAAAACTTGGAAATCCTGCAAAGAGACGTCCAGGCCCGGGGAATTATCATTGTCCGGGCCTATTGTTGACACGCAGATAGGAACAGTGGGTGCCGGGTTTGTAAAATGTTTCAGATTTTTCTCATTGCTGTTCAAAGGCGTGACAGTCGGGCTTTGGTTGTCCCCATTGTGCCCGTTCTGACACTGCTGTGAATTCAAGGTATTTTGGTGGAAATACCTCTCCCTCTCCAGGAGAGTCCCGGACAGGCTGCTGTCAACCGCCTGCTCAAACTCGTCCTCCGGCCCGTCGTCCAGACACGCGTACTTCCCCTCACTGTCCCGGTTCTCCTTGCAGTGGGTCTGCCTCTTGTGCTTCATCCTTCTGTTCTGAAACCACACTTTCACCTGTTTCTCCGTTAAATCCAACAAAGCAGCTATTTCCACCCGCCTCGGTCTGCACAGGTATTTGTTAAAATGAAACTCCTTCTCCAGCTCCAACAGTTGGGTGTTGGTGTACGCAGTCCTCAGCCTCCGGGATGCCCCTCCACCGCCAGCACCACTCTCTGGTATCTCTGGTGAACCTAAAAAAAAAAAAATAAACAAAAGATTTTTTTTTAAATCACAGAAAAATAGAGGCGATCAAAAATAAAACAGCTGCACAGTTGTGTGTAGGCAAAACATGCGCCATGGGGTGAAACTTGTGGCAAGCAAGCACCGGGTCTGGGAAGATTTATGGGCCCCAGGCAGAATATGATGGGTCTGCGTGGACAGGACAGGACGGAGGGTGAAGATTAATGAACATGCCAGCTGTTGGCCCTTATCACTCTCCATTACTGTCAAACATTAACACTCTTACACTGCATCACAAGTCAGTGCGTTACTTGATGAGATTAAGCATGCTTAAATCAAAATCCTATACTGGCTTAAAGGGACGCCCATGTTGCACAAGGCCCGGGATGCAGCTCTTTGCAGAGGGGGGATCCTCAGACAATGAGGAGCCTTTACATGGAGGTTATTAATCATCATGTCTTGCCTTGGGGGGAGAAGTAGAGTGGTGAGGAGTCAGTCGTTGTCGCAGCAGCAGCAGCAGCATTAGTAGTAGAAGAGGAAGAAGCAGATGCAGCAGTCTGATTTCTCTTGATGCTTTTCTTTTCCTTCATCCACGGGTACTCCGGGGGCAGGGATGCAGCCTGCAGCGGGCTGCAGCCTTTCAGAGCCTGCTTTGAGCGGCTGTGGCGTGGGTGGATGCCCGGGTTCAGGCCGGGGATGGTCTGCTCAAAAGGAGGAGGAATCAGTGTCGAGTGTGAAAGCGCCGAGCTCTTGATTGATGAACTTTGAAATGCATCACCGACAGGGTTAGTGAGAGATGTCAGGCACTCAGCGAGCGACGGCTGGCTGTTGATAAAACCACTTTCTCGCCCAAATTCGTAATTCATCTCCTCCTTCTTGTCTTGAAAACTCGATGATTTTAAGGTGATTCAGAGGGGGGGCAGAAATTAAAAAAAATAATGAGCAGTTTATTTTCATAAACTACTAAACTGGATATAGTCGTATGGAGACCTCTATGCCATAAACTATTGCTTTCATGAGGACATGGTTGGAATTAGACCGTGCTGCTTGTCACATGATTGCATCTGCCCAATGACAATTTGGGTTTTTTATCAAAAGAAGCCACTGTCCCCTGTGATTGATCGAGAAAGTCGGAGTGGTAACGCCTCATTCCGAGGGTAGGGGTTGCTTTATTTACACATTTTTTGGGTCAGTTTGTTCACCACTGCCCCCCCTCACCCCCACCTCCCCCCCACCCAAAAGCCGTGCCTTCTTTGCGCGCCCACGCAACCGTACGGGTACGCGCGCTTGTGGTGCATGCGTGCGTGTGTGTGTGTGTGTGTGTGTGTGTGTGTGTGTGTGTGTGTGTGTGTGTGTGTGTGTGTGTTATATGCATTTATTCACAACATTGCACTACACAAATCATTCCAGCAGCCGCATTTGTGTTTCCTAATGCAACGACGCCCACAGTCGTTATCAGTGGCGACGCGTTAATCTTCAGACTTTCTTGAAGGTTCTCTTGGAGAGGAAAGCTGCACCAGACATCCAACATGTCCACCCCTCCCCCAACACACACACACACACACACACACACACACACACACACAGACAAACACACACCACCACCACCACAACACAGGAGAGACAGGAGAGGGAGAGAGAGGGAGAGAGAAATTCGTTCTTAATACTGTAGATTTCAATGTGATTTCGCGTCCATCAGATTTTTGGCACAATTCAGTGTCCAAGCTGCTCAATAGGACATGTTTTTATAGCCTAGGTAACTTTATTACATCTATACCTGTTATAATGGGAAATATATTCATAACAAAACAACATTTTGTGCCCATAGACGAAATCTGTTGAGTTATTTAACGGGCATTTGTCATCCTTTTGCAGTTTATAGCTCCCCATCCGAGATCCCATTTCATTTATTTTATTTCACCTATAGGGATAATTGACCTAAGTCATCATCCATACACGTCAGCATTATTGGTTATAACATAGCGTAGAGTAGAGATGATTTACCACTGTAGTGTGATGCAGAGGAAAGGTGGGGATCTGACGGCTGTTTATTGCTTAGGCTCTAAACAAAGAGCCCTGGTAGCCTGTGTGTGATCAATCTTTCTCGCCAAAAGGTCTGACAGCTCCTTGCCCTAAGAACACATTTAAACCATCTAACACTCCCTTAGATCATATATGGCCAGGAAGAGGACAACCACTCTCTAGGTATAGGCTGTAGAAGACGTTTTCAATTTAGAAATGTATGGATTTCTTAAAGGCACGGATGAGACGCGCGGCCATTACGCACAAAGGTTGTTTTTTTTTCCTCACTCGCTTAATAAAGCAGAAATCCATCTAAAAACGAAACTCTGTGGCTTTTTTTCGTCGTTTTTTTTTTAAAAAAAACCTCCAAAACAAAACAGAAAAAGGACTACCCCGACACAGAAAAAGAGAGAAGAGAGGAATGGACTTGGTTAGTCGTGTAGAGAAACGAACGGAGCAGCTTTAGGAGCAATTGTTTGCTGAGGTGAGTGGGTGTTGGCATTCAGCTGAAATCCCATTCACTCCCACACCTTTCTCTCTGTGGACACAATCTTTCTCTGGTCTGGTTGGTTTCTAAAATAATTCTGAGTTACCACATATGTTTGAAATGTTTGACTACATAAAACTGTGTATTTTGTGTTTTTATTGGTTTTAGGAATGCGTTCTGAATTTTTAAGCAGATCTTGAGAGGGAATAATAATCTAACCTGAACAATATAACTGAAAATAAATAATATCAGTTGTTCTATAATCATGAGAGCTTACAAATTAATTGAAAGATTATACTTGAATTTAACCGAATTTGTAGTAATTTGTGTGACACATTTTCAAACATTCATGGTTATTTCTGCAAATTACACTTTAGAATAACCACGCGAGTTTGCTTTTTCCTCTCATAGCAACTTGCAAATAAATATTAGTTTATATGGCGAGTTTTTACCTACCTTTCACACAGGTGTAGAAGCAGAACAACGATACAAAGAGAACAAAGAGCCTTCTGAAAAATGAATAAACCTCTACAATATTTTATCTAGCAGAGCATAAACACTTGATAATTCCACTTGAACATATTGAATATTTGATATTGCAACGACAACAACAACAACAAAAAGATTGATTTCTGCTTCTTGTTCAGATGTGTATGGAGATAAAGCCACTTTTTGCTGGTTGTTTTCGAACGAATGCAGACAGGGAAGAGCGTCTGTGAACATGAGCGGTGCGTTTCCCGTCTGTTCAGAAACAACAGGAGACATCTGGGAAGCAAGCAGGCCAACTGCGACCACTGACCAGTTGTTTTGTACAGAAAATGCATGAACTTCTGTATTTATTTTACTACGTTACTCTATAATGTCTTGTGGAGTGACTGTCATTTATGATGAGTTTGATACTGTCCTAAAGAAATAAACAACTGGAAAAATGACGGAGTGTGCATCTGTTGTCTGTGTTTACACTGTAATGTTATTTAGTCACAATTGCACGTTTATTACAAATAAGTTGATGTTGATGATATAATATACAGATTTTTCATAATCACGGTATGTAATATTTTGAAATGATATTAGATGACATAATTGAACGTGTTTATCAAAGAGTTTGTTGCATTTTTTTTTACCGCCATTGACACTGCATATGTGGGGTGGAAATGAAAAATGAAATATATATATCTATATATAGGTTCATTGAAGCTGACTCCTTCTGGAAAACAGATTTCGATATTCTAGCCGTGTGTGTGTGTGTGTGTGTGTGTGTGTGTGTGTGTGTGTGTGTGTCCGTCCTGGAAACAAAGCAATGTTCACGTCAGGATTTTCACATTACAGTTTTATTTATTGAGCCCCCCGGATTCAGGAGAAGATTTGACAGACACTTCAGGAGAATTATAGGCCTGCAAATCAAGTTTTACACATCGACATGCGCACAAATATCGTGAAAACTGGACAATTCAATGATTTGGTCACTCTGGGCCTCTTTTTGCTTCACAGAAAATCAAAGTAGACAAATTAATAACATAAATATTTCTCGGATCAAAGAAAATGAAATATGAGAGTAGTGTAAGCACTTCATATTGGTAGCAAATGCTGTGAATTCATATTCAAACAATATGATCTACTTCTAACCTACACAGGCCCTCCTTTAGGAGAGAAACCATCTTTCAGTCAGTCCTTCAGCCTCTTTGACTCATGTGCCTTGCTCAGATTTCAAAGGCAAACTTGGGTATGACGGTTTTGGGGAAACAATTTGAAACAAATAAGTAGTAGCAGACTTGGAAATAAAGAGAAATCGACAATGTGTGAAAATGCACTGGGAGTGTGGCTGAAGAAAAGTGTGGCAAAGATAAAAGAAGCTCAATAGAAAGCAAACTCCCAACTCAAAAAGCTGTATTTCTCTTGAAAAACGGATTATCTGAGATCATGTTTTCCAAGAAAGTCTGTAAATTTAGACCTATTTTATGACATGCAAATCATAAAAGTAACCTCACTGTCTTCATGCACTTTGGCATTCCATCACTAGACTATTTGCAGTGTGGATGACGGTGAATAGACCCCATGTGCTCATGACTTTACTCCCCTGAACTTCTCCCCCCAGAGTTCAGTTTTAGCCTCTCTCTCTCTCTCTCTCTCACCGGTTGTGTCATGAGGTTTGATGTATAGGGGTCGTGAGAGGTCACCGCAAACAACATCCAAGCAACTTTCTGTTTTTGTGCAGCATGGCCTGTTCGCACGGAAGATATCCGTCCTAACATTCACGGGGATTAGACAGGAAATGCCATCAAGCAAAGTGCTGACAGCAGACGTTGCTGAAGATGTGAACGGTATCGCATCACTGTTTTGAAAAGTGAGAATTTGAAAATGATGTTAACATCCCCCCCCCCCAAAAAAGGAATAAGAGTAATGATCTGCATGTGGATGACATTTGGTAGGTGAGGGAGGGTGAGAGGGCTGAGGTCAACGGGAAGGGAGGGACGGTTTAGGGGTATCTCTCACTTTTTAGGACCTCAAGTTCATCGCTCAGTTGAAATCCAGTCTAGTTCCTGGAAAAAACGTGGTGTTGACGTGGTTCTGTACATTCTGTTTGTGATCTATATGTGTGTATGTATGGAAATGCTCACATGGTTGCAGCTACTGATTGATAACAAACAAATTAAATGATGTTTTTTAGCCTCTCTTGTGTTGTGTGAGTATGTATTGCAACACGCACACATTTGCAGCCACGTGTGATAACCATAGCAGCAGATATTCCTCTAAACTATTCAAAAGCACCAGGTGGAGTGAGTCATTTGGTAAAGTATTTTGTGCCTCCTGGAGCCCCTGACCAAAGAGAATACCACTTTAATTCAATGAGGATGTTTAAAGAGCAATCTAAGACACGAATGACCATAAAATGTAACATAACACGTACCAGGATTAGATGTTTTTATGATGAAAACGACCCAACTAGGGGGGAGGTCCGTAATAAATGGGGGAGTAATCTTGGTGTGCCGTGAACGCATCATCCAGCTCCAACATTGCTCCTCAGATGAGCTGTTGCCTCCACCTGCTGGCGGTCAGAGCACAGCAGCACTCAGCTCAGCACAACGCACCAACGCCACTATCAAAACTGCCCGGAATGCTCCTTTAATTCTCTTTTAACTTTTTTTTGTTTTTTTCAGATTTTGAAATTTGTATTTTTCTTGATTTTCTTTTTTTTTTTTTTTTAATTCTGGGTATTAACCAAATAAAGTGACGTATGTTGATGTGTTGTTTACTTGGTAACTGTGTGTGTGAAACATTATAAAACATTAAGTGTGTGTGTGTGTGTGTGTGTGTGTGTGTGTGTGTGTGTGTGTGTGTGTGTGTGTGTGTGTGCTGAGTCTGGTAGAGGACTGTTGTCCTCTGCTGCGACAAAACAACAAACGGATGTCTCTGCACCGAGACAGTCTAATTGTTGGTAGACGGTTGTAAAGTAATTAGATGTTTTAAAACAGACTCATCTGCATTCAATCCTCCTGGCACCCCCACACCATCTCTCTCTCTCTTTCTGTGTATGTGTGTGTGTGTGTGTGTGTGTGTGTGTGTGTGTGTGTGTGTGTGTGTGTTGATCCAGTGCTTAAGACCTATCTTACAACACCATTACATATTTGACTGTTTGCCCGAGCCTCACTGCAAATGCTGCTTTACTACTGTCGCGGAGCCTCTACATGCTTTGCTGTTTTCGCACCTTATAAACAGTTGAAGCTGTGATTGCGGTTTATTGCAGAGGGGCATCTAGTTTAGTTTGTAGAGCGTTCAAAGGCCTAGACTGTCCTACAAAGAACTGCAGATACACATGCTGTGAATCAGACAACAACAAAGAGTAAAATAAGCTAAAAATACATATAATTTTTTACATAGTTGTGTGTTGTTGGTTTGCAATCAATATTTAATTCATTGTATTTCTAGAAAAAAAATCTAGAAAACGAGGATAATTCAACTATTTGCGAGCATATTTTTCATCTTTATGTCCAATATATGGTTAAGCCTATAATACATATATGTATATATTTTAAAAGTTATTAGTCACGTTTCAGTTAAAGATTCCTACGTAATTTCTAAAATTACATAATTGTAATATTTTTAAAAGGCCTCTTTAAGAGAGAGAGAGAAGAAAAAAAAAAATCTAGACAGGCCTTGTGAAGTTTTTTGTGGCTTGTTTGGTTTGTTTTGCGCCATAAAGCTCAGTGGTTACAAACCAGAGGATGTAGTAAAAGTCTTATTTTTAAATCCTTTTCCTGTAATACAAACAGCTTTTCAGTTCAATCCATTTCATTGCAAGAATTAAAAATGATTTAGAAAATGTTTTGAGTGAACAAAGCAATAAATTAAATCAAGTCAAAGTTGCACCGTTTTATTAATTGCATATATTATATATATATATTGTTAAAATATGTTAGAAATGCACTAGATATATTAATATTAAGTAATGATAGCCACAGTAATAAGACATAATAATTTTCTCATGTGCTGTACAAACTACTCTTTATTTTGGATGAAACCAGGAACGACGAGGTATTTTAAGTGTGCACAGTGTTTTCACAAATGGCATCAAAACCAAATGGTTAAAAAAAAAAAAAACAACATATAAAATGCAAAAAACAATAACTTAAATATTGCAAATAGGTAGCTGAAAGACATTCAGGTAGTCACTGATCATTTCATGCAAACAAACGGCCTATAGCTCACTATCTCTGTGCGCCAAATACAACACATCTAAATTCTGACAGGACACTTCGTCCTCTCATAAACATGAACCGCAGGATATCATAAGAACAAAAAAAACAAACAAACATTGTTTTAACAACACAAACTATACAACAACATGTGGAACAGGTCAGGAATATTACGGTCAGACCCCCTTCCTCCCCCCTTCAGGCTCTAATCCAGCGTCAGTCTAACACCAGTTAACTGTCTCTCCGCCGGTCTTTGTTGTCTTTCTTCATCTTCATCCTGCGGTTTTGAAACCAGATTTTCACCTGTCTTTCGGTCAAATTCAGGACTCTCGCTACTTCGTATCTACGGTCCCGGGGGAGGTACATGTTAAACAGAAACTCCTTTTCCAGTTCGAGGATCTGATGCTTTGTGTACGGACAACGCTTTTTTCTTGTGGGCTTTGCGTGAAGCCAGTTGGATGACGGGTTATCTGGAGACAGGGGGGTCAAAATCATGAGACAAGAGAGTTAATGCTCTCAGAATGAGATTTGAAAACAAGACTAGTCTTTTTTTTTTTTTTTAAATGTGCTTTAGAGTTTGGGAAGGACATGCCACCTCTGACGAGATCATATATTTTTTTAAGAAATTATGCAACAAACATTTTTTGTTTTATTTCTTTTCTGAAAGCTGAAAAACTAGAACAATTTGAGGACTGAGAATTACAAAATCCGTACCAAACCCTCATAAAAATGTTAGAAAATGATACATGTAAACGTGTCAATCACCTTATCATCTCATTTTCTTTACATAAGGCCGTGTTATTACCTATAAGACTTCACGTCGAGCCTAAACAAATAACTTTATGCGCATTCTCGCCTAAATCCGGCCTGTCACATCCAAAACAATTCCTCCACATCCTCAAACCATTCTTCTAATCCAAATTAAGCCATATGGCGACCAGAATAGAATGAAAACAACGCTTACTTGCATCTATCTCCCTCTTTTCCTCAGCTGACGGACTTTCGTCAGCGGGTTTAGACGTAGATGTGGTTTCGCTGGGAATCTCCGCAACTGACGCTCCGTTTTCAATGTCAGACAAAAGAAGCGTGTGCGTCTCCAAAGTTGTACATTCACCACTCCCAATCAGAGGCTCAGGTTTTATCTCATAATGCATGGCTGTCGATGGTAATCCCGTCAAACACAGAGACGCAGAGACCGGATCCAACGCCCAGGAGCGCGTAAACATGCCATCGCTGTCACCGCCTGTGTAATGGTGATGAATATAGGTCGGAGTGGCCGTGTTTGGAGGGTGGGCCGAGATGGGACTCCAAGATCCACCAAAAATAGAAGATTTCGCCTGCAAAGGGCAAGACTCCTGTCCGCCATATTCGGTGAGCATCGCCTGCTCCACCCCTGCAGCTGATGAGTACCTCGGTGCCATATCTTCCTGCTCGGGAAGAACACGCGAGTCGACATAATAACTTGTCCCCAGCGTCGACATTGCAAAAATGCAAAAAGCGAGAAAACTAAAAAAAAATAAAAAAAAATAACGCGTTTACAGTCCTGCAGTGTTGAGAAAAAACAGATTCATTGTATGATAATGTTCTGCTTTCCTGCACCAGCTAGGAGCTCAATGCGTCCAGCAAGTTGAACCTTGTCCAAGACTGGATAGGGCGCCCCAAACACGTGACCGTGGGACAGAACAATAAATAATAAATCAGCCTGCTGCTCAACTAAATGGCCACCATTTTCCCCACCATATTTTAATAGCAAATCCCCGCGCCTTTATTGGGAAATATTTCGTTTTATAAGCAATAAACGTTATGATTTTTGTCAAGAGATCTTATGTTAGTGTAATCTTGTGATAGGGGGAGCAGAGAGGTGATGCTACTTTAAAGCCTCCGTTTATGAAATCACCAAACACCTTCCTTTAAAAATGTGTATATTCATAAAAACCTAATGGGATTATTTATCCTCCGAAATAAAAAAGCGTGTAATTATTTAATGACGTCCATCTATAAAACTTCTACTTTGGGGGAAAAAAACCTGGTTCTTGTTAGTGACTGGTGTGAAAAACATTGTCTAGTTTCTTTTTTTTTAATTAAATAAGATAAAACAATCAAATGTGCGTTAAAAGGATCGTTTGAGTTTACAATATCAACACATATTAAGGGACAGTTTCCAAGATGCACATTGCTGTGTCTGCAGGGTTGTAGGTCTACTTTGAAGGCAATCTAAAACGGAAAGTGGGGTGAGGTTATTTGGGTGCTATATCACAGTCCTTTTTATCACGGGCAATTGGGTTGTTTTTCTTAAGGTTACAACCTGGCTGTCTAAGCTAAATATCACCAATAAAGCTCAGCCTTTGTGTCCATTCTCTGGCTCAAGCAGACGCATCCGGCATTTCCTACGGCGAGGCAACTGGCAGACTGCAATGATCATAACCGAGGCCTTGTCTGTCCTTTTCTCCTCTCCTGGACATATAATCCTTTCACATTTCCTAGCCTGGATCGCTACTTCCTGCTGTTTAGATCACGTATAGTCGTGTATAATCATTTGCAGAGGTAGTCTTAAATTATAGACATGGTGAAAAATAAAGTATGTGTCTATCTATAAATATAATAATGTCCAGTTACATAAATTATGTCGCCTTATAGTAAAAAAAAAAAAACTCACATAGAGATAAATTTAATATCAAGGATTCTTTTTACGCACAGAAATAAAACACATTATTGCACTTTTGCGGTTGAAGCAGATTGCGCCAAATTATGAATAATTACAATTAGTAACTGATAGTGATTCACTTTTCACGATGCGACGAGTTTTACTGAGGTAATCAAGGCAGTTTCGTGTTGTGGGAGAGATAATATAGCCCAACAACATGAGACTACCTAAACCACTCAACAGCCCGCTCTCCTCTTGAGGAATATCTGCTTTAACATGTTTTTTTGGTGATTTAAAAGTGTGAAAATATAAGAAGTCTGCCTGTGATAATTCCAGAAATCCGCAAAAGCACAACACTTATTTAATTCATCATCTAGCTATAAACGAAAGTCACAAATAGTCTTATCATGGACATTTACGCACGGCGATACTGGCAGCTTTTTGCAAAATTTTGGACTTCTTTTAGTCCAGATTACTTCGACATTAAAATTAAGTAATTAAAATACTAATTAGTATTTCTTCTTTTTTTTCAAACAAGGGTCCACTTATTCATAATCAAAACGTATTTATAATATGTTAATAATGAAAAATCACTGCTCCTCCAGTCATAGTGTGGTTTACATTTAAGTCTGGTGTCAAGGACAAAAAGCATCGAAGTGTGCACAGCCGCCAGACATCTATTACAGGCCTGTTAAACTCTATATGAAGAGCATCATCTTACTGTAATAATATTTGCTGCGCACAAAGCGGTCCCAGTACAAAATGTAAAGGCAATGGCGCCACGCGCTACCTGTGCCAGCTTTCACCAGAATATTTAAACAGCGCGCAGTTTCTGAATGAAATAAGAAGTCTGCAGTTGCAGTGATGGCTTTATTAATTTGACCAGCAAAATGTGCAAATATTCATCAAATCTCTTGGGCTCTTTAGCCGTCACATAAAGGCCTACGTGTAACTGTAACACAAGTATCCCAAGGGTTGGTCCAGCATGCAAATTCCAATGGTTCACTCAGGTTGAATATACAATATGTACAAGCCTGAAGCTCTGAAACATTGTGGTCACATTCTGAACACTTAAAACACAACGGATTAACGTTACAAATGTAGCCATTTATAAATACATATCCACGACAAAATCAAACAGACGTGAAAATAACATTTTTTCAAATAACAACAATCAATAAGTTAGCAGTAGGGTCCTGTTTTTCCATGGACATTCTCACAGTTGGGTGGGTGGGGGGGCTCTGCACAGGCGCCCTTGCCATGGATGGAGGAGGGCGCCAAAGACCCAGACAGTCTCATGAGAAACTGAAGTTGCTGGAGAGCTCTCGGATCCTATTCTCCCGGCTCATTTTTTTCAGTTTCATCCTCCTGTTTTGGAACCAGATTTTGACTTGCCTGTCAGTGAGGTGCACACTGCGGCTGATCTCCAGACGACGCTCTCTAGTCAAGTACATGTTGAAGAGAAACTCCTTCTCCAGCTCCAGAGTCTGGTGCTTGGTGTAGGGGCAGCGCTTCTTTCGGCCACTCTTCGCTGTGAGCCAGTTAGCTGTACTTTCCATTTTCCCATCTCCTACAATGAAAGTGATACAGGATGTTAGGCAACAGGTGTGGCAAACACCATCATACCTGGAGGGAAGCATCAAATCTTTGTTAGAAATTAAAGACTAATACGATTCAAAAACCAAAATAGTAAAACTGTCAAACAAATAAAATTCTATTTTTACTGCAAGCTACTGAAGATAGTGTTCGGTATATATACGACTAATGAATGCTTTCTGTGCTCTGTGTGATTTTTACTACAGTGTTACGCACAAAGAAATATTTCCGTGAATACCCCATAGACTTGCAATTCAGCATTTTACCAGAAACTGCCATTTGCCCCGTTAAGCAGCTTTAACCACAGGAGCCTGTAGCCCACTGCACCTTTATTAAGACATAAAACATAGCCTGCTGAAATTATGGCAAGGCCTGTGCCTTTGATGAGGGGACAACTGACATCAGAATCCAGCACAGGACAAAATGAACTACACTGGATTGGCCTTGCTTTCCCTTGTCATAACAGAGTAATACAAGCCTCGTAATATTTAAAACACACGTGTGGAATTCCTGTATTTTCAATTATAAAAACTTCATATCGTTGCTTGTAAAAATAAATCCACGAGGCCCGTTTTAAAATAGCTTTGCAGTAGCAATAGCAGCCTAATAGCTATCTTTTTTAAAAAAAGCAGCTATGGAGCACAATAGCTCTGATCTTCGGCTCTGATTGGTTAAAGTCAGCTATTTCGCTTCATGCCTGGCAAACCGGTAAATATTCGATAAACGCACACCTGTGAGTGGCTGGCTGTTAACCTAAATATTAATCCTGCAATAGCGAATCAGCGCGCATACACTCAAGCATCCGTCTGTTGTTAGAAATCATTGGTTGGACAAAAAAAAAGAATGGAAACCTAAAAGCTATTATTTCCTTTTTCTGAAGCCTATTTTTACAATGCATGACTCTTCACCTTTTACGGGCTTTTCTGGACACTCAGCACTGCATGTCTCAGCGGGCTCAGGGGAGGATGAGCCCTCCGAGGAGAGGCGGCTGTCCTCCTCTCCGGCCGGGACGCAGGGCTCAGGGACAGGCGCCTCCTCGTGGCTCTCCCTCCGCTCCGGCTCCGCAGAAGCAGCCGGTGGCTGAGAGGTCTGGGTGTCCAAACGGGCAGATCGCTGCAGAGCAAAGTGATTCATGTTTGGCTGGACATCATGGTAAAGCCTGGAGGACGTGTATGTCTGAGACAAGCGGAAGTAGCCGGGGACGGGCACGGTGTTGCCGGTAACCGGGCATGATGCAGCCGAGTAGGAAATGTCATCTACTGTTGCTCCTTTAGGACATTTGTCAGACTCATAAAGGCAATACGCGCTCTCCTCTTTTATACTCGATGAGAACGAACACTGAGGCATATGCTGGCCGCTCGGTTGATCCACCCGGCATGATCTCGACGTTTCCAGCCACGTTTCCATCCCTTGAACATACGGCGTAGAAGACGGGATCACGCTTTGGGTACTTGGCTCGCTGCGCTTACCGATCCCCGGGAAACAGGAGCCACCCGAGAGTCCATATGAATATTCCGCCGCCGGTGGCAAATACACGCCGTTACTTTGGTAATATGAACCACTGTCGGTTCTCACGTTGATTAAAGAGTCCACGAAAAACGAATTTCCAGCTTGGTTGTTGGGGCATGTCATCGTTGTGGTATAATTTGACGGAGGATGAAGATAGCCCTTTCTGGCTGACATTTCTTGTGCAAAACATTGCTGAATAATTACTGATACTCACGCTTCTCACTGTAGCCTGCAGCCAATTAAAACACCAGGAGACTACAGACTCCTCCCAGTCCGACCAGGCTGCTCCACTGTGTCATATATTTTGTTTTAGGCTAAGTAAAGAAAACTGTGGGGGGAACGTCGTGCATCCGAGGGTATAGGTAAAATCTTTAAATCTCCTTTGAATCTCGGATTTTGAGCTTCAGTCACCACCTATAAGCCCGGAGCTGCCTATGTAAATTTAACAACAACCCCTATTTGACAACTCAGTAGTTGAAAGCTGTCCCTAACAATTATGTACAATGCATAGCTTTATGGCCAGTTTTACAGCACTGTAAAAATGAAGGGTTCTAGAGGTGCCTCTGAGAAGCTCAGGGTGCATCAAAGATCCAAAAAGGTCCTGTGTGACTCTTTGGTCGAGGGACTCTTAACCCTGTTTTTGCTGCTCTGGTTATTTCTATTGCAGTATCTTTTTAAAAAAAAAAAAATGTACCTCCTCATGGACTGTCCAGCAGCAGCAGTAGGTTTCATCTTACCATATTATGCTGCTCAGACTTTTACAAAGCCACTTCTTTGAGCCCTCGAGCTTATCTGATTGTGGTGTGAATATTGAGGGTGAAAATGTCACGATTGCATCCAGACACCTTTTTTGTTTTTTACTGCTCAGGCACTGTTGAGCATTTATAAAGGTGACACGCAGGCTCACTTAACTAAGTGGCACAGTTGTAGAGCTGCATGTTTCTTAATGGTCACCTACCTAATACTGACAGGATGGCGTTCTGTTGGTTTGTTTTCTTGCTTCTTTTTTTTACTGAATAGATTAAAATTCCCATATAAATGTTGTTATTATCTCCTTAATACACACACACACACACACACACACACACACACACACACACACACACACACACACACACACACACACACACACACACACTATTATCTTAAGAACAGGCCCATATAAAGCCCATTCTACTAAATTCACTTTACCCCTCCTACCAGCCATTTTACGAGTAAAATACGCAAAATTTCATTGTTGTTGTTTTTTTTACGTTTCAAGACTTTCACTATTTCGTTCTTCATAGAAAGTAGTTGGATACAATATATGTCCTTAGAGATGAAATGGGAAAAAAACATATTAATAAACGACTAGACAGAAAATAAAAATAGAAAATACAATACAACATCATACAAAACTACAATTTGTTAGCATAGAATTTCGGCTGTAACACGTGCGAAAGTATCACACACAAACTAAAGGAAGGCTGGTGATATATAACAGCTATTTAGTCCTAATTGAAAATAATCGAGACCAGTAATTCGATCTGGATCCATCATTTCTTGAAAACCTACAATTCCCTTCTTGCCATTAAATGAAATGTGGATATTTTGGTTCTAATCATTTCAGGCAACAATTAGTAAACACAAATCGTTCGCCTGCGCTGCTACAATATGTGAAATTTCGTCAAATTACGTCAAAGATTGCCTCCTTAAAAGACCGTCAATAGGGTCAGCAGTTTAGCGCACAGGCCTAAAAGCTAGTCTAACAAAAAGTCTCCAGATTACGCTGGAATACAACAGCCGGCCACCTCCATTTTCCTTAAGTCCAGAAATCTGAGCTACAGTTTATGTACAGCTATTTAATATGGCGTCAAACGTGCAGCAGTCTGGCTGCAATGAATGATAATAATCATTAACCCTGTTGGATTATTTCCTGTGATGTGCGCTGTGGGCTGTTCTTATATTATTATTCCCATAAAGTTTGAGTGTTATATATGATTATACGTTTTATTAAGAAAATCTTCTTCTTTTTTTAAAAGTAATTTAATTCTTTTTCAAATAAATGTTAAGTACTTAATGAAAATCCCATTGTGGCTGTTTTGTGTCAAAATGTCTCTCTGTGTCTTTCTGTGCCAGCGCGCAGGCACAAGCACTCACAACGAAACACACACACACACACACACGGATGCAACAAGCTGCATCAAAATATTTACAGTGAACAAATGATCTAAAGGAGAATCCAAGTTTGTTTGGTTTTTCATTTTTTCCAAGTCCTCCAAATGAAACGACAATGTAAACACAACAATTAAACATCATAAATCCAATACAGTGTTTATAAAATGAAGTCTGTTGTACATTTTAAACCGTATAGAGATTATAAAAGTTAGTGGGCCACAAAATGCTTGTAGTATAGGCCCTACTCCTTTATTGCGCACTCCAAGCCTATAGCGTTTGCAAAATTGCAACCTGAGAACCCGCATTAAATTTGATGTTCAAACATCTTTTCTTGCACTATTTATTTCTCCACATGTTGCCAGGAACGCTTATACATTTCAACATCTGCACCTACGATGAAAAACTGCGTCTTCGTGGTGTTTTTCAGGTGGAGATGAACCAGACATACTTCCTTAAATCACATTAAGAACCCAGTCATAAAAAGCACACCGTAATATTTCTGTGCCTACCTTTACAATGAAATCCTGAGGTGGTGACATATCTTAAAGCAGCTGAGCGATGAGTCAAACTTCTTTTATATCTCAATTCACGGCAATGACATTGATCTGAGGAGCGCCACCTAGTGGGCGAAGGACGGCAAACCTACACACGCTGCAACGCAACACACTAGCAAATGCAGAATATTCCTACCCCGGTAAGATGCTGAAACAAATGACGCCGGAAAGGTCCGTGAACACAAGCTTTCAGTGCTCCCAGCCGTTGTTTTTCAGCCCCTTAGTCACAGTTAATAACCTTGGTCTCAGACGCTTTATTGCACTACACTCCAAATGCTCCAGACGAATCTGCGTTTTATGGCCAAGTTACTGGAGCAACTGGGAGGATGTGCAGCAATCAAAGCGGAATTCCTGGGAGCCTCACAGGATGCACGGTGTAAGGAAGGGCATCAGGGCCCTTATTAGCTTATGGCAGGCCATTCAAGCTGTTTTCAGAGGCCTGGTGGTGGATAAAGCCACCTGAACCCAATTTCTACCCATCTTTTTATGTGCGCGGCCTTCAATTTGCCCTCCTTTTCAAGTGGACATAAATCGTCTTGTCCTAAATTTACTCCCTGATTATTTAGTATCAAACTGATACAGGCTGTTAGGATGAATCAACTCCAGATAAATGATCAAACAGCTAGGGATAATTGGAGCAGTGATCTGGAGTTTGTCCATCTTTTTTTATTCCATCTAAATATGACTGATGGATGACTTTTTTTTAGTGGATAAACCGAACATGGTCTTATACCGCCTTCTTTTGGAAAGAGACGGTGTGTCAGATATGCATTCAAACAAGTGTCAAGATTGTTTCAGTAAGCCCTAACAGGCATGTTAGGTCAGAAATCAGCCTTTCCACATCGCCCCAGAAAGGAATGAACCCTTTGTAATGGATATCAAATTATAACTGCAGCAGATCCTATTTCTTAGCCATGAGGTAATAAAAAAAGCATCAGACATCATGCATCTGATACGATCCACGTGCTGGCATATAAAACAAAATATGGGATTATGTTTCATTTGAGGTTTTTACTCTTTTTATCACCAGTTTGCCCTTTAGATAAACTTAGAGAATAATCCAACTTTACGGGCAAAAGCTCAACAAAGCACTTGTACTGTGAGGTCAAACGCAGATGTTAAATATCACTGAATATCCGACTGAAAATGCATGAGACGAATGAAGTGGGATGATTCAACTCATCCTTTGGCAATATGCAAGATTGACCAAGAATTTTGGAAGAGCTGATCATCGCCAAACAATGTCAGATGAAAGCTGTTAGTAATTCCAAAACACATAAAATGATTTCCAGTCACCGGAGTTGTATTTGTACAATAAAATTAAAAGATTAAGAGGAGAAAAAAAGGAAAAAATACGAACAGTAGTTTGCTGTGAATATTTCTGGTCACAAAAGTTGCGTGTGCGTGCGTAAATTTGGGGAACAAATAACATTTTTCATTTAAAGGAAAATTAAGACTTTTTTGGTAAATGCAGTACAGTAATCTCTGTGTGAGTACAGTAATTATTTTATTATCAATGACACAAATAACATGAAGAGAATTTAGGCTTAACTGGTTTTCCGCGTAAGCACACTATACACGCAACCATGTAACTTTAAAATTTGGAAAATTGTCGCTTGGTTTGGACAAGCAAAAAAAATAGGCCAAATAATCTTATCAATAATAATAATAATAATAATAATAATAATAATAATAATAATAATAATAATAATAATAATAATAATAATAATAATAGAGCCAGAGTGTTTAATGACAAAATAGTGTATAAATAGTAGAATTCTCTATGGAGTCTGGCACATTAAAAAAATCGTCATCCTGTCCAGGTGAGATGTGGGTATTGTCTAGATGAGGGGTGCATGGCTGCACGCCATGCAGTCACAGTCTTTGTTCAGTTTTATAGCAGGGGGTTCGTGGTGTAGTACTGTAAACGGTCTCTGTTCAGTTTCTTCTCCTTCATCCTCCTGTTCTGAAACCAGATTTTGACCTGGCGATCTGTCAGGTTGAGCATCCGCGAGAGCTGCAGACGCTTCTCTTTGTTGATGTAAACGCTGAAAAAGAATTCCCTCTCCAGTTCCCTGATCTGATACTTTGAATATGGACATCTCTTCTTGCGCGTCCTTTGGCCACCTGAAACACAACAACAACAACAACAACAAAAAAAAAGGCAAAGGTCACCTCATCAGATATGGCAACATGAAATCATGCATCTATTTCTTGCTTTGACACAGCAGTGGTGGTCTACAAGTGCTCAAGAGTTCAAGTGTTTCCCTCCTCGCAGGCCTACAGGACCGAGAATTGTAAACAGAGACTGCACTTGATAGTGGCACATGTTGGGCATGAAAGACTGCATGTCGGAAGTTATGAAAACTCACTGAAATCAGTGAAACCACACTGGCTGGTTTTCAAGAGTGAGGGCATGGGCCTAAACCAAACAGTCAGGAGTATCAAGTATCTGATATGCTTATACTGTCCGCTCTTGATTTCACTGTGCGTAAAGAGCTGTTATTTCAGTGTTAGTGAGGCATGTTCCTTCATGGAAACTGTTGAATTAAATCCTTGCAAATCCGGCGAATTTGTCAATGTTTATCTTTAAATAGAGAGCAAGTCTTAAACCTAAAGTCTTGTCCAAAGTCAGATTAAAGTGCCCCAGTTGCCCCATTTTGTCAACACAGAGTAAATCAAATGTAAAGTAAATATATATACATCATAAACATAAATATAATGATCTAATGTGTCATAAATACATAGACAAAACAGGGGGTGTGTGTGTATATATACTTTTAAATATTTACATTATTATTTTTCATGGTGTTCATTGTTATCTAGTATAT
Organism: Thunnus thynnus; assembly: GCF_963924715.1. Lineage (NCBI taxonomy): Eukaryota > Metazoa > Chordata > Actinopteri > Scombriformes > Scombridae > Thunnus > Thunnus thynnus. The sequence goes on from NC_089526.1 coordinate 18,192,022, forward strand.
AAATGTAGTTTACGGACTAAATAGTCTATGCCTATTTAAACTCACATCTGAGGGGAAAAGTGGAGATCTTGTGTGAACTACAAATTAAACGCCAAATTCTTCACGGCCAATTTCAATCCCAAGCACGTGATCTTGTCGTTTATAACATAGTTTTGTTATAGGGTAAATCTGCAGGCCCTCCATAAACCTTACGTGCTTATAAAACAGCATATAAAAAGCTTTAAGAGCAACGCGTTAGATTTTGCTCCTTCTTGCATTAAGCGGCGCTACTCACTGCTGTTTTTGCGCTGCTTCTCCTCGCTGTGGCCGGGGGACGACTTGGGGCTGCAGCTCTCTGCCGTGTCCGAGCCCGGGTGAGCCGGAGCGGGGCTTGTTTTGGCGGCGTGTCTGTCCGTGTCTGCTGCCTGTGTGCCTGTCGGTGTTGTGCTGTTTTCTGCGCTCCCGTAGGCAGTGTCGAAAAACTGGTCAAACGCCTGCGGCAGGACGCCGTTCCTGCCAACGCTGCCATAGAAGCCAGGCGTCGGGTGCGAGCTGGAGTGGCTGGCGCCGGAGCCGCTTTTCACCAGGATCTCTCCCCCCCTTGAGGTCGGGCTCGTCCAGCCGTCCCTGTGCACGATGTCCTCAGTATAGCAGTGGGATAGGCTCCCCCTGCTGTGGTGCCATTTACTGGGAGTATCAATGCCATAGTCTCTGAAAGCCACATCTCTCACGGACGGGACCTGTGGCAGAGCTGAGGACTGGTAGGAGTATGCCATGGGGCAAGAGGACTGGCTCTGGGTTAAATAATGAGGGAGACCCGAGAAGTCTGCTCCGGAGACGTAATAAGTGCAGCTCGGTAAATACATATTAGACCCAGAGACCCGCTCATCAAAATCCATATTCTGCTGTTGGAAACGTCCTACAATAATCCTCTCATAGTTCCTCCGCGGCGCTGCGCTCCAGTCACTTTGAGGCAGATTGGTGGAGCAGAAATCCTTAGACGTACAAGCTGACGTGGGGATCCATCTCTATCCATTCCTGAGGGCCAAAGCCATGTGACCACTGGCACAAAATGACAGATAGCCTACGCCTCAACGTAGGCTATATGAGTCAATGAGTTTATAAAGTGGACCTTTGGCTGTATGGGAAAGGAAAAATACTGAGAGGGGAATTTTGCATCGATTCGTTTTGGGCAATTTTGAAAGAGCTTCATATCTTACACACTGGTTCATTCTTTTTGCAGATCAGCAGAGCTACTTCCAACTGCCTGTAGACTGATACTATTTAATAACCAAACTACAAGGAAGGAAAAAGAAAGGAATTATATCCGATTCCAAGCGAAGATGCTTAACCTGCCAAATTTTTACCTTTAAGTTCGTTTTTAAACATAACCCTCACCTTAACCCTAACCTTAACCTCTGAGGAGACGTCTGAAACCTTTCAAAGACAAGGATCACATTTTTCCACCAGAAGGCAACAAGATAGACTTTGCTACGGATGTAAGGCTTATTTCTTGTGGCACAAAATGCGTTTAATGCAAGTTCTGTTGAGAAACTTTGGGCCTGTACCACACATGCGCTTTTTTGGAAGCTATTTTCATATATATAATCTATTTTTAAACGATTTTATCATTGAGTACATGGTAGGAATTAATTCCTCGTCTGTCAGTTGTGTTCAATATAGCTCCTCTGGCTATATATAGACCAATCTGGTCCACAAGTGGCGGAGTAATGTGAGTCATGCTGCACTTTTGTCAGGCATCAGTCCAGTTTGGCACCCAGGGACAAAAAAGACAATAGCCTTTAAAGATAGGCTTGGTTATCAATCTTATGTGGTTGCTATGTGTTTGTCTGGAACATAATTTTCAGGAGCATTACCGCATGCCATCTCGACTCAGGTGAAAACGTCATTATGCCCAAAAAATGTTTAATTGCGCGCCGGTTTGTCTGTTTTACGCGTAAAAGTTGATCAATGTCCATATGGTTCATTGTCACGTGTGCTTGAACTGAACCATCACATTCATGCAAATTTTACTTTTAAGACTAAACGCATGGAGGATTCATCTTGTGCAATTCTAAAATGTTGGGATAAAAGCTAGAAAAATGGCCACATGCATAGCTTGAATGAGGGTAATCGGCTGACATGTACGCAGTCACGACAAAACATGCGTTTAACATTTATTGTAAACATACAGGTGTTGTTTATAGGCTATGAATAATAAAAGTATTTGCCGAAGGGGCTGCAGCCTTTACATCGCCCGCTCTCTCTATGCAGTGCCCAATATAAACCTTTGGACACGGGCTATTTCCCACTCTACAATTCATTTTCATTTGTCATCGCTGCTGAGTAAGTGGGTGCATGTGTCACATATCACTAATCCTGTTATGCAGCCAATTTTTAAATTTAGTCCAAATCTACTTTTCATACTTCAAAGACTGCATTTGTCATCTGCCGGGAAGCATTAAGAGGCTGCGTAATATTTCATTCCGCCCAGGTGGTTTGCTGTTTGACTTCAGCGGGCAGGGTGTTGTTATATAACTGCTGTTTATTTGGCGATCAAATTTGTCTTACATAATATACTTTTCTTTTTGATTCCTATTTTTATTCCTTTGTGATTTTTTTTTCAGTCATATAAGCTCAGCTCAGCCTTTAGGCCGAGGCTGCAGGAGTGGCCTAGTTTGTCACATTAAGCCTCCTTCGTCCAGGACGCTTCTCAAACAGCTTCATCCACAAACATTTGGATGTGTATTGTACACAAATGTGTATTAATACATTCATCTAAGTGAGGCAGCTTCATTGGGATCATGTTGATAATAAACATGTAGGCTGTAAACAAAAAGCCTTGACCTCCAGCCAGTTATCATAATAAGGAAAACTAATGCGCAAAAATATATTTCCATTAGCCCTTTAATTTCGTTTTCTTCTATGGATCAATCTTAGCCTTTAAGCTTAAAATTATAATTTAGCCGAATAAAATGTGTCGTGGATTAATGTCACTTTAAAAGGTGGGTTAATACTTTGTATAAAAAGTTAATTGTACTGACTTTACATTACCAAAACATTAAAAGACACGCATGTACATTACACTGACACAAGCACATGGAAGAGCTTCAGTTGAAATAAAGATAGAAATTCAAAAAAAAAGTCCTCTGGCTCTGTGCCACAGTACCACCCTCTGGAGAAATACATGATATTTATTCAGTTTGTGCGGGGAAAAAAAGTCAAAAGCTCAACACATTGAAATATATTTATCCCAGTGGCGACTGATATGGGTGTCAGGAGGCAGCTAAAGGGGATGTGAAAATAAAAACAGTCTTCTTGCTTTCACAGAATTTTTTTGTCGATACTTGAGGAGGAATGTGCTTCAACTTAACTGCCTGAGAAGCTGTGCGCCTTCTTCCTTTCCTGCTCCCTGAGTTGATTTCACAAGGAGACACTTTCTAATATTTTAGGCAAACGGTGCCACTTAATATGTCCAATTAAAGAGGAATGGGTAATATTTTACTGAATTAATTACACATGTATTCATATAACTAAATCATTTGAGTAATAATTGAAAAAGAAGCTATTTTTGTGTTACTCATCTAGTGTAAAAGGGGGGAGGGGGGGGCTGTTTATTTACAAGGATTGCTGGTGTAAACAACGCCTTTACCAGCAGCAGAAAGCATTATCAACTCAAATATAGTTTGTCTGTGAATTTAAACAGCTGTTAATCAATAAAGCATTGTCAGCAGGTTTCAGTCCGGTGTTTTAAATGTGTTAATATTCCTATCATGGACAGTGCCTTTGAAGAAAAAAAAAGTTCCAGAGGAAACCAAACTGTGTGGCAAGAAAACAAGTTTGATATGTCTTCAATTTTCTGGATTTTCTGATGACTTGAGAGAAAAAAACAAATTGATTTACTACTTATATTAACGCTTATTTGTCTCGTGATTCTTTCAACACAATTTGTAAATGTTTATGTGAGGTTGGGATGAAGAAAAGCGCATTTATTTATAAATGACTGAGAAATAGTGACCTGATTGGCTTCATTAATGGAGGTAATATGTCTTTAATTTTCCCTACACGTGTATGAGCCTCTATGTGGACTCTATGAAAGGTACACAAACAATCTGCTTACCAATGAGGTGAAGTGGATGAGGGGGAGTTTGTGTGTGTGTGTGTGTGTGTGTGTGTGTGTGTGTGTGTGTGTGTGTGTGTGGAGGAGAAGGAGGAAGAGGAAGGGGGCGAGGGGGGGTTGCTTTTCCGGAAGCAGTGTGCTGTTGGGGGTGTTTACAGTTGAAGCTGTGGTTGTAAAATACAACCACTTAAAAACCTTAATTAAACTTTGATTCACAAATTCAATCTCGCATATGAATCTCAGGCTGTCGAACATTATGTAACCGAATCGTGAGAGGCAGCAGTTGTAATAGCTTGAAATGAATCACACATTAATCACAATACCTGTCTGTCTTCACTTTGACCTGCTCTGCTGTTATTTTCCATGCTATAATTGGCTAATTCAGTTCTGCGTGATCTTATAAAGCGGTGACAGCTCGGCTATATTAAGAATAACAATCGACAATCGTGTTTGGCTTCAACAAATGTGAAAAAAGTAATTTAAAGAAAGGGGAAAAAATCATTTAAAAAAGCTTTATTTGTATAGATAAAGGGGAAATTATTTTGCTGACATCATGTGAATGCCTACTCCGACCGATGGGGGGAGAGGGGGGGGGGCACTTTGCCTTTAAGTTTATTTGATTCATCAATTAAGATTTGCGTCTTTGTCTGAAGTTCAATGAACAACGTTAAACACACACACACACACTCACACACACACACACACACACACACACGCACACACAAAATACACACACACACACACACACACACACACACACACACACACACACACACACGCACACAAAACACAAAAGCTACCAGATATTTCATGATATAATTTTCAGTTTTGTGAAGCTTTAATTTCCTCAGACTGAGCCATTCTTCGTTAAGTTGTGTCATATATTGGCGCTTTCTTTGCATAATGTCAGTTTAAATTCAGCAAGAGTACAAATTTTCACTTATTATGATTATTAAATAATCATTTTATATGCTGTTAGAACTATTATGGTGATCCACTCAGGCCTGCATGGGACATTTTTATAATGAGATGCATTAACTTGTTCGGCTGTTTGAGGGACCAGTTACACAGAATACCAGAAGGGTGAAAAGTGATCAACAGTTATTTCTAACGGGACTCTTTCTCAGTAAGGTGGAAGAATATTAACACCAACATGATCGCTATCATTCCCACCAAAAAAGTGGAAGAGTGAAAGCGATCAAAGTGCTTAGGAAACATTAAGAATGTCTTAAATGATGAAATTATCTGTCAGAGGCCCAACTTGGCCTCTCCAAGTGCTCTTGAGCAATAAACTTGTCTGCTCGTTTGCGAAACTATCCTGCCAGCAGCTACATGTATGACAGAGTTGAAGGGTTGCTGCCTCTTACTGAGACAATTGTTCCCTTTTGAACGGTACAAACCCATCCTTCAGATCCAGCCAGACAGAGGAATTGAACTCGCAACCTGCCGGTTATTGTTTGGTTCTGGTATTCTGATATTTTTTGTTTGAAACAATTCTGTGAATGAATCCAATACGTTGATATCGCATGTGTCGATATTAATGTGCTCAATTGGATGCTGTTAACACCATGATACAATTATGATACAGTATTTCATAAATTATTAGGCGGAATATCATTACAGAAAACTAATGAGAAGAATTATGTGTAATAGTCGAGGGATTGTTGGAAGTGCGGCCTCTTAACCCAAAAAGTTATTTTTGTTTTAAAAAAGCTCTTTTTGGGGGCCTGTTTATATCTAACTGATCTAAGCAGATTTTCTTTGTAAAATTCGAGTTTTTGGTTTCAAAATGTGACATCGTTTATTTTCAAAAATCCATTAGGCACTTTTTGTCTTGAAGGACAAGTCACGTGTGGACTTGACGAATTTATGCAAATAGATGCACCTTTTACATGTTACAGACTTCGATTGAATTGGGATGAATTAATATCAGTATGAATAACAAAACAAGCATAAAAAAACAAACAAAATCTTACATTGCACTGTACAAAATACTCCCAGGGTGCATTTTCATCAACCTAACTGTACCGCCCACCAGTCTAATGTTATCTTTTTGAGGAAATAAGCATCAATGGAACATTAATTAAAATGAATGATCTGTCAGCTGACTTTCGATTCACGTTATGAACAAATAAAACGTAAATGCTGAATGAGATGCATTAAAGTAATAATAACAATAATGCCAATGGTGTTTAGCCTATGACGAAATAAATATAATCATCATCACCGTCATACTCACAACGTTTCTGTTGTGCCATTATTTCAATAAAGTCTATTCAATTTAAATATCTTAATACTATAATACAAGCTATCCCTTTATTTTTGTTATAGTATCCTAAAGAACAGATAGAACTATAGAGATAAGGCTTTGAGTTCTGACCTTGATTGTATAAGTTGACATAATTGACACAAAAAAAGTAGGCTGGTAGATATAAATTAATAGGTATTTCTCTCTCTCTCTCTCTCTCTCACACACACACACACACACACACACACACACACACACACACACACACACACACACACACACACACACACACACACGCACACTCCACCCACACATTTTGAGCTTTTTTGAGAGGAGGGGCGGATACACAGGAAGATGCAGAGACAACAGTCTACGCTGTGCTGGCGGCGTTTCGCCACTAGATGGCGACATAAACTCTTAATGGTGGAAACACAGTGAGGTTTTGAGTTGGTTCCCTCCTACAGGCCTGTTGGCCTAAAAGCCTCCTGTGTCATCAGTTGAGGGAACATTTTGTAACCATTTGTAAATCACATTTACCATTAGAGGGACTGACAAAGACTATCCCCGTTCGATAAAGCATCCATGTCCAAATTGGACTAAAAAAAAGGTGAAATTAAAAAACTCCACAAGCTTACAACGCGTCTCTCAAACATTTATTGACAAGAAACTTCGGCTATTGCAGTCAAAAAAGGGAGAATATATAGAGTTGCAGTCTGATAGTATTTACACGTTTAAATATGTCTATGATTTCAGTATTTTTCTGCAAAATCCTGAATGACTGACAGACAGAAATTGCATAGGTGAGCCCTCTGACAGGCGAGTTACTCTGAGAAAAAACGCAGTGTTCAAAAAAAAAAAAAAAAAAAAAAAAAAACAGTAATATGGACAAAGTGTGAGCCAACGAAATTGGCCCACAAAATTCAGACCAGTCTCATGTTTGATAACGTTTCATATGACACTTACAGGGCTGATTAAACAACTCTAAAAGCTTATTTTAAACGGATTGATTACATTTCTATAGGCAGGGATGTAGTGTAAACTTCCAAATTGTGGGATAGAGTTTATCTAACAATAAAAATCAATTGTGTAGCTCTTTGCACCAAAGACATGCGACGTAAACACAGATTTTTAGATTTTCTTTGCTGAAAACATAATTCTCGATATACATTTTTTGGTTATTTCGTAATTATGTTTCACTCAGTCTGTTTGCTTTGTAATAATCACTAGCTGAAGGTGACAGTTTGGCCACCTTTCTGTTTCCCACTACATCACTGTCTAAAGATGAAAGCTGTCGTAACTGATTCCAGGAGCCTTGATTTCTGTTCTGGATTAAGTGGAATAAAAAAAAAAAAAACGCAGGGCTGCAAACAGTGCACAGGCCTCCGAGGCAGTATGTCTTATCTTTCGGTGAATATTATATGGAGATCATGCATCCCACGTAGAATCACCTTGGTCAACATGTTGCAAACCATTTCCGATCCTCTGTCAACAGGCCGCATCGACTGTTTCCAATTAAAATGTGAGGAAGGAGGAAATGTGTAGGTCAAATCAGAGCCACTCTGGCGACACAGAAACCGTTCATAATGTAATAAATTATAGCACAGTTTATATATGGATTTGAGGCGCATCCATGTCCGCCTTTTCTAAAACAGGAGTTTGTTTTAGCATCGCCAGTGCAGAGCTAACTGGAGCTCTTGAATTTATTGACGACTTTCTTCTCCTTAACGCGCCTGTTCTGAAACCAGATTGTCACTTGTCTCTCTGTCAGATTTGTCTGAGCGGATATTCTCCTCCTTTTGTCCTTGGTGATGAATTTATTGGTGGCGTACTCCCTTTCCAGTTCTTTGAGCTGCACCTTGGTGTATGGCACACGCTTCTTTCTCCCACGGCGGATAGAGTTGTCTCCACCAGATATAGTGTCTGTGGGGTGGGAAAAAAAAAAATAAAGCAACATCTTATCTTAATCAGCCTGTTTGCAATAGATTGAAAAATAAATTTATTTAATTCTGTATTTTTTCCTTTTCATCTTTCACACGCTTTATTTCAAATACAGCTGGAAAAGCAAAAATGATGACTTAGATTACGCAACACATGCACATATTATTGCGAGTTATTGCACCTCTCAATAAGCATCGCGTTTATATATGTTAATAAAACATATAAAATACCTTGTAACGAGGATTTCCACAGAGGATTCGACTGTGACTGCTCCTTGGTGCAGTAAACTTGGCCACTCCAACCATTGGTGATGGCCCATGGCTGGTAAGGCTCCATGGGCAACAGAGAGTCGTGTCTTGGCTCAGATGGAGCACTCAGGGCAGGGACGACAGGGACGTCTAAGTAGCTGGGCTGATAAGGTCCCGAGGAATAGCCTTGATAAAACGCAAATTCTTTCGCACGAGTCGAGAACTCCTCACCAGAGACCGATGAGTCCATGTATTTATCGCCATAACCAGAGGGCTGCGCGCAAGCCTTGACGCTGCCGTGTGACATCCTGCATGGGTAATAACTGCTGCCAAAATATCCATAGGGCAAAGATGCATTGGGTGAGCTCTGAGTGGCAGAACAGGGGCTGCATTGTTTGCCAGGCTCCCCCATGCCAGAGACTGGCACCTCACTAGCAGTGTAGGTGGTGCTCGGAGCCAGCGAGGTTGGATGCGCTAACAAATTCCTGCACTGGTTTGCAGCAAAATTGCCTCCAGTAAATCCCTCCATGTTCTTGCTTCTTTCATCCAAGTGGTTGTCGTAGAGAAACATCACCGGGTCAATCCAGTGCGAATGGAGGAGTAATGAAGCGGTCATAGCATGCCCTATACATCGAGACGACCAACTCTTTTTCAAAATCCCCTCGACTGAACAGAGACAGGGACTCCGGCAGAGTAACGATACCAACACGCCTGAGTACATAAAGATCGCAAGGTTATTGGCCGGGGCCAAACACGTGATATGCAAAGGAGATGATAAACGTCTGGACATCAGATAATGCAGATCAGGGCTGTATATTTGTGCAGATGCAATATACATCAGCATATCTATGTTTTTATACAAAGAACTCTTATGGGTATTTTTTCCCTAAACTCAGTGATATTGGAATCTCTAGCTGGGTGAAACTGTGATGTGGAGACATATTTGACTATCATGTTTTGCTATCAGAACAGACTTGTTTGATGAAGTCTTTGATACATGTCGTGACAAAAACTAAAAGTGAATTATATGCATATTTTTACAGCGGAATGAATGCGTAATTACGCGTGCCATTTCAGTTGCATATGCTCTCACTTTAAGGGTAAGGCAAAAAGGATTTCGGATATCTGGATTCAAAATAATTTGGGTTATATATTTTAAGAATGGACTTCTTTACGCGCTTTCAGTCAAAGGTGCAGACTTTAACTAAATGTATTATCGTGTGCTTAAATGATCTGGACTTATTGATTGGTTTTGGAATGAGGGTTTAAGCATTGTGGTTATGCGGGCAGGTTTAACAGAAAAATAAATACAGATACATCTATAATGGATGTTTTAAAAATAGATATTAGAACAACATTAATAAATTACATCATCTTAATTTGGCACTGCAACGTGTCAATGTAAATACAGGTTCACTGTCCGCAAAATACCAAAAAACATGACATATTTGGCTGCACTCTTCAACATACTGGTTAGACGCGGCTGGAGGCCAAGGTCAAGTTGAAAGTTGCAGTCTGGCCAAATAGGCACTTCACGCCAGGAAGCCCGAAGAGAAAACACCGCTAAATGGCAAGGAGGAAATTTCATCGCCAGACTGGTTGTTTTTTCAAGACAAACTAACCCTCAATTTGTTTTCTACATTTCTTTAATTCTTCCTCTCAGACTTCTGAGAATAAAACATGTTCAATCGACATTAAATGGACAAAATCAAAGACGAAGATGAATTATTGTATCTTGCTAATCGACTTAAAAAGTTAATTATAGGAAAATAAATCATTACACATCCTTTTATGTTTCTTCATTCTGCGTAAAATATCTCCATAGGTGGGCTCTTTGCAAGAGCGCAGATTAAACACAGTCCAAAACTGGGACACATTAAATGTATAAAAATAATCCTTTATGTGCGTGAGTCTGCGGTGCAAGAATGGAAATACAAACTGTTTACGGTTTAGCCTAAAAACTCTCTGTTGGCTGTGTTGCGATAGACTTGGTGGAATGAGGGTCCAATTTTGTATCAGACAAAATAGAGTTTTAACTTTCAGGATTTATTTTTGTTTTATATTTTAAGATGAGACCACAGACGCAGAGGAATGCATACCCACCAAAATCTGAGCACCTTTTTATTTTTAATAGAGTTTTCCCACCTTTTGAGGCTGTAAATCTTTATGGCCTTAGTTCATAGCTCGTAGGCAAGAGTGAGTAGTTGTCTACATTTCAGGAAAATAATGTTTTATGTTACTGAGGAGGTTTAGTGTCGGATTTTTGTTTTTAATGCATTGTCAGAATAACTGCCTTTTAGATAGACACATTTATTTTATCCAGAATATACTAAAGTGCATTTTCGATTAAATAAAAGTCTATACTTTCTTAAATGTTGCATGAACAGGAGCCACCTTGTTGCCACATTAGAAGGCGACTGCCTTTCTAAACTCTACATTAGCAGCTGAAAAGTCTTATAAGCAAGTTTAGAAGAAAATGCAAATAGAGAAAGTAATGAGGTGCTGATAAAGAAGAATTTCAATTAGGGCTGCAGAATATCTAGTCAAAACACACACACACACACACACACACACACACACGCAGTTGTCAGGCTCTTATCTGCATACACACAAATGACAATATTAAACTTTATGTCCTTGTTAACTTCGTGTCGATTTGTTTAAGAGTTACAGAGATTTTGTTGTGTGCAGTTACGGTGAATAACAACAATGTGGTGCATTTAACAATTGTGATTCAATTAATTATGATACTCAAGTTGCCTAATTTTCAAGACAGACGAAACGCACCTGACGTGAAATACAACCAAAAACACGATTACTTGTGCGTAAAAATATCCCACATTACCATATAAATAAAACTGTATTGTTGTTGTAATTAACTTCATCCTTTGAAGTTAAAGCGCTAAACAGACCAGGGTGAAATAAATATAAATAAACACAATTACTGAGTCAGTTTTCAATATTGTATTTTGACGATGTATTGATTATTATATACTGCGAGACTTACAGATTACAAGAGTGTCTGCTATGAGTAAAATTGCAACTATTTCACAGTTTTTTGTTTTGTTGGGAAAACTGGATTTCCACACACAAACTTGGCTTTAAAACGGTGAATATCGAAGCACCATCAAAACCACAAGCACAGGATAAATTACGACAGAGCATCAGCAGCCAACAAAAAGTTGATGTGACCCAATATGTTACATAAAAGTGCACATAAAACATAAAATAGATTTCATTACCATTAACGATGAATGTCGTTGAATGCAGTTTTATCTGAAGTGTTGAAGAGTGACGTGCGCGCTGCAGCAGATGATGTCAGGATGTGTGTATGTGTGTGTGTGTGTGTGTGTCATAGTCTGCTGGAGGCCTGAGACCAAAGTGCTGCTCTGTTTGCAGTACCTATCAACTAGATGACAACACAGCTCTTAGCCTATAGTGCTTAATGGACTTTTTATGTGTTTGTCTTGTGATCGCATGACCTATGGCACCTTGGCCCCTCAGTGGCTCTTGGTAAACCAGATCAGAAACATGCCGCCCTCTTGGTCTAGCCTAAGTGGGGATAGAAAGTAAGTCCAGATCCCAAAACTTACTAAATAGGGCGGGGGCAGAAAAATGCGACTTCGTTTCATAGTTGTGAAATAGGCATAAATTGAAAACTTTGTGGAGAAATTTCAAGCATCCGTTCCCGTCAAGAGGAGAAAAAGCTGATGCAGTTTTAAGATTAGCGACTCATTTGGAACAACGTGTGCAGTTTTTGGCCCTCATTTTTCTGCCCCGGCGCTTCGCATCCCGCCACTGCATCTGCTCTACAGTCAAGCTCCTCAGGGCAGATGTTTTTTTCAACGTTTTACCGAGACTACTGCATCAGTGGGGCACACCGTGCAAACTAGAACATTTGGGAGCTATTTAACTAACAGTATTAGTGCTCAGAGTCGTGGAAGAAAACTTGTGCAGTGTGCGTCCAGGCACAAGGCGTTTAGAATTTAAATTGCCATTTTCATCATGAGAGTCTGCATCTTTCTGCCTCTGTGTCTGAGGTTTGACTACAATTTAATGCAAATTTGTGGACTGCATAAATTGAGTTGAATCCACACAAAACTAATAACAAATACAAAATGTACTGCTACGAATGAGCTGTAATCATTGAATAAATATGCTGCTATTGTTTTCTTTTAAATTTCTGTTAATATTTCAGCCGAGCCAAATCCAGGGTGTGAATAGATGGTACATTCATTGTTAACCAAGTTTAAGACATCACAATTTGTCTTTATTTCCTAACAGGATATGATATGACACTCTTATCCCAAAGTAACATTTCTGATGTCAAGAGAAAAAACCCCAATGAACAGAAAAAAAAAACAGAAACATACAAAAAATGATCACAAACAATAGATAAATATGTGGAGACTAAACTGTTATTTGCAGCTGTTTAGCTTTGACAAACAGAGCTAATGAGTTGTCTGCTTAAAACCAACAATTCCCACCACATTCTTTGCATTTTATGTAGTAAGATCTGCAGAGCTGTCATTTCTCGACAGCCTGCTGATCTGTTGAACCCTCTTCGTAACTGACAAATCATTTTGCTTCTAAAACTGACCGGAGTGTTGTATTTTTAAAAGGCTACGTCACACAGGAAACATGATTTTCAAACAGGAGAGAAGTGCTCACATGATCTGTCACGCTGTGTTGGAGCTCTTGTGGCTTCATGTCTTTCACAACCTTGAAAAAAAAGACTGTCCTTGGGGCGAAAATGCACCCTAACTACACTATGTTAGTCCTGTGCAGGGCCAGGCCTGGCAAGGCTTTGGACGGGGTGGAGGCTGATATTACTGGCCCTCCTCCTCACGCAAGAACTGGAATACAGAGGAGAAATCTTTATTGGCATAACCGCGTGCACACATCATACGGTAGATCTGATGGGCCAAGGAGCCGAGAGGGACAGGAGTCTTTGTGTTGGTGGCTGTGTTCTGTGCGAGGCCTAGATCCTGAAAAAGAAAAGCAAACAAACATTAGAGAAACCAACAAAACTGAAAATTTTACTGTAAAACCAAAACCACAAGTCCACACACACCGCAGAGAATTTTTCTTTATGTTGTAAGAACATCAGCTTTATTTCCTTTTAAGAGGGATGTAAACTACTTCTGGCGTGTCACCAAAGAGGTGTGACCTAACAGAGAAATTCATTTTTTTTTCTCCCCCCAACCAACGTAACTGAAGTCTATGTTAGTGATGCATATATGACACACAAATTCGTCCCTCGTACATATAGCATATGAACGACTACTCGCTTTAAGCAAAACATGACTGCATTTAAAAGATATATTTTTGGTCTAGAAAATTTGGGTCTAATACCAATATTTTATTTCTCTACATCAATAAAATTAAAATTAACTATTCTGGGAGTGAAATGTCTTTTTTTTTTTTTTTGTTCCTATCCATGACGACATGGATCACAAGTACAAGCCTAAATGTCACATTATTGCGGAAACACTAATGCTCAAACTGAAATGTAGGCCCAGGAAATTAAGTCCTTTAAAGTGTAACGGGACATTAAACTGACCTTTGCCATCAGCTGAGTGCCAAAGCCTCCCTGGTAGTTATTTCCAGAGGGGACTCCCTCCATGACTCCAGGCACGGGGTTGTAGGTGTCACTAGACCAGCAACGGCCTGAACTCATGTTCAGGATCTGAGCCAACAGTTTTGGATCAAGACCGAGTCTGGGAGTGAAGACAAAGTTTGTATTACTTACAGAAAGTGTACTGCTGCTGTATCTACTGACATGATTTATAATCAGTTTCTTGTTATTTCTAACTACTGCAATAGAAAGTTTACCTAATTCCCAAGTTCATTGTCTCTGATGTTCCAATCATTCCGATGGCTAGGAGCATGTTGTTACAGATTTTAGCAGCCTGTTAAGAGAAAAATAACATTCAATAGCCTGAGCATCAGATGAAGTATGCATATTTTAGAAATATTAAAATCTTCACTTAGCATACAGTTAACTAATAAGAACACACACTCACACAACAACTACCTTTATACATGTAACTTATGAGTGAAAAAAACAAAACAAAAAGAAATATTTTTATCTGAATCTTCACATTTCATGGCCAATATGAAATATCTGCTCATACCTGTCCAGTTCCAACTTGACCACAGTACACCACATTAGCTCCCATGCAGCTGAGAAGTTCTTTGGCTGCAGTAAATTCTTCCTCTGCTCCTCCTACCATAAAAGTTAGCTTACCCGAACTGGCAGCACCCACACCTGGGAACGGGAAAATCATGGTTACATACAATGTATCCATGTCTGTACGCAGACACTTATGGTGGGTAAACAGTGAAAGAATGTCTCAAAGTTTAATCAAATGAAATTAAGTGAACAAAAGGCAAATTGAGGGCAATCAGATGAATTAGTGTTTTGTACCCAGACAACTGCCGTGTGGGTCCATATTGTCTCTCTCATTGTCCACACAGACAAAGCTTTCTTTGGGACACTGAAGTGCATTACGACCAGAATACTGTCAGTGAAATACAATGCCGGAGATAATGAAATAAATATCAGTTTTATGTCAAAGAGTAGTCAGTTGGCTATGAAACATCTGTTAGTTAATACTGCCCAAGCAAAATCCAACAAATTTATTTTGAATTATTTTCGGACAAGTCTAATGGATGTTTAATACTTCAGAAATTGAAAAATGGGTCTGGGACCAACTCAGTGAATTTAAGGGACCTTTGAAGCTATTATCGTTACTAAGCACTTTTACAATGTGCTTCACATAAAAAGTAATACAAGTTAGAAAATGGAAATGCACACAAGGTCAAAAATAAATAAAAGCTTTAAAACAAATGATTCTAAAAGCTGTAATAAAACCCTCCAGAAAAACTAAGGTAATATATGATAAACGATCAAATGTATTAAAAGCAGGTCTGTCTTTAAAAACGCATTTGAATCAGCACAATGAGCTAAATCGCCTGTTCTTGTGAGCCAGCGTTTAGTACTAACTGAAATGTAGAAAGACTGTGCTGGTGGAGACAGGTGGGAGTAGCAATTGTCAAGCTGAGAAATAACAGCCTGACTAAGGGCTTCAAAATTCATATAGAATAGCCGTAATTTAAAAAAAAAAAAAAAAAAAAAAAAAAAAAATCAATTGAGATGTAAAAAAGCAAAATTTAAGAACTGAGTTAAGGGATAGGTTTACATTTTTTCAAGTCTGTCTTAAAACAATACTCATATGCCCATACAAACATTAAAATAGTTTTTAGTTGCTGAAATAGTTCCTCCTCAACATACTAGCTATGAAGAAACCCCTTTATAAGTCTAACTGAAATTAAATTGCATTTTTTTTGTCTACTACAGCATATACATCTGCTTTGTGAATAACTTGTCCTGTGTCCTCCTTTGAGAAAGAAAAAATAAAAATAAAATCAGAAACCAAAAGTTCTTTGGTTCCATGATGGTCCCTAGTTTTGCATTAATTCAATGAAATACTGTTCCGTTATGTGTCTAAGACCGTGCACCACGAAGACCATGAAGACCTAATACCCATACAGAAATCAAATCTTGCGTAAAGCAGTAACGTGGCACTCGTGGATGGTCGCACTGAGCCTGATAGCATCTGGCTACAAAACAAAAGAGACACAGACTCTGAACACACTGTCTGCCCATGACTTGTAGCTACAACAGTTTGTTCACTTTGTCTCCTTTCCGGCAGCCTGCCAGCTACTGTCAATCAAACAACACATCCACACACCCCTCCAGCTGGCTGAGACAAAAAATTCTGATATTTCCACAAAGACCATTTCCCTTCAATTAAATAAAACAAAACTATTAGAAATATATTTAAAAAAAACATGTTGACATTATTTTTGACTGCAAGGGTCTGGGAGGCAGACATCCTCTCTACATTTAAGGGTAGGTTAAAACTTTCCTTTTTTGATAAAGCTTATAATTAGGGCCGGCCCAGGCTTGCCTTGAACCAGCCCCTAGTTATGCTGCTGTAGACCTAGACTGCCGGGGGACTTCCCATGATGCACTGAGCTCCTCTCTCCTCCTTTCCCTCTCCATCTGTATGCATTCATGTACCATTAATGCCTGTTACTAACTTGGCATCTGCCCCAGAGTTTTGTGCCTTCTCATCTCACAGGTGACCTTCAGTTGCGGACCGCTTGCTGTCCCCTTGGTCTAGCTTGACCCCCATTGTACTACTATTATTATTAGTCACATTTTTATTATTATTGTTATTGTCGTTGCTGTGCTTCTCTGTGTCTCTCTCCCCTTTCCCCCTTCCTGTTTCTCTCTCAACCCACCCGGTCAAGGCAGATGGCCGCCCACCTGGAGCCTGGTTCTGCTCGAGGTTTCTTCCTGTTAAAAAGGGGAGTTTTTCCTTGCTGCTGTCGCCAAGTGCTTGCTCATGGGGGAATGTTGGGTCTCTGTAAATTAAAGAGTGCGGTCTAGACGTGCTCTATGTGAAAAGTGCCCTGAGATAACCTCTGCTGTGATTTGGCACTATATAAATAAAGTTGACTTGACTTGAAAGAAGGATGATTAAAGATGATTCCAATGGAAGAGTTGGGAGACAAAATTGATAGTCTCCGTTCTGTGTAAAACTACATTCTTAAGTTTTTCTAATTTATTCTAATATAAGGCTTCAAGTGGATAATCATCCAAATGTTGGCTTTTAGTTCCAATATCCCCCTTTTTATTCTTGTCCCTGCACTGTAGTTCAACAAGGAAACAGTTCTAGCTAGTTCCCAATACCTGCATTAGTTGAATCAAAGAGCTCCATTATTTCCAGAAGAAAATCAATACATCAGGTGCATATGATCACAAGGATGCAAGTGTTAGATGGAGTGCAAAGAGCAGGGAGAGGGAGGAGTGGTTCTAGAGTCTCATGCTAGTGCTAACTAGCTAACTGCAATTTCTTAGCTTTAAAGTAGCTGGTGAGTACAGTGAATATGTCATAAGAGTTCATTCCCTGCATTGTATACATAAAATACACATCAGTACTTTAGGTAACACAAGGTTAATTGTTCAATCCAGCGTCTCAATACTGTAAAATTGGAGGGATGCTAGATTTGCTAGAACAACAATTTGCTGACCAGTAAATTAATGTTTTAATAGATATATACTTTTCAGGAAGGTTCAAAGTATAAATACAATTGCTATTTAATTGAATCTCAGTTCTGGTCACCCAATTCATATCAATGAGGTTTGACTAAATATTTTTAACACTTCCCTGTATGAGGCAATACAGATCACAGCACCTAAACCAAAACCTCAAAAATGTCCATAAAGTTGAATCAACACCCTTCTACGCAGTTTAAACAAAAATTGAACATTGTATACTTCATTAAGGGGGATTTATTGCCCGGATGTTGCATTAGACTGCATTAGTTTTAGCTAGGCATACCTGAAAAAGGTAACAGAGTATGTACCTCTGGATTAGACAGTAAATTGTATATATAAACTATATTATAATCAAAAATATAAAATTCACCTCCTGACACAGGTGCATCCATAAAAACTGCTCCCATCTTCTCAGCAGCCGCAGCCATCTCTTTTGAAACAGCAGGGTCAATTGTGCTGGAGTCAATAAGTAGGGAGCCTTTCTTCACTTTTCTGTTAGGAAACATTTTTAATGGTTAGTAGATTCTGTGATAACCATGTGAGTTTATTGTGCATATATTGAGAGAAACCAAAGTATACTTGAGAATGCCATTGGATCCAGTGTATGCTTCTATGACATTGGGACTAGAGGGAAGCATGGTGATAATGCGGTCTGCCTTGTCTGCTACCTCAGCAGGATTATCCACGATCTGAGAAAACACACAAAATCACAGGGTAAGAGGAGAACAAACAGGTAGAAACTGTTTAAAATTTTTAAAAAGTTTGTGTACATTTTACTGTCCCACCTGGGCACCCAGCTCTTGCACTTCCTTGCAGGACTCCGGGAATACATCAGTAGCAATGACTGGGTATCCGTGCTTCAACAAGTTCTTTGCCATTGGGTTTCCCATATTGCCCAGACCAATAAACCCCACCTGGGTCTTCGAGGCCATGGACCTTGTGGAGACTACAACATAATGGCCAAATGGACATTCATACACAGTTTTTTTTATTTAGTATATAATCAAAATCAAACATTATCATCTGGTCCTATTAATGAAAAGCCTTGTTAAGATGCAATATCTTACCATGGCGAAGAGTGCTGTTCAAATTTCACGTAAATTAAGTGTGATCGCCCTTCAGTGACAAAGTCACCTGAGGTTATGGTACCAAGTCTTTTCTATGTTTACTTAAGTATGCCTTGATAACAGACCATTCTTTCATAACACAAGCAACCTTATTTTAATATAGATTCAAATAAATAAGTCATAGAAATAACTTTCATTCCTGGAGTTTATCTTCAAAGTAATAATAAAAAGACAAGATAATATATTTCATTCCTCTCAGAAGCTCCCTCAGAAACTTCTGTTTAAGTGGCTACAAAGAGCCACCTCCCATCTTTCTACAAAGTGCATGGTGACTATTACATAATGTGCCTTGATAGAGTGGCACACAAGAGTATATGCTATCAGTTTTCACCCTTCAGCGTGTAGTACGAAGCTCTGACGAAAGACCCCCGACACGCATACAAGACAGACTTTTAAAAGAAAAAACTATTTAACTATTTGTTAACCGAACAGAAGCCCCTGCTGTAGCGGCTAAACCCAGTCTGGCGAAAAATTAACTCAAACTTCTCTTCCAACATTTCCAGCAAAACTTGATGTTCGTGTAATAAAGAGCCTTCCAGCAACAAGTTGAATTTTTGAAGTAAAGTGCAGCGGAGTGCACAATGCGTACACGGTCTCAGTTTGTTCTCCTTACCAAATGCAAAGTCAACATTCTTGTAAAAGCTTCCAACTAGGTACCGAGACCCTCTTAACACAGCGGCCATGCTTCTTTCCTCTTGACCTTACGTATGACGTAGGAGTACGTAAATTAATGACAGCCCTTTCCTCCAATCAAATAATATTCCTGCGCAGTACGGCCTCCCAAATTCAGCCAATGAGCTGTGGGGGAGGGCCTAACATATTTCGTATCAGAAAATTTGTGAAATTTCCAGTGTGGATATTCAGGACTTTACTTTCTTAACAGTGATATGAATGTCTAAAGCTTACTGAACGATGATTTCTTTGTTTCTAGCAGGTTTTCTAAAAGCTTATCTTATCTTATCTGTCTTATTAACAGTGGTGGAAGAACTATTCAGATTACTTACCAAATCATAAGAAGCAATACTACGGTGTAAAAATTTTCGTTGCAAAGTCCTGAATTCAAAATGTAAAAGAACATACGTATGATCACCAAAATGTAGCCTACTTTAAGAATAGAAAGCAAAAGTACTCGTTATGCATCAGTGTCATATTATTATATAGCCAGTTTTATCATTAAGTACTGAAGTTTATGTTTAAATGACATTTTACTGTTGTAGTTTGTCGTGATTGAGCCGATTTGAACTAATTTATGTAGCTGAATCTACAGTATAAATTGAAATTAAGTTAAGCTTTGTATGTAAAGTAACTAACTGAAGCTGTGATAAAAAATATATATAAAATAGAGTCAATTATATAATAAAAGAGTAAAAGTAAAATATTTCTCTCTAAAGTATATACTCAAATAAAGGATAATTACCTAAAAATTACAGTTTTTAATAAATTGCACCATTAGTTTTCCAATAGAAGTTAATAATAAGATCTTTTTAATGTAAGTTGCATTGAAATTCTAATTGTAGTTCTATTCTAACACGTTTCATCGTCGAGTCTGTATTTGTTTTATATGTATAATTGTTTTATTCTTTGTTAAATTGTCTCGCCGTCAGACTTCAGATTGTTACATTGTTGCGTTTTTCGGACTGGTGGGATTCCCAGGCAGCAAGTCCCCTTTCCGGAAATGACGCAATGTTGTGATTATTCCAGGAAGACGGGAAAGCACTGAACTGCGTCAACAATTGTTTTCATGACACATTTGGATTCCAGCCGCTGTTGAACATGGCAATCGGGTATGTTTAAAGCTTATTATACAACTATGGCGAATAAAACAACTGTTGATGAAATTTCTATGTTTGACGTGTGTTTTAAAGGGTATCTCGAGAGACAGCGTTGCTAACTGTTTACGTTAGCTAACCTTGTCCTGCTCTGTTTTTCGTCGAGGACGTTGTATCAGTACTAATATAGCGTTCTATATTCAAGTATTTACACCTAAATATGTTTTGTTCAGTAGTTTTATACATTTCTTAGAAACTAACATCTCTTAATCTTATGGTTAAAGTGTAATTGTATATTTTAAAGTATGTAGCTAACGTTAGCCGGCTA
The DNA here is from genome assembly GCF_963924715.1 of Thunnus thynnus. Lineage (NCBI taxonomy): Eukaryota > Metazoa > Chordata > Actinopteri > Scombriformes > Scombridae > Thunnus > Thunnus thynnus. Next base: position 18,212,912 of record NC_089526.1, read on the forward strand.
GCTGCATAGCTAGATATGATCTCTGTTATCACACAAGGCCTCGCCTCGTAGTTTGTACTTGCCAGCTGACAATTTCAGCCACTAGCGTTAAGTTTAGCCTAATGTATATGCAGCGTTAAATATCAGTTTGACGACTTTTGATATTGCTAAGAATGGCAACCATATTCAGTGAGTTACGGATCATCACCGAAGGAAATATTTTGACTGTCACAGGCCCAGTGATGTCGGGGAATTTTTCTATCAGCTCAGTCCCTAATGGAAAAGGAAAGTCCAACCTGAAGCAGAGCTCATATCAATCATGTGGTCCTCTTTTTAAGCAAAAGTCGGTCATGTCGAAACGAGTCTGTCTCTGATGTCAAATAAATTTGTGAATAAGGTGGAGCTGTGACAGTATTCAGCATTAATAGACAGGGATATAAAGTGGTCTAAAAATAAATTCAAATGTATTCTTATGCTATTTAAGTTAAAGCAAAGATATCATGCGGAACGATGTTTAAAATAATAGTGATTTTCATTCATTACAAGTTAAATTCCTAAAGTATCAGGTGTAAAGTGTGCTCACTGATGATGTTAGCTTCATCCTTGTTTACAAATTCATTTTTTATTACCTTGAAAGGTAATAAGGTGTGTAAGTAATGGAAAAAGTTTTATCTTTGTTTACAAATGTGTTTTCTTATTTCCTTAAAGGTAGCCTATATGGTAAAACTGGAAGAAGCCAGCATCAGAGATAAAAATAAATACAAATAAAAAATTGGCATGGGAACACCAAACCAAAATTAACAGTTATTGTTGAAATTAAGCCACGTATTTGCCTAGAGAAAAACAAATTTTCCATGTTTGGGGAAATTTAATGAGTCAGAAAAGATTCCTACTTTCACCCAAATTTGAAGGATCCATCCAGTAGCCCCCAGTAGCACACTATCCAGTTCATCCAATGCATATGTATCAGTGTTTAACTCGGTTTTCAGGGGTCCCCGTCAACTTGTAAACTAGGAAAATATTGCATAACCATGTATGACTTCTGCAAACTCATCAGGTGGTCATTACTTCTTTGTTAATTCACCTGGAACATTGAAAATGTCACTGCAATGTGAAGAAAAATGATATGGGGTGTTACAGATAATTGGATGTAATTACCTTCAATTTGTTGCGTAGTTTGGCTTGTGTTTGCAGTGACAAACTCTGACTTATACTGTAAACTTGGGTATTATAGTACCTTGCCTAGGTTTATCACTGACAAAGAACCATTTTGTTCATCATCTGAAAGCAGCTTCCTGGTTGCAAACTTGGACATTTTTTGACTGTACGTCATGACAAGGACTGACAGACACCATGAGTCAGTTTTCCCTTTGTAGACAACTTCTTTCAAAGCATTGCCTGTATTTTAGATATGTCATCTGCTCTTGTTGATTGATCAAAGAACCTTGGACCACAAAAAAACTGCCCGTTAGATATAAAATTGCTACTCATTTCCTGAACAAATTTATCTACACTAATCAAATTAACGGTGGTGTTACAGCATTTTGTCCATGAAGTTGTACTGTCATTGCAAGTTATGCAAGTTTAAACAAAGGGAAACATATCTCATATGCAAACACCATATGGCACTGTTGATGTTTTCTTTCAATTTAACATAGAAATGTCCATTCACTGGTTCAGGCTGAAATGATTGACTCATAGGCCTGAGTTTCGGTTTAGTGAGAAACCATGACAGATGGTAAAGGAACGGACTTCGTAATATGGGTGTGAATTGAACATTAGTCAACCTTTGTCCTTTAATAACAACCATATGTGCCATCTGAAAATCTAAACTTGGATATATATTTGAATATCAAATATTGTTAGCCTAAAACTGAGGACAAGCTTTTCATATTAAAATGTATTTTATCAGCAAAGTATAGAAGTATGGTTTAAATATACAGTTAATTAATAGGATAACTAATAACTATGTAGTTGAAGTCTCACTTGTCTATTGAAATAGCAAGTTTCGCTGAAGCATTAAACATTGGGTTGCTGCTTCAGTCACTCTAATTTATTGTAAAGAGTGGTATTTTAGATTTTTCTGTGGTTAAAGTTGTCTCTAATAGTATATCCTGTTGCTTTTCTTTTCCTGTATAGCCAGTGCTGAGTGATTTATGGCACTGTTCCTGGACGGGACTTTATTAGGCAACAACATGGACACATCAAACTTTGCCCACGTCATCTTCCAGAATGTAGGGAAGAGTTACCTGCCCCATGCTGCACTGGAGTGTCATTATACCCTGACGCAGTTCATTAAACCACATCCAAAGGACTGGGTTGGCATATTCAAGGTAAATAACCCTATTCAATGTATTATAAAAGCCTTTGAGCTAGGTATAAATTAATGTCGGTAGTCGTAGTATAAGTAGTAGTAAGTCTGTATTATCTAATGACTAGAGAATATTGTGTATGATGTATTACAAAATAAATCTCTAACATAATATATGATAGCTGCAGCCCCTCCCCCAACCTCCCCTCTGCCAAGAGCTTGGCAGAGGGGAATGGAGCTGCTTTTTGACCCCACCACACCACACACTTGAGTGTCCCACATGGATCTGGTTATAGGAGGACATTAAATCCAATACAGTGGCAGTAATTTATTTTAGCTTCATCTGTAGTGAAAGATAGATGTAGGCAGCGGCATATGGCTCCAGGCTTCTCTAGACCAACATGCTTTTTACTTCCCAGGAATGAATCAGGAGCCGGGATTAAATCAGACTGGATCAAGAAAATCAAACTAATGGCTTTCTATTTGTTGTGTTCTGCTTGAATGTGCTTCTAGTATTAAGTGATTCTCTGTTGTTGTCATTACAGAATATGGCTATGTTAAACATTTGAGAGAAATTAATTGGCTGGCTGTTTTTGTTGCAACAATGTATTTCTACATTTGTTATAGCAAAAGCATACATGAAATTACTGAGGTTACCAGTTAAACCTGTACAGTTGAGAAAGAGGCTTTTCTAATATTCTGACCCCTTATTTATGTATAGTATATATGATATTATATATATAGATAGATAGATATAGTGCAGTCCAGTACAACACCACCTCTAACTAAGGTCTCAAAATTTACCATATCGTTTAATGCAGGGTTAATAACTGTTCTTGTTTTTAAATGAATATTCAAATAATATTTTATAACTATTGGACAGAGTAAGACACGTATAAAATGCAAGCACACACTTCATGACTGCACATTTTTTCATTGAGTGCAAGTCAGAAATAGACTTGTATCACTTCTTCTGCAGGCATAATGTAATGCCACTAAGTTAGCTCAGACAAAATGTAGCAATTTTGCCTAAAATGCCTAAGATTTAAACTGCTGATGTCCTTGTGACATTAATGAAATCCTTACATTCATTTAGTGTCTGGAAAAATTAGTATCCAGGAAACAGTGTTCGTGCTATTTCTAAAATGGATGTACACAGAGTTTTTTGGCTGAGCCTCGCTGAGAAATGAGGTCATGTTAGGCTACTGGAGGTGGATCAGGTAATGTCTGGAGGCTGTTGAAATACTGCATTCAGCACTCTTGTTGTAGCTGGATACCACCCCACATTGTGTTTAGCCTTAAGGAAGGCACCAACTGGCAGTATAGATCTTAAAATGACTAATTTCTCGAGCCTCTAAAACACATAGTTGAGATGGAAAAGGCTGAGTACAGGGTCATAAATTGTGTAAATGTTCCTGGCAGCGCTGACAGATGAGACGATCGGTGCCAAGTTCTCGTGTTTGCATGTGATACCTGGACACCCTGTGTATCAGTGTTAGCTTCTTTACTCACATTTAGTTGCTACTGGCTCCCAGTCAAAGAGAGTGGATTCCTCTACTGCTACTTCTGATCTGAATATAGTGCATGTTTCAGATATGCTTAGTTAAATGACACAGGTCAGACTATAAAATATCATACGGTTCAGTCAGCTGAAATGTGACTTGTCAGCGCAAATGTCAGTAAGTTGGTTCAACGAATTATAAGTTTGAAGAATCCTTACTAGATTGAAAAGGAATTAAATTTAATGAATGCTTTAACATGTCAGCCTAACATAATTTACAAATGTTTAAATTACACACTTTTACTTGGCACGTCAAACCTAAACCAAATATGCCACTGATGATAAATAGATGGGCGACAGATTCTTGCTCTTGTCACGTGGACAAAAGCAGCATTTGGTCCTTTGAAGTTGGAACATTTACCATACTGCGTGATGCGAGCTGTTCTAGGGTTCAAGGAGGAATGTTGTTGGCACAGGTTGTTAGAGTGGCCTAGGAGAAAGCAAACACAGCTTTATAATTAACCTGTCTCCGAGCACAGCCTCACTGTGTGATTCATGAACAACTCGCCCCTGAATTTATTCAGTCTGACTGGCACATGGACAATACATTACCTCCTGCCGCAACATTGCCACCGGCTTCTGTCAGCTTTCTGTAAAGTATGACTTGGTTGGAATGCTGTTGAAATTTCATGTTTAAACTAAATACATGTTGCTCTATGATCATCTTGTAACTGCTTGTATGCTTTCTGAGATTTTAGTCTCGCAGTGTGGCCTGTGTTACGGTTTAAGTCACCGCTCCTGTTTTTATTATGGTGGCTCTACAACGTCTCTCTCCTCCTTTTTATACACATTGTAGGCCAGTCGGCTGTAAGTGAAAGAGTTCCTCAGAGTTTTCACCCACCACCACCTCTGCAGCTCTAATGAGTGGACTGGTGAAGGCTAGCCTTCAGTAATGACACTCACTAACTAGGTGCATGTTTTAATTGCTTCCTGTTCTTTACTGCTGGAGGCTGGAACTGCACTGGTAACAATTGGGGGTTTTGGAGCACCAGGGCCTTCTATCTCTGGCTCTGATGAACACTCGCAGTATTGTAGCTGTAGGCTGTTTGTACACGGGTGAGAAAGTAAACTGCCCAGATAGTGAAAAAACACCTGCCTACATCAAAAGCAACATGTGTTGCAACAGTATATTTAAACATTATCAGTCTGCATGAATATTTAAAAGAGAATTTGCAAGTTTTCTAAGTTGCATCACAGTTTTAACTATGATTTGTGGCAGATTGCTCTTGATTTAGTCGGTTATGACTTGTTGTGGATGCATTCGTGTGCCTGAGTGTGCACACCGAAAGCCAGCCAGCTCGATGTGACTCTGATTTTGTTTGACAGTTTTATGGCAGCAGGCTGAAGTCATGGATGTATTTTCTGTTCTCCCCCCTCATCAGTCATCAGTTAACAACACATAAAATACGTATAATTACATTTTGGTTTTCATTTTCAAGTCGCCTATGTGTAAAATTTTCACCTATTTCCCTCTTCCTGTTAGAAGTGAGTTGTAGCTACATTTCCACGGTTAGGCTTGTTCATGACATGGGCCGGGCGACATGCAGATGGTGACCAGGAGTTGGAGTTGTTCACAGAAATTAATCCTCCTCTTAGAAAAAAAAGAAAATCACATTTGGCATGTTCTTACGCTATCATACCAACATATATTGAAAACTCTGTGATTACTGTAATAAACAAGTTTGAGATATTTTGGAAGTGGCACTGTGTGGATTCTAGGAAGTCTCCCTGTTAATCCTCCATTGTTATTATCTTACACTGATGTGGTGAGAACGTCTGGTTGAATGGATTCCCCACAATGTCTCATAGGTTGGTTGGAGCACAGCGAGGGACTATTACACATTCTTGTGGTCGCCTCTCCCCGAGAGCTATGTGGAAGGCACCGCAGTCAACAGAACAGTGGTCTTTCAGGGTAAGATCATACCATAGTTTTATATAACTTTGACACCTTTTAATAACCGCATGCCACAGGGCCATTCAGAGGATTGTTAAAATCCATGAATAGAGTTAAATGAGAAACTTTCCGCACACATCTCTGTTCAGGTGTTAATGACATTTCAGTTTATGTATTTTTTTTTAATATTGTTTTTTTAGTACTTTATTATAAAGTAATGGAAAGTGACACAAAGGGGAGAGATACATGTCTTAATTGCTTTTTTTAAATTTAAAACCCACAATATCACAAATTCTTAGTGTTCACCTAGCTCACTTAGACACTACAGCACAACTTTTGTGTACTTAGTTCACAATCTTAGTACAAAGGTCTGTGTTTATCATCATGGATGAATATCTTTACCCTCACTCTTCTGTGCTACTATACTGAGTTCACTGGTTGTCATTCTTCCCCAGGATATTATGTACCCAATGACGACGGTGAGTTCTACCAGTTCTGTTATGTGACCCACAAAGGGGAGATCCGGGGAGCCAGCACTCCATTCCTGTTTCGTGCCAACAGCCCTTCAGAGGACGAGCTGCTGACAGTGGAGGATGAATGCAACTCTGACATCCTGGTGGTCACCACCAAAGCTGGCTTTCTTGAGGTACAGCATTCCTCAGCAGCTAATTTAATCTCTAAGCTCATACACTTTGACATGGACACAATGCACAGCTGTGAAGAATATATATTATTTGAGCTCAATGGTGTACTTTGTTAGTAGATTATTAAGTGATTGGCCTAAACAGCTTGAACTATTTTTCTGCACAGCAAAAGATGGAAGAAGCCCAGAGAGAGAAAGACGAGCTGGTCACAAACATGGCTCTCCTGCAGCAAGAGAAAGAGCAGCTGGAAACAGAGAAGGAGAGCCTGCAGAAGGAGTGTGAGCAGGAAAAGGAGACTTGTGCCCAGCTGAGAAGGGAGAACCAAGTAAGCTGTGAATGAACTGAGTCAGCTTTTGAAGACAGTAGTGCCAGCAGTAAGGAGGGGAAAGTCATGTTTGTTGCTGCTTTACTGAATGAAACAAAAGAGCCTGTTCCTTTTTGTTTAGTTGTACTTAGTTCTTAATTGAACAACACATAGTGGCTAGTAATAAGTCATATTATTGTTTCTCTTTTCTAGAGCTTGTAGTTCTTCCAAGGCCAATTTTACATTTGGCCAAATAGTCTCTTAGCACCCCCTAGCGAAGGACTGCGAATATGCAAAGCTATCCAAACTCGTGATCCACTAAGGGAATAAATCAGACTCTGACAGATATGAATGTCTGTATTATCAAAGTTGTAATTCAGTTTTTTATGGCATAACATTAAGTCTTAAAAGCAGTGTCAGTAATAATTCATTTTGCTGTCCTTTGCCATAAATCTGCTGGTTTTAAAACAGCTTTCAGATGAAAACATGATTACAGATTTTGTGGCTGTTAATTTTATGGTTATACTTTTATATGTTTTTTTTATGTGGTGTGAATATAAAGATTCCAAAATTCTGCCTATAAACAAACTGTAAAAAAATCATTTCCCTTTGCTTTTTTGATGTCATCTTTAACTCTCAAATCCTACCAACATATTTAAAATACAAGGACTACCGACCAGAGTAAACAAGAATAAACTACTATAAGAAACAACAGTCATAGCAAAATGTTAACTTATTTCTTCTCAAAACATTATTAGTTATGTAATTGTCACCTGAAAAGGAAAAAAAAGATTTCTTATTTAAGGAAAGTTAGTTAATTTACACATTGTGTAAAATGAAAATATTTACTTTTCTTTAATACAAATTGCAGCTTCTATCCGGAGTACAATCTCTCCACAAAGTCTTCAAAATGACTGACAGAGTGCGTCCACCCGCCCTGATGGTGTGTGATACTTAAAATGGGGACCCATGGCAAACATGAACTCAATAAATAGTTCCGTCTATTAAAACTGCAAAGGGGGAATTGGTCGCTTTTGAATGGCGTCCCCCAGGACCACAATACATTGGTATTTTTAAAAAGCATTAATTAAAACAGAAAAAGAAAATGATATGGAGCCATTAAGAACAAATTGATTGATGGAATAAAGCACCTGTGAGATATGACAAGTATAGCAAGCATGACAGTAAACCTCTGGGGTCTGCGGGTACCCCAGCCGGTAGGATTAAGGTTCAAGTTTTAAAACCTTGCATAATGTTCATTTTTATTCAGACTATAACTTTTCTGCACACATTTTCTGCAAGCTTCAAAACAGACAGAATTTAAGAAGCTAGTATTTTTTGCCATTTCAGACATTAAACTCATCCAGACCTCTGTAGGTCTTGGTGCACTCTGATGTAATAATGCATATCAGATTTGAAAAAGTAAAAATAAAATAGCACCTGCAATACTAATGTGCACCATTCATACTTGAGTTAGATTGATGCACATCACCAAACAGAATCATTCCTCTTCAGTTTTTCACCTCTTTAGCATCTTGATAAGTCTATTTTTTTACTCCTCTGGTTCCCAACAGTATATTTTATTGTCTTCCAGGAGTTGCAGAATTCTGCCCAGGCCTTGCAAGAGGAGAAAGAGGAGGTTAAGATGAGGCTTGAGGAGGCCACAGCCAGGGTGTTACAGCTGGAAGAAGACTTGATTGGGGTCACCCAGAAGGGTCTACAAAAGGAAACTGAGCTGGACAGGTAAGTTCAGGATTTGAAGAGTGGTTGCAGATTCATTAAGTTGCTCGTCATGTTTTCATGCACATTTATGATTTATGTTTTAACCTGGTTGCTTGAGACTTTGGGGTCATAACCAGGGTGAACTAATCAATTATTCCAAACATTGAATGTTAACGTAGATATTGTAAAGGCTGATACAGTGATGACTAACAATTTTTATGACCTGTTCCTTAGTCTGAAGGATAGAGTGAAGAAAGTTATGGCGGAGAAGGAGGCACTTGAATCTCATCTCAAGAATGAGAAAGATGAGAAGGAACTATACAAGGTAATGTACTAGTAGTATTAACACATTTCTTGAATTTATTTCCTTAAAAGAGTTACATTCTGATAATGTGACTCCTTTTAATCTTAAAAAGTCTTGTGTCATCACTCAAAGATTAATAACAGCGTAGGAATGGCTAGGTTCAGGTTTGTAGCAATAAGGAACTCTCATGTGACTCACATTTTCTCAACGGGGTTGGTTGTCAGCTTGGGGGGTAATGGGGTTAGCAGTGGTTCAGTTACAGCATTTTTATAATATTAAATTCCCCAAAATTGGATGTCCAGTTCCTTGATGTTTCCTGTTTTTTTGTTTTTAACTTTTTACTCCTGTGATTACTTTGCATACTTTTGCCCAAACATGTAGTCTAAACAGGGCATGCCTTTTTCTGTCTTCCTTTGGTCCATCTGGTGTTTCTGTCTCTTTGTTGTGGTGGCACTGCACAGGAACTGGGAGTGCCACATATTTTACTGTCGCCACGGAAATTGCGTCAAACACCAATACCTAATTTAACTTTCACCATAACACTGGGGCTGTTGCGCCAGGAAAACTTTATGGGCCTATCTCAATCTCTGTTTTGTAAAGGGGGTCATGCAACATTTATTTTAATAGTCATATGCCCTTTGGTACATGATCGTGACTGGTGTTGTATAAATAATATATTTATTTTTATAACTTCTTCTGCGTGTGTGTGGCCATGTGTTTGCATCTGTGGGTGTGTGTACGCTAGATTCACCTGAAAAACCGGGAGCTGGAGAACACTAAGTTGAGTGCGGAGCTGCAGATGCTTAAGTCTGTGGATGTGAACAAGGAAAACACCATCGCTCAGTTTAAAGAGGAGGTGGGACGCTTGCAGGCGTGCCTCACTGAGAAGGAGAAACAGTACAGAGAGATCCTTGCCAAAGTTTCTCCCTTGGTACAAATATTTCATTTTAAAGCTTAAGAGTCACAACACCTAGATACTTTTGTCATATACAGTGTTGAATGTGATTAATCCATAGAATATGAAATTATAACAATAGGGGAAAATCCTTGCCAGGCGGAAATGGAAACTTCATCTAAAACATGTTTATTTCATGCAGGGAGATATGAAGGCTCTGAAGGAACAGCTGCGGCAGAAGGAGGAGCAGCTCCAGGCCAACCAGCAGCAGTCCTCTTTGTTGGCTGCTGAGTTGAGGGATGCCTCTAGCACCCGCGACCGCACCATGTCTGAACTGTACCACATGAAGCTGGAGGCCGATGCCCTCCGACAGGCCAAAACTGAAGCTCATGCCCAGTGTGTCCGCCTGGAACGCCTGGTAGAGCAGATGAAGGCAGATGCCAAGCAAGAAGCTGTAAGGATGATAACAAATCTGCATACCAAGCTTTATTAATATAATTAATTTTATATGAAACATTACATCACTATTGGACATATTTAATGTCACGGTAGGCAGAAGTAGGTCATGTGTGAGTGTAGAAAAACTATCCTATGAACCAGAGAAGTAATGCACAAGTAGATAAAACAGCTGAATTCAAAGTTTTGATACTTGGTTACATGTACAAAATCACTTCTTGAATGATCAAATAGAAATGTTTGGCCATAAGTACAATGAAAGCGTGTATAATGAAATGATATCTCAAATAATAATAATAATTATATCCCAAATAACACATCCAGAAGAGCCTTTTACTGATGGCAGACATATGCCAAGTTAAGCAAGCTTTTACTGAGGAATCATTTGGTGGCACCCCTTTTGAAAACTGACACTTACAATAAAAGACTTTATCGATTAATCACTCACAATCACATGGGAACTTACTGGTGATAACGATTATATTTCTATCTTTACAATTTAAAGGGGTCTTTGCATTTGGCCTGATACTGTGTTTGGTGTCTGAACTTTTCTGATGTGATGTTACCAGGCCAAAGCAGAAGAAGAAGCTGCTGCAGACCCAGCTGTTTTAGCAGAGCTGCAGAGGGAAGTGGAGGACCTGAAGCTGCGTCTGCACATGGCTGCAGAACACTACAAGGAGAAATACAAAGAATGTCAGCGACTGCAAAAACAAGTGCTTAAACTCTCCGAACAGCAAGGGGTAGGTCCCACCAGATACCGGCCGACGTGCTACAGTACATACACGCCCCCAACAAGTGAAAGACCAGAACTTGCGATAGATTAATACACCAGAGTACGGATGTTTTGATAAGAATTAACTGCGAAGCACACATACAAATTCATCTTTATCAACTTTCGATGTAACATTTACACGTGCACTTTTTAATATCTCTTTGTAAAATGAATACACTTTTAATTTAATTCGCAAAATCTCAGTCGCTTACTTTTGTTATGTCATTTTTTTCTGCACTAATTCACAATTTCTTTCACTGTTTTTCTTATTATTACATTTACAACTAATTATCAATACTCAAATGAATTTTATTTCTTCCTTTCTATAGGATCAGAAGAGAAGCTCAGCACAAGAGGCCACCACAGTACCTGCATCTGTGAGTCCAGACACATCTGTACCAGGTACCCATGTTAAATTATACCAAATTTTAATATTTGACTTTATAATGGACTCTGAACTTTTGATATATTGGAGTGGAGTTGGATTGTAAAGACATGATACATAAAAATCTGTATCCATATATTTTCAGTATTGTTTTTTCATGCTGTTTATACTGTAAACAAGTCATTTAGATTAATTTCTTAAACAGTTCTGCTTATCAAAAGATGAACTGAGAACAAAAAAACTTAGGTATACATTTTGTTGCTTTGCCTCAGCAAACTGTCTGACTTGCCTTCATGTCTTCATAGGGAGTCCAGGTTCTGCTGATCCCATGCTGGAAGCCATCATCCAGGAGAAGCTCAAAGGCATCAGCAGAGAGGCGTCCGACAGGAACGATAAATACAGGAAATGCAAGCAGATGCTGATGGTAAGAACTGTATTTTTTTGCATCCTGTTACTGGTTCATGTGTCCCCAGATGAGATCTTGACAGCCTGTTATGAAGGACTCATGTAGTACAAAGGTATGATATGTGTGCTCTCTGCATTGCAAGATAGAGGAATCTGATGAAAAGTGGTTTGGTTGATTTCCATTTAGGAGGAGAAGGAGCGTAGCTGCATGTTTGCTGATGAGCTGGCCAAGACGGAGGTGAAATTTAAGGAGCAACTGAAGACCAATGAGAACCTGAAGCTGCAGTTGGCGTCAGAGGAAGACCGTTACAAGGTTGGTTCATCCTAAAGACCGTTGAGTGTTCGGACACTTAGCACAGCACTCAGGCTGCCTTTGGACACTTCCATGTTTTTAACCGCTTTGTATGGCTGGTCTAGCTCAAGGATCAAGCCTTTGATGATATCTCTCCCCTTGAACAGAGTCCTCTCTGACAGTGTTGTTTATGAGCAGGCCTATCTGTGAGACGACATTTTACTGCTGTTTATGTCAGGCTCTAGAGACGAGCTAAGCCCGGCTCGGTGGAGTCTTCTCCAGTTGCCTGGCTAATGCTGTGCTTGGCTCAGGTCAGGCGGATATTTGCTTAGTGTCTCAGAGGAATTCAAACAGGTTGTTTTGCTTTGAGCGGTATTGTACATAAATCAGTCCTCAGCAAAGGGAAGCATTTTATGGCTGAGATCAATTAATGTCATGCACTGAAGTCTGCGAGTATTTCAACAATGCATTTTTCAAGTCAGCAGCACATGTCAGATGATTGAGAATAGAAAACATGTCTTCATTCCTTTCTTGTTTGTTCTTTTTTTTTTTTTTTTTTTACACCAGAGCCAGGTAGCAGAGAAGGGACGGGAGCTGAAGGAACTGAAGGACACACTAGCACTTGTTGTGAAAGAGAAGGAAAAACTGGAGGGGGTTAGTGACAGCTTTCATTTTCTCTTTTATAGACTTCTTCCACCCAGAAAATTCCCAGAAAAGTGCCATTCCCCTGCCATTTTCCTTCTCCCAATCTGGTCTGTGTTTAATATGCCTCTCTAATTGTAGAAGCAAAGTAAATGAGTTCTTGTTTTCCATTCCATTACTTTGGACCACAGCAAGGTCCTCTCTGACCTAAAATATTGCTTCGAGGTAATGCTGTTACAGCTAAGAGGAGCAGAATGACCCAATTTGAGGTTTAGACTGTAAATTAAATTGGCGTCTGCAACTAACATCAATAAAACACCCGAGTCCCGTTCCTTTTGAAAATGAGAAGAGTTTCTTTTTTAATGAAGGCGCTAATTAAACTGTGTGAGCAAGAGAAAAAGCAAGGAGTCACAGCTCAGGAGCTGCTGTGTGATTATGAGCAGTGATGCATTACTGGGATGCATAGAGATGTGGAGCTCCTTACTAAATACATTGATGCCCATGGTGGCATTTATTTTTTGCCTCTGGTCTTTGTTGTAAAAATAGTTTGAATTCTGCCATTGCTTCCCCAGGAGCTTCAGAAGGGCAGCAGCAGTAAGAAGGGGGATCAGGGGGGCAGTGAGAAAACCAGCATGGAGAATATCCAATCCAGTGTGCCTTTATTCCTGCAGTACCCTGTCCCTTACACCCCTGATGCCCCCACCCCTCTGCTGGTCTCTCAGAGCCCCAGCAAGCTGCATTTTGGGAACCCTTACTCCATCTCAGACTCAAAAGGTTGGTTTCCTTTTTCAGAAAATAACATATTCTGTTCTGTGTTTTTCAGAGGGTGTTTCAGAATCTGTCTATCCATTAACAATTGCAGAAATTATTGACTTTTGTTTATAATAACTATGTCTCCCCATGCAGATGAGGCAGATGAGGAGTTCTCAGATGACCAGCTGCTTAGACTCCCCCCTGTGGGCCCGCCTTCTTGGGACAGCAATGTGGTGTGTATCCAACCCACCCGCAATCACAGCCGGCCAGAGGGCCCCGAGGAGTCCGAGGAAAAGCAAAACAACAATGTAAGCCTCACTCCCATGCTCAGTGTGCAGTTAAATACTTATGAACTGACTTCTTTTTTCTGAGTGTTTGTGGATTTTTAAAAAAAAAAATGCTGTTCACCTTTCTTTTCAAGGGTAATACCAATGAACAGCCCACAGCAACTGAAACTCACAGCCCATTTGTGAACGATGGACAAACTGCCTTTTGCTTTGATCCCAGGTAACACACCCTCACTTGTTCCAACTCTCATAAATGCAGTCCAAGTTTGCTGCACCCTACAGTTTCTAAACCTGTGCATTGTAACATGTGTAAAGTGTTTGTTCTGCTGCACAGCCCCCTTTTGTCAGTATTAGTTGAGCAGCAGGCCACCCACGTCGCACTAGACAGATGCTCTTTATTAGCTTGCGCTCCTGGTTTGCCCACATCATCACTTGACTGCTTATTAACATTTGCTTTCTCTCCCTCTCTCTACCTTGTTTATCCTCTGTCTTCCCTATCCCGTGGGCAGCATGGACATGAAACGATGTCCACTGTGTGAGGTCATCTTCCCACCCAACTACGACCAGAGCAAGTTCGAGGAGCACGTGGAGAGCCACTGGAAAATCTGCCCCATGTGCAGTGAGCAGTTCCCGCTGGACTGCGACCAGAAGGTGTTCGAGAATCACGTGCTCACCCACTTCGACGGCCACCCGCTCAACTTCGACTAGAGAAACGGAGAAATTAGCACATCCAGTCTGCCTACTTCCTGTCGCCACCGAAATAAATCACTCTGCACTCTTTTCTGCATGTAATGGTGTGAAGATCTTTAGGACTATAATGACTTTCGCTTTGTTACTTCAACTTAGAGAAACACTTTGAAGTGATGTGACATTTTAAAATGGCATTCTAATTCTGTGTATATCGCAGGGCTACGGGATCTGTTTGCAAATCAGAAGTTGGTTTTTTTTATAGGTGAAAGATTCATTTGGATTTGAACAAGTTATTTAGGGGGATAAGACTGTTGTACGTACATATGCTGACTTAAAATTGACTCGGCTATCACAGATCTGTTAGACTACAGGACGTAACGAATCAGGGAAAGAGATAAGTGTTTACCAAACTCACATTTGACCCCTACAACCAAATGCTTCCCCCTTAAACATCACTGTATAAGTCATTCTTGCTCATTCTTTATAGACAGCAGCGTTGGTGCACTATATGCAGTCAGGGAGAAATCTTGTGTGATTACATCAAGACATGATTATACAGAATATCATCAGATCATCTATTTTAGAATAATTAAAGCCAATGATATTGTGAAAACCTTGATACTTTGTGTATGATATAGATTCGTTTTCTGTTAGGTTTCCATTGTTTTGACTTTGATTATTTAGTTGGGGTATTGTGTCAGAAACCTTAAAATCTTCATATCATGGACTAATCAGTGCATGCTGAGCTTCTGTTCAATTTCCCTCTTTTTGTTCTTTGCTTTTACAGTTCGTAAGTTATTTTATTCATAGATATGTTTCATTTGTTAAGTGAGTTTCATGTATCTAATATTAACTAATAAAGTCTGTTTGAAACTGAATTGTGTCCAAACACAGTTAATAAGACAGGAATCTTTAGGCACACATCAGAGGAACTTTTATTCTAAATGTAACAAAAGTTTACATGAAGCAGCTTTTTTGAAGAAATACAGTACATCACCATGAGTTTCTCCAAACAACCTCTGGTTTTGCCTCTACCTCATACACATTAAAGTATTGTTTGATTCTTTTTTTATTTCCAGAAACATATGAAAATATAATTTAATGCACTTAACACATAACAATACATTCACTGTACACTATATCAAAGACTTCACCTCCATACTGGCAGTACAATACTGTCACAATTCTCAATTGGTTTGTAGTTCCTTAACACTAACATCCATGCAGTGAAGATGTTATTTAATGGCTCACTGTTGATAAATCAGCTGTCTGGTGGCAACTTGAGATTCTGCGGTTCATTATTAATGATTCAACGTTTGCTCAACTGACATTACATTGTTATGGCACAGCAGGAGCCGAAGTGTGTCTCTTACAGCCTAACAGCACGACTGTGAGAATGCTTACAAGCCCCCTTTTTTCTTTTATCCATGACAAGGACAACCACATAGATTCACATGACCCGGGGAATAATGTCTGTATTCGGCTGACTTTGTCTGCACTTGTCAAAATAAAGCCATAGAAAGATCTGTACTGATTGGAATGGTTTACAATTCAAGGCAACTACATACAGAAATATAACAATACTGGAAACACTGGAGGTTTGGTGTACATCTTCCCTTGGTGCAATGTAGAACTTGCAAACTTTCTGCTCTGAAGGCCTTTTGCCTCGTTTCGGCAGCTACTGTACATACACCGGAAACGAGATATTGACTAAAATGTTTATTTGTTGGCAACTTGTTACAAAAAGTGCTTCAATTCCTCACTTGTAAAGTAGCAAGGAGAACTGCTTAAGTCTTCAGGAAAGTGACCGGGAGCATTAGGAACCCTGAGTTCCCATGATCCTTGGGTCAGAACACTTGGGCAGGATTGTGGTGCTGAAAATGCTTGCAAACATCACCTGAGATCATCCTTTGGTGCTCACACACACGTGTTTGCAGTAAAACAAATGAGAAAAAAAAAGGTTTGGAATATTTGTGATATGAAAGGAAAATTCCAAAAACTGATTATTAACATTAAATCTGATTAAGAATCAAACATGTACATATTGTTTCAGGTTGGATTTCTGATGTAACACACTTTTTTTTTGTTTGTTTGTTTGCCTCTGTCGCATTTAAGCACTTAAATGAGACATTGTATTACAGCCATGGTAACGGTGCCTCCATCCTCAAATAAAACATCCAAATCTTTCCTCAGTTTCGTCTGACTTCACACTGCCTTTAAAGCAGGACGTCCTACATGCTAGGCTACCTTGGTGTGGACCATTCTCTACTCTACGACATGCTGTCATCACCAACGAGCACCATGTGTCAAAAAATAAATTCAAATAGATATGATAGCTTGAATGTGCAAAATACAAAACTGTGAACTACATAATAAAGATTTAAAATTCTGAATAAAAATTAAGCACGAATAATAAAACATTTATAACATGCAAAATATGAAAAAATAGTGTCATAGCATAGTGGGATAAGAGAAAGAGAAAGAGAAGGACAGGGGTTGGAAGATGAAAGGAACAATGTGGGAGAAGAAACAGCCTTTGCTGGTGACGGTGGAGTTCAGATGATTGGGGAATGTCCTAAAGGAGAGTGCTGGTTGCTCACTCCATCTCTACTGCTGCATCTTGCGGATGATGTCAGTAGAGATGGGTGGGTGGAAGTTGATGGTGTGGTGGCGGAGACCCTGAGATGTTTTGTAGCTCTTCCCACACCGGCACTTGAAGGGTTTGCGCACCCTTATTTGGGTTCGGTGGCCATTCTTGGCATGATACTTGATCCCGTTCACATTCTGTAATGAAGCAGAAAGTTTGAATAAGTGTGCAGTACTCTGGGCAGGTTTTCAGTTGTTTTTATCGTAGTAGCATTGGCTGAATTTCCCACAACTAAGATAAGATCTGGCTCACAGCTGGTGTTCCAATTCATCCTACAAGTGTTTGATGCGGTTGAGTCATACACTGTATATGGGTCAAGTCAAGTTCTTCCACACCAAACTCAACAGACCTTGCTTTGTGCCCAGGGGCATTGTCTTGTTGTTTCATGAATTCCCTGAGATCTCAACAAAGGATTTGAAAGCACACTATCCAGTGTACTGCTTGCTGTAGCTTTAAAGGATTTTCAAGTCTGTCCTAAAACAACAGTCAGGTGCCTAAATGAACATCAAAACATGTTTTGCTCACTGTAATAATTCCTCCTGTTTATACTGGCCATTAGAAGATCCCCTCCTAATATGTTTATAATGTAAGTAATGGGAGACAAAATCCACAGTTCTTGTTTTGAGCGAAAATGTATTCTGAAGATAATATGAGGCTTCAGCTGTCTGAATTAGTCAAATAAAGTGAATATCTTCCACAGTTACAGTCTTTTTAGTAAAAAAAAAATCCCTGTTTTCCAGTTTAGCTGCAGTGGAAGGATTGTAACAAAAGAGAGCACTAAAATGACTGTAACTGAAAGAGTTGACTTGATTTGACTCATTTGACTGCATATTAGCTTCAAATAAACTTTTAAATACACTTTTTCATTTTGTCCCCCATCACTTACATTCAAAGTTCATTATGAAGGGATCTCTTAATGGTGTGTATGAACAGGAGGATTACAGCAAGAATTACATGTGTCAATGTTGATTTGGTCACCTGACTCATGTTTTAGGACAGACTTGAAAAACTGTGAACTTTCATTTTAAGATAGAGTATGTTGATTGGGGTGTCCATATACTGTACATTTGGCCATGTAGTGTATCTCGTACATAACTTCAGAATAAAAAGAGGACCTCATTCAACATAATTCTGAGGAAAGGAGAAATAAAATGTGCTCTAGTTACAATCTAGTTCTGCCACTGAACAGATGCCTAGTGCTGCTGCTGCCTCAGACTAAGTCATCGCCTATAACCCTGTCATTCACGTCAGCAATGCAATTTTCTCAGGCTGCACATAATTTATCCCAAACCACACACACCAGATGTGAATGGAAAATCCAGTAAAACCCCGCATTATTGAAGTGGACTAGATGTATGCATTTATGTTGACATGCTGTAATGCTCAACTAAGAACCAATTTTCCATTGTCAACCACAGGATATCTTCTACTATTTTGATTTTACATCCTTATTTCTGTGAGCAGATAAAATTACATGTCTCACTTTGTTCATTGCAAATGTATCAAGTATTCATTCTGTCTCGGTGGACATGGTGAAAGTATCTCACAGTTACATTATGTTTAAACAAAGTGATTCTCAAACTTGGGGACTCCCTAAAACCCCTTTAAGGGCCCCTGGGGGTCCCTGGACCCCATTTTGAGAACCACTGCAGTAATTAATCTAATAGGAAATGTCGAGTTAAACTAACCTTGTATCTCTTTTTACAGCCTGGGACGGGACAGGCAAATGGCTTCTCGTCTCCTCCGTTCATGCACATGGAGCTGAGGATGGACTCAGAGCTGATGGCGCTCTCTGTGGTCCACGACTCATCACTGTCTGACTCCTCAAAGTCTACCTCCTCTTCATCACACTCACTACCTGTGGGAGGTTGAAAGACAGACAAATGGTAAATGACTCAGTCTCAGGGCATGACCACCAGGGATGCAATCCTACCCACCAGTCTCCAAGAAGCTCTGATTTACGCACATTTCATGACTAATCTTTGGCAAGGAGATCCTGTCCTTTGGGTTTTGAGGATGACAAGCGTGAACCTTTCTCAACATGTGTTTCGGGGCAGTGTTCCCATGAACTCCATTTTACGTATGTTATGGTGCCCAAGTTTTGGGAAAAACTGAAATATGCCAATCCTGGGAAAGAATTTATTCATTTTATTGAGGTCTTGGGGTCAATCAGCTGCTGCTGTGTCATCACTTAATTAAAGATGTTATGCCGGAAGAGTAGCTACAAAACCACAAGAGCTAAAACATGACAGAACATTAAAAAACTGCATACTTTACAAAACAAGGGCATGACATTAAAATATTCCAAGGAAGCAACAAAAAAAACTTATTATATAATGTAGACAAATTAGCTGGACTATGAGAACAGACCCTGATTCCCTGTAGCTTGGATTTGAGCTGTGTTAGAAATATGTTTCCTCAAGCCCAGCATTCATTTGCAGTTCCTCATAGTAGCAAACATTAAGACATGTATTGACTTTCACATCAACAAAGAAATGCACAATATCTGTGAAATGTTACCTACAATTTAACAATGAAATATCACACAATTCGGTACAAGGATCAGTATCAGGAAGATGAAGAGCTGTTTACAGACAATACACAATAATATCATTTCATTTCAGTCAGTAAAATACATGGATTTTAAGCCCTTAGATCTGAAAATATAATGAGTAAAGGGGTGAAAATTTGCCAAATGCAACATTCATTTCAGCTGTTACAGCTAAGACCAGTGCTTTTTTCACCATCTACAGTGAATGAGCCACCTGTTTCATGCTATATACGCTTTTTCAGTACATTCAGGACATTTTTATGTGATTCTTACTTGATCCCTGAAGAGGACAATCACTCTTTGCTTCTGCCTTCATACTTTAAGACAGTCAGGACACTAGATGAGCTGTCTGGGATTCATATTTCCTTCAGCAGTGTGGATGTTTGCTCTTATGGTGTCTTGGAAATGAACCTCCAGACTGGAAAGTCAGTCTCCTTACACTCTCAGAGTGACACCACTCTGTTGCTGACCTTTGCTGAGTGTGTATTCCACTGCCACGAAATGCGTGGTGAGTGTGTCGAGAATGGTTACCTGTGGGCGTGCTGCTACGGAAGGAAGAGGAAGGGGTGATGGGTGGGGTAACTGGAGGGGTGAGGTTTCCACTGGTATGGCGAGGCGGAGTGGAAACACTGCTGCGAGACAGATTGCCTGTCAGAGACAGAGACAATTTGGGCTGCACCTTCTTCTTCAGAGTCTCGTGCTCTCGCCGTGCAGCATCTGTCATGAACCTGCAGTGTGGGATATGAAGCTGGTCAGGATTTGAAAACTTTAAATGAAAAGCGGGGTCTGTCATAGATTTGACACATCACACTGTCTTGATGTTGCAAAAATTCTCCTATTGAAAATTTACTATTAAAAAACACATGCTTGAAAAAAAAACAATCATTCCATTCCCATCAAAAAAAACTTACACGAGGGTTTATGATGGATAGCAAAGTCTTTGGTAAATGCATATCATAAAAATTAAATGTTAACATAGACATTGTTAAAGCAGAAGTGGAATTAACAAATTAAGCGATAACCACATCAAGACGTGTTTATGAAGGCAGGGAGACAGCGGCAGACCTTCTTGTATACTGGCTTGTTGCATAAGGCTTTTAAAACTACTAGTCAAATCACCATATCAAAGACGACTGGGATGCACCCAGTGCAATAAAAAAAACCCAACTACCAAATACAGAGGCAATTCATCTAAGCAATCCACCAGATGACATCTAAAATCGCTGGTGGAGCCTCATACAAGCAAACACATTATAGGGCACAGTGGTTATACTCACTGATGTAGAGCACTTTTGTATAAATCTTTACAGGCCCAAAGACTAATAACGTTAATGCCATAATTATTTAAATGAATTTATGACATAGATTTAAATAAGAGCGAAATGTGCTGTTTTCTTGCTTTGATGATATGTTACAGTACATTTCTTTACCTGTTGATGTAGCTGAGGGCAACATATGTAGGCTGCTGCTGCTCCTGCTTCTCCAGCAGACGGGGGTCTGTGTCTGAGCAGATGAGGGAGACAAAGGAGTGGAAGAGTTAGACACATACTATGCGTATAAACAGTTGTACAATGCTCTACCATTAGAACAGAATAAAGACATTACTAAATATCGAGAACATCAGTGTGCTCAGTTTTCTTTTTCTAGCATTCTTTGTCCCAGATCCCATCTTTCTCCGACAAACCAGAAGTTAGTAATGCAGTGACAAAGACATGTCAGACCCTTGAGCTCCTTGAGGCACATTTGTGATTTGTGATATTGGGATATATAAATAAAAATTTGACATGATCCCTCACCAGCTTCCCACCCACAAACTCTACTCTTCTTGTTTTCAAAGAAACACCTGCACTGGTGTTGGCAGCTTTCCCAGGACCCCTCAGGCACAGAGGAAAGGAACGGTGGTGCTTCCTCAGGAGGGTTTATTCATTTTGATGGGAATTTTATTATTTAAATATTAAAACTGGGTTAGAGACAATGAAACACACTGATCAATACAAACTTTTCAGGTAGGTTTTCAGTAAACAGACACCAGTAATACTCCTTACTTTAAACTTGAGAAAAAATAATTCAAACCTCTTGCACTGGATTATGATATGCTTCAGTTGAAGATTGCCACTGTACCTTTAATTTTTGCTGAATTGATACAAATTTGTGCCTTATACTATCAGAGGCTACTTTTGCACCTTTATGTACCTTAGTGGTAGATAAAACAGGTCCACATCTGGTTGTCAGTACAAAAATGGTATCGTTTCTTGTACTTCTATTTTTAAGTCTTGATGAAGAAGGCTGGACACATTATAATGACATTTCGCACTCTCCTACTTTAAAAACTTACATCAGTATGTCCCTGAGCAGTGCACTTATCCCCCATCTGCTTCAGCTGAGCTGCTTGGTGGCAAACAGTAGCAGACTGTAGTAAAACTGGGTGAGTCCCAGGTATGAATGTTCATGAATGTGATGAGTTGTGCTGTGAAACAGCATGCATGCCAAATAGTTGAATAAAGGCTAATAAAAATTACTTGGTGAAAGTAATCAAAAAGGCAGGATATTGTGCAATATGCACTTCAATTAGTTCAAACATGATGTCATGCACCACTGTCTAGACTGAAGTCACTGTGGAGTAAAGGGCTGCTGGAGAACCTCCGCAATCTTCACACTGACACTGGTTACTGAACTTAAGTAAGGTTAAAGATGCAGTGTGTAGGATTTAGTGGCATCTAACAGTGAGGTTGCAGATTGCAACAAACTGAATCATTTCCCCCTTCCAAGCATGCAGGAGAATCTACAGTGGCCGCGAAACTCACGGAAATGTGAAAGGCCCTCTCTAGAGCCAGTGTTTGGTTTGTCCGTTCTGGGCTACTGTAGATACATGGCCGTGTAACATGGTGGGCTCCATGGAAGAGGACCTGCTCCCTATGTAGATATAAAGGGCTCATTCTAAGGTAACGAAAACACAACGATTCTTATTTTCAGGTGATTATACACTAATTAAAACATACTTATGAATATTATATTCCATTTCTGCCAAGTCCGTTCTGCCACCAAATTCTACACACTGCACCTTTAAGTTGAATTCATTGCCTTTGCACTCTTTGCTGTATGATTAGGCTACTTCCCTGTTTGTAACACTTGTTTTTAAAATAATAAATATAATAAATAAATAACAAGAAAGTAACACATTGCATTTTTGAAAAACTGCTCTGCAAACACCACATTTCTCATACATGACACATACTGTGTTTTTTCATGCTGCGCTCCAGACATTCATCTTGTTCAGTGGTGCTAAATGTACAACAATCGCCAATCCCCACACCCTGAGGTGAGGCGGGCCTGACTTCAAACGCTCTTCCCACTGCCATCCATGTGGGAGAAGAGAGATGCCCCATAAAACAACATTGTCTACCACTTACCAGCTGAGCCTCCCTGTCTGCCTCTGACAGAGCTGTGAAAGACGGCTACCCCCATGTGGTTAAAAATATTGCTAGTTTCCATCCACAAGCTCATTTATAGACAGCCATTACACCTAAGGCTGTTTGTGGCATTAGATTATAAATTATGCAACGACCAATAACTAAAGTGCAGCCAAAACAAAACCTGTATATTCGGTGAGCAGTGAACATGAGTCCACTCCTGGTTGATGCAATATAAAAACTACTAAGGCAATGACAAAACACATGGAAAAAGTGCATGCAACACCTTTGTGAGCTTGTAATAAAACCCTGAGTCATACACAATTATTACTTCCACAAGCGGTGTTGGGCTTTTACTCCTGTTGGTTTGTTTGTCTGGAACAAAAAAACCTAAAAATAGACTTGTTGGACAAAGACAATGTACCAACAACTAATTAGATTATGGTGTTGATCAAGATGAATACAGTGGAAACAGAAACTTGACTTCAAATCACCTAGTTATGTCTGCAGGGACATGACTAGGGTTGGTTATCAAACATCAATACTTTCTGAGCACCAAATGAAATTTGTCTGTACCGTCGATTATCAATAACTGTCAAGTATTGAAAGTTGGCATAAAATACCTTGTCATAGTCATGTTTACTTATGTTTTGATGCTTTGATCAGAGATTTCTGAGCTAAATCAGGAAACAGCTCATTTTAAACTTTTTTTTTGTTGAGTAAAGTTCTTGAATTGAGAAGTAAAAATGAAAATGAAATGGAAAGAAAAAAGATTTAGTAGAAAAACATGCTAATATTTTTGTAAAATAAGGTGTCCAAAAAAGTAGTAGTTTGCTCAGGTACCGGCACCAATATTGAAGAAATTCATATGGGTGTAATCAAGACATAAGTTACACATTGGATATTTGAGGATATATTGTGTATTCTTACAATTCAGTCTGTTATCACACAAAATTGGTCTCTCTAAGCTGTTTTTCATTCATTTAACTTCTCTTTGGGTGGAGCAAATCACTTTTTAACTGTTTGAAAGATACCAACGTGGTGTAGATTGAAAGTACAAACTCACACGTACACACATAACCATCCATAAAGGAAACACACAGCAGACTGCACTCTGTACACTACTGGCTTAATTCTGTCATGACGGAGGCGAAAGGTGATGTTGACCAGTTAAACTCAAAGCAAGCCACATTGAAGTGTACATGAGAAAGCACACATTTTAAAGGTCTAACAGTAATCTATGACAACAAACCAATGTCAGCCTTCCTTTAAGTAGACATGGGTTTGACAAGACACAGGGCATCATCCACTCAGTGCCTGAAGCCAAGCCGCTTGGTTGACGCTAAAAAAGTGGCAAAGTTTTATGACACTGGCAGGTAAGCTCTAAGAACAGCTCAAATCTCAGCGCCTAGAGACTCAGAAGGTTTCTCTTAAGGCCTCAATCGTAAGCAAGTGTTTCATTAACAGTGGATTTATCCCCTGTGAGAAGGATAGCACACCTCTCTCTATTCTCCAGCCAAAGTCATGGAAACAGAGTAGGAAAGACACGTTCATAGCGGCAATATTCCCCTGCCAAAAGCCAGAGGTAGTGCAGAGACTATTTTGAGTGCTGTGTGTTGGTATGTGTGTGCGTGAGTGCATAAGAAAATCCCTCCTAAGATCCCTAATGAGCCTCCAGGAGTGGAATGGCAGCCTGCTCATGGACCGCTTAAACAGCAGTGGATCAATCTGTTCCAACACACTGTAAATCACACACACCTCAGGTGGGGACTAGGGAGAAGGAGGCCTGCAGGGGCCGGTTCCCCGCAGCCTCTGCTATTCTTTTGGGGCCACCAGCAGTCAAGGATCAGGGTGAAGGCGCCCCAAGTAGAGATGGGAACCCCTCTAATCAAACTTCACAGGTGGTCTACCTTGGTGGCCAAATATCAGAAACCTTCTGGGGAAAAAAAAGGGTCTTTATTTACTGTCCCTTGTTTCAGAGGCAAACAGTCACTTCCTATACGCCTAGGTGATTGTTTACATACATGGTGCAAAGTCAGGTGTGGACAAGCAGAACAGATGTAGTGTAATACATCTAATATGTTCTGTATATAACAATGCTACTAATTTTCTGATTTTCAGTGATGTCTTAAGCACATATGAAGCAATGACTATCATTAGTGTCTATGTGTGAAACGTGTCTACGGGAGCTTATGCTGGCTGAGTGAGTGGCTGTAGTGTGCGAGTGTAACAGGGGACTATTTTAGCCTCACAGTTTATAATGGAGGCATATGTTACACAAGCACAGAAAACATACATGATGCAATAACATGTTCTCATTAGGGCCCCTATGACGACCTGCAACAGGAAACCAAGGGACGATCACACAACAAACCTTCCTAAGGCAACGGGGGAAGTGACGCCTCCTGCCCTCTCATAACGCCCTCCACGACCCTCACACACACACACACACACACACACACGCCCCAGACGCACAGCTCCCTCTCTCATTTCCACCATAGTCTGGCTCTCCCATCCACCCTCACGGCCAAATGCGCTGTGGGGTAGAGCAGAGTGGCGAGCATTATGGTGACATGTTTATGGTGGCTCTGAGCCGCAGGGGACATTACCAGGAGTGGTGGCACAGGTAATTCATTACGATGTGACCTCTAAGGAGGAAATGAAAAGGAGTCAAGCTCCATGTGTAAGCTGTCTTTGCAGGTTGATAAAAAACAAAACAAAACATGATCCATCAAAAAATATGTTTAGTACAGGCAGCGATTTAAACATATACACATGCATTAATTCATACACACGTTTGTACAAACACACAGATAAACACATGGGAACATGTATAAAACACACACATTCATAGCTGCTCATTGTATACATATGGTGCTAAGGTTTAAGTGATTTTTAAACAAGTCTGCCATTCTTTTTAAGCTGACATTGGTGATATCCAGCACTTTGTGCCAGAATTCAACATCTTTAAATTTGGCCAATATTAGTATTTGTACAATACCAATACAGTATTTGGTTTATGTTTAAATTACAGGTACTCAGTGTGAATTTCTGGAAGGCTGGAAAAGCCCAGTGACACAAACAATTATTATTAGAAGTAGTTATATGATCAGATCTGTAAGTCAGGGCCACACTTATTCACAAATAGAATTGGACCAATAAATAGGCAATAAATCAGCTAATTATATTGAAAGACAATAGCTTATTGCAGAAATATTGGTATCTGTGTTTATTTCGGCCGATAAATAACAGTACAGAAATGCCAAAGATATATTTGAGGTAATTTAGGAACAGCATCACTATCCAATAGTTTGTCCAGCAAAGAGCACTGGCAAGTTCATTAACTGTACAATGTAAATATTTTAGTCACAATACTTAAAAAAAATACATTTAAGTTATCTTTATTAAAAATGTTTTTGTAAAAAAAAAAAAAAGACTATTTTTTAAAATTTCAAAAATCAAATATCTAAAGGTGGGGGTGTTTAATACATTAGGCTTTTAAATGAAGATATAATATGTGAAACAATTCAAAAAGAAAAAATACTACTTTATATGTGCAGCTGTAGTAAGAGAGGAAACCTCAAACCAGCAGAATTGGAAATGACTGGAAAATATCTGATGATTAGCAACATCATCCTTTAAAGGACAGGTATGTAAGATTTAGTGGCATCTAGTGGTGAAGTTGTAGATTGCAACCAAATGAATACACTTCCCTTCCCTTCCCCCTCCAAACGTGCAGGAGAACCTACAGTAGCTGCGAAACTTGCGAAAAACGCAAAAAGTCCTCTCTAGAGCCAGTGGGATCCACTCCCCATGTACATATAAAGGGCTCATTCTAAGGTAATGAAAGCACGATTCTTATTTTCATGGGATTATATACTGATTAAAACATACTTATGAATATTATATTCCATTTCTGCCAAGTCCGTTCCGCTAGATGCCACTAAATCTTACATACTGGTCCTATAAAGTAATAACTAAACTCTTAAAAGAACTTTTTTAAAAGAGGACAAAACTGGCACATTTGATCTGCATCAAACTACACCCCAATGATGTGTAATGTCAACATTGGTAGTACATTATTATCTCCTATGAGGAATGTTTTATCGAGTACAGCAGCCCCTCATCTCGCAGTCACTGCACAGGAACAGGAGCAGCGGTGTCGGGGGATGGGGAAATGTAATTAGGCCCACCAGGTGCACAGATCAGGGAACTAGTTACTGCTTTTCAAATTTATTACTTCCGCGCAGTTTTTGGGGGTGCATACCAAAATCTCCTAAATGAGCCTCCAGTGAGGATTGGCAACAAACAGACCCATTGTTACCGAGTCTGGACACTTCAGGCCATCGTTATGCCAGGCCCCGGTAGTACACACATGCACAGGTCTAAATAACACAGTCGCTATTTGCTTCTGGTCTATGGAGGCCTGGTCGCTCAGTGACAAAGTAAACATTTCATTGGCTTAGTGTGTGCAGTTTTTCATACCACACAAGAACACCAGACCATTGAGGAGATCTTTCAATCTTTACAACACAACTTAGGCTCAGTGTTAAAATTTTCCTCTGGTTCCGCTGTTGTTTTCTGGGGCTCATTAGCATGTGCTCTCTTAAACTTTGCTGAATTTGTTGACAAAGGTCTAAGTGGACCACCCAACACTCATATCATCACCTTAAGTTGGCTGTCACGATGCTGGGATGTAAGAGGATGAAAAATAGCTGATTCATTATAAAATTTTTGAATCATAAATGTTAAGGGTTGGAAATTGATCTGTAACCGGATTTTATTTGATATCAGGTTCAATCTTAGCTTTCAGAAAAACAAATAACTGTTACTACACATTGCTGTCTGTGTTAATGAGCATTTTAAATGAAAGATGAAGCTGGTCATCATGAACTGCAACCAATAAAATCTTGGAGTTTCTTCCAATACCCTCCTAAAAGTACAGTAATGTTTAAAAATACAATATACCGTATTCAAGTATAAGAACTAACTATGAAACACTACAATACACTGTGCTGTTAAATGTGACTGGGAAGTGAGCTTTGGTCTTATAGTGCAGGCCGGCTCCCTTTACCAACAGCAGAGCAGCGCCACCTCTTGTTCACAGACCTGACCAGCAGGCCGGCTGGGGAAAACAGGCACAAGAATGTTTGCTTGTTTTCCAGGCGCCTAATTATAAAGGAGAACGTGCTTTAAGCAGCAGGCCACCAGATGAGGAGGAAGACAGGCCAAATCAAGCACTCTGTCTGTAATTATGCTTCACAGGCACTTGGCACAACGCGCAAGATTTCGCACTTCTCAGAGTGGGCACAGGCCAGCGGACAAAGGAGGGGGGCAGCAAAGTTTTTCCACTCTCAGCCAACTAATTGCCTCATTATACCCCAATAAGTCATTTGGAAGCATTTTTTTCTACAGCTAACACCTCGGACACATGCACAGCACACAATCAGAGGGCAGAGGATATTAAAGCCAGTCAAGCAACAAACAAGAACAACAGAGACAGCTGGGCCTTGTCAGCTTCAATAATAAGTGTCTGAAATATTAGATTGGGTAACAGATGCAGGAACTAACTCAGTGTCAAACTGTGAGGAGGGGAATTCACTTTCTAGACTATAAGCTTAGTTAAAAGACATAAAAACTTCAAGCACTTGGAGCTAAACATCTCTGCAAGACTAAAGTTGTAGTTTCTGACTGACTTTTTGTTAAGCTTTATTAAATACAGGGATAAAGCAATATAGTATGGAGGATTGAAACAGACAATACAATGATAATAAATATATTTCTGTATATTGATTTTCTGTTTTAATTATGTGTCTATTTTATAACAAGTGATTCTAGGGAGCTAAATACATTGGCAATGTGGCACTAGACACACAAACACGAAGTTCTTATATAAACTCAATACTATTTAATTTTCATGTATCACTGAAGTAAATAAAAACATGATACATTATTTTCCAGATATAGCTAGAAATACTTTTCCACTTTTCACTTTCACACAGAGGTGGATTATTAGATCAGCATAAACCTTTTACACACACCCGTTCACAGCTTCTCAGAAAGTTTTATGATAAAACAACTCAGACAAAGTTTTTATGTCCATCCATCATGACTGCCTAGTCATCACCCACTGGTAGTTAATGTTCTTGTTTAGCCTAACAAAAACAAGGGGTGGCACTGTTTGTTGTCAAGAAGACTGTTAGTGTCTTGCTTTAGCATATGAACTAGTGAAGGAAGACCAACTTTCATGTGGGATTTAATACCATATAAATACATTTAGATATAAATATAATACATTTTAATCATTTGTATGACCATGTTGCACCTGCACCATGTTGTCATATGAGAGTCACCAGTTACACCATTGAGCAACACAGTCTACAGTGACCTGCTCCAGAGGTATTTATTCCAACTAGTAACACATGTCTGTCTTTACAGGTTGTACTTTTTTCCAGATTTTCAGATATATTTTGGGATGGCCTACCAGTGAACAAGAACTTCTTTTTAAGTGTTGCAACAATTTTAAATTGTGCATTATAGAAGCAATTGTTTCAATGAAGTTATAAAATAATGGCACACGTATATAGTAGATTGGTGATCAACACTGATGACATCATAAGTCTGGCCTATAACACAAGAGTGCATATTTAATTGACACACCAAAGAGCCCACTGCTGCTGAACAACCCATGCTTGCAAACAATTAGGGATGAATCAATGTGTTTTTTAAAGCCAACACCAATATCTGATATTTTTCCATAACAGCTGTGAAACAGACACCGTGGATTTTGTAAGTCTTATGACAACTGCAGCTGTAACAAGTTTGTCAGACACGCCTGTAATAATGCAATTACATGTGTAACTATTGTGTTGCAATTTCACACTTGTGTTGGGTAACATACTCTTACTTTCAAATGATTATAAAAATGCAAATTCAACAACTGGCTACTAAATAATTGCACGCATATAGTACACTGTTTATGCAGATACCACTATGTAACTATCAACATAATGGACAACACTACACACCCCCTACACAACCTTCTGGTCAGACAACAATGTCTTCAATCGGAGGTTCCTTCAGCTCCACTGCAATAAGAACCAACACAGGAGGTCATTCCTGCCCAACGCAACAGTTATCTACAGTGGTTCCCCTCTGTGCCGGGAGGGAGACTCCTCCACTGAGTGGCAATGCACAATGTACATTTTACATTTAATTTGCACCTTAAAGTTCTATTCTTAAAAGAGTACTTTTATGCTACTTATTCTCTTGCTTATTCAGTATAGAACTTTTACCTGTGTTTTTGTAAGCTACATGGATTTTTTGTCATCTATATGATAGCTGCTGTAACACTGACATTTCCCTTTGGGGATAAATAAAGTAGTCTATCTATCTATCTTTCCATCTACTACCAAAACAAAATAGTCTGTTCTACCATTAAAAAGTTGCAATAGCTGAACAGGATAAACTACATCATGCAAGTAGAGTGTTTGGTTGCATCCAAGCAGTGTCAGATCCCTGGTGGAAACTAACACTTCTTAAGTGATAAATAAAACATAACATAACAGTTATTTGCTTTTAAAAGTGAATACTTGCTTCCAGTAAGTAGTATAATCTAACTAGTCTACAGTATGTTGTCAAGTGGATGGAAGCAAGCACATAATAATCAGTGTATCTTCACTGGCTCATGTTGACCACAAGTTAACTCGCGACGCTTCAGGGCAGCTCAGCGCGCGGGCCTCGCGCTGCAATAATGTTGCACGGGCGACCCGACGGGGCGTAAAGAAACAGTCTTCCTGTCGGGTGTTTCAGGGCTGGTGTTGCAGCGACCTAAACAGAGATACACCGTTTATACAGATCCACGGGTGTTGAACAGGAACTGCAGTGTCTACACAGAAACATGAACAGCCACCACACCTAGCAACAGGGTTGTCAGGACGCAGGAAGTAACTTGCTAGCTCGCTAACTTAGCCACTTCTGCTAGCTGCAAACCTCGGCCATTGCAGCCTGCGGCGCTCACTACTTGTCGGCTCTTACCGATGTGGTTATCCTCGATATGCACGATGAGCTCGGCCAGAGTGTCGAAGTGAAGTCCGCAGCCCCCGAACCTGCAAGCGTTGGAAAAGAAAGAAGCAGCGGCGATGCCTGTCATGGTCGCTGCTGCATTGGAAATGAGGGCAGGCGGCGGCAGCGGCAGCAGCAGCAGCGAGCAGCGGGGAAACAGCAGGCGGACAGCGGTGCGAACAGCTGGAGCGGCAGGGGCGGTGCGCGGTGACTTTTTCCGAGCTGCGTCAAAACAGCAGCTGGAGAGACACGACGAGATCGGAAGTAAAGAGGCATCGCCTTCATACGAAAAGTGTAAAGTGTTTTTGATAAGATTGTATATAAGTATACACAGATTTGATCTAATAATTGTGAGTTGTATACACATAATCTTACATTTGCAATCAACAACTATTTTCATTATTGATTAATCCCAAAATCTCTTTAATATACTATTTTTTTTAGCTAAACATATACAAAATTCTACTTATACTAGGTTTAATTATAATAATGATTTTATTATTAAATAATGATTTTCTAGAGCCCAAAGTGGATTCTTACAATTGTTTTTTAAGGCAATTGTGGCCACGTACCTGCCTAAAAATCCATTTAAATTACCTCTGAACACTGCAACCACAACATATGACTAATCAATTGCCATCATTTAACTCAATGAAGTTTCACATTAATCTAATAACTAATCAATTAAAATGGTAAACCAATCAATCAATTGACTATTTCAGCACAAGTTACCTAAATATCACCACTCCAACTAATACTCATTAATTTTGTAACTTAGCAACCACTCTGTTAAGCTGCTTTTTGTATCACTCTGATTATAAAATATAGTTAATTAAATAATGTACATTAAAAAAAAAACATTTTTAAGTGATTGTATTGTCTCTCAATGTATATTCTCAATCAAAATAGTTGAGATTGATAAGTGGATAGAAACCATAAAATGTGCTCCATTATGCTCCATGGTATTGAAAAGTAGAGCATTCATTAAAATCTCAGCCATTGCACAGTTTCCCTAAAGGCCACAGAGAAGGAAATCCAGTGCCTGATGCCAAAGTGAAGACAAAAAAAAAACAACAACAACAACAAATTTCTACATCTAAATCTGTTTCCAGAATAAGATTGTTACTGATTTTAATTTGTAAAATTTTGAGGGGAAGTTGTTTTTTTATGTTGTTTTTTTTTTAGATTTTGTCTCACTTGACACATGTACTGTGCAGTTTAGTACAGTGTTGACAGGATGGAGGAGAGAGAGGGAGGATCAGGAACTGATTGGCATCATCACTGCAAACTACCTGCTGAATCCTCTTATCTTTTTTGTTTCCTCTGTCATTCACACAACAGTCTAACAAACTCTAAAACTGGTGTTATTCTCAGTTCTGTCTAAATCTGGATTTGTGTCCACTTTTAGGCTACATTCACATTGAAATGATCTATTAATTATTTAGCTGATTATATGCAATCATCAGTAATTATTTTTTGCAGTTTTTTAAATGTTACTGATGTAGTTGTGGCATGAACTTGGAGACACGTGTCCATCAACAAGTAGATTAGAAAAATGTTGTGGCCACAGTGTGGCAGTGTTGGTCAGTAGATAAATGTGAATCATGCTTGTTTCGTGTGTTCAGTTCAGGTTCAGTATCACTAAAATCTGTTAATCCATCATAAATTGATGAAAGGTTAAATTTATCATTCAATTTATCATCCGGCTGGAAATATTGATATTATGATATGATTATGATAGTCATCAAAAGTGGCCAATTTCTTTCATTTCTATTATACATGTGATGTATTTTTGATTTTCAAGGGTCACAGAAAATAAACAACCACATGTTGTGAGCGCAGATTCCTCTCAAACTATGACTCAGAGCAGCAGATGTAAAATATTTAGTGTCACGTTAATTACAAAACTTTAACTTGTTCTGGTTTTTTTCATCTGCTTTCAGTGGAAAGGAGGGAGTGGGAGTGATGCACAACATATATGTATACGAATGGATATCACCGGTATGTAGGAGGTGAGTAATAATCTTTTGTACATCTATAAATATAGAATGCCTTTCTAGAGGTGCAGATCTGCTGCAAATGGGCCAGAACTCCATTATAAAAATACAAAATTACAGTAAGAAGATTTACGAACTTAAACTTTCTCCAGTTACTTTCTTTTTTGCATTTGTTGGCGTGGCTGTAACCTTGAGTCTGTGCCTGGTTATGCTGTAATGGGTCATCACTGGGCCCAGCCCATTTTAAGATCAGGCACCACAGTGAGGATAAAACTATTTTTCCAGTTATGCTTGACAACTCTGTGGGATATTACTTTGAAAGCATTACATCACACACAGCCCCTTGTTTGAGGAAGTTGATGGGTCTGTTTTAAATGCTGGCATCGCTATCAATTATTTATCAATGCTAGTTCTTGACGAGAGTAGCTGCAACTGATCATTACTCTTCAATTTGTTATAGCCCATAAACATAGATGAGGTAATAGATGCATTTGTGATTTCCAGCGCTAGAGATTTACTGAATAGACTGTTCAGTGTGGACACACACGCAGGCAAACTCACATTTCACAGCTGCTGGTAAGTGACTAAACCCCGTTGCCCTCTTTGAACTACCCAACAAGTTTGAGCTATCCAACAACCGAAATTCTCACTGTTAAATAGTTATAGGCACTCCCACATGCTACAGTAAAGAGAAGCAGCTGAATCCTTCTTTTATAATTTCTCTGATCCAATGTTTCCCTGGGCTTGTATTCAAATTCAAGCTGTCATTATGTTTATTTATACATTTTTAACACAGACATTAATAGAACAGAAGAATTAGTAGCTATAAAGCTGTTCTTACTATCCATGTATATAGTATGTTTCAAATCACAGTCACAGAACATTTTCTATTTTGCACATCAGTATTATAAATATCCCTCTGCAATAATCTAGACAGATCACATACAGCAGCCTAGTTCAGATGTCAAAAGAGCGATGTATCTACCCACAAATAGTGAGCACACAACACATTATCCTGCACTGTTATAAATCTACAGAACCGTCACACAGGCAGCTCCATTCACCAGCCACCTAATGTAAATGTTACAGGGTTGAGTGTTTGAGTGCGGCAATGTCACTGAGGTTATCTACTGGGAACCTCCCAGCATGTTTTGTTGAATTAGGCTCACAGTCCCACTAGAAGGCTCAACAGCAATGTTTTGGTGTTCCAGGATCCAAATCTCCTGCACTAGTGTTTTTTCAAACTTTGGACAGTTTTTACAAAGCTTTTTTTCTGGAGAATTAAAGTTATAAAGATATTAGGGGGTAACAAAAATATTAAACTGTTAAAGTACAAAAGCTAATTTTTATTGTTTAAACAAAGCATATACACAGTTCTCTGAGTTTATGTCAAAGTTAAATTCCAAATGATTTCTACAACCTCAAACAGAATATTTATGACTGTACCACTGTTTTGCAGTATAGCAATCAGAGCATGAAGAATTACTGAAACATCTCCAAGAACTAAAGACAAGTCCTTAGTTCTGACTCATGACGCAGTGTTTCCTGATCTCTAACTCAGTTAACACTTCCTACTCAGTACAGCCTCTTCAGCAATTCAGAAACCAAATTACATCAACTATAAGCTACAAGTCTTGGGGATTTCTGTGACTTGATAAATACTAGTCTAAGTCTATGTCAGACATTTTCTCAGCCACCCTACTCCACTGATAAGAGATGTTATAATAACAGTGACACCCCCGCAGGTAAGTGGCTTGAAATTGCAGGATGATCAGTTCTTAAATTTGCAAAGAATCTTAATTAATTACCCAGAAAGTGCAGCACTTTTTTTTTTTTGCTTAATTAACAAAGTCATTGAAGAACTAGATAACTTTATGCAACCAATGGATTTACATGTCTATTTGAAGTCAGACTATCTTTGTGAGACCATATTGTTTCCCTTCTGCCACTAGCAAACACCAAATCAGGTTGCAAATCAGTTTTGATAAGATGTGTTGCCTCTGCTGAGTGAAACTTTTAATGAAATATAGAAGAAAGGATCGTGGCATATATCTTTTAGGAAAAACAAACTTGATGCCACTGTGAGTAATATTTGCTCTGAACTAGAATTGGATTCAAATTTATTAAAGTCACTTACCTTAAATTCAGAATTTCAGAATTTAGTTTTTATGTCTGTGTCTCTCTACTCCATCTGGAATGTAACTTTGCACTTTATACACATAAATAAAATTATTTGAAGTGACGATGGCAGAAAACAGAATGTACAGTCATATATGTAAATCTTACTAGCCTTGTCGAGGCACTGTAATGAGAAATGGCACGCAGCGTTACTGAAAGTCCAACACTAACATTTCCATCTGTGTAGGTGCAGTCATCTCTGCTCAAGGTATGGAAAAAGGAAACAAGACAGCTACTTTCAATTTCGGATGGTTGTACAAGTATTTTTGTAGATGTTTTTTTCATTTTTATTTTGTTTGTATGTTGTACTGTATGAAACTACAACATTTTTTTTCGGCATTTTGTTTAGCCTCCTGTCCCTTTTGTACCTGCTGCAACAAAGCATTCTCAGAGGTGCAAATCCTCCCAAGGTGATCTTACTCAAAAGCATTGCACAAAGGCATAATAATAAAAGGTTTAGTATAATATAGATCAAATCTGCTTTAGTGTGGGTCACTGACCCAAACTGTATCGGCTCTCTCCAACCTTAATAGTCTGCTCCTCTGGGAGCATAATGTTTGGATTGGTTGGGTAATATATTGGCAATAAAGAGACAAAAGGATGTCATAAACGTTGATTAAAGCTCTGGTTAAAAGACAGAGGCGGAGAAGCTCTGAGTTATGAGGGCTTTTCAGACTGCGTTATTGTTTCAGTGACAGAGCTCTTAGTGCGTCTAGTGGAGTGGTCGCAGGCGAGTGGTAAACATCCCTCAATGTGTGAGGAGTCATTAATCCCTGGAGCCAAAGATGGCTTCACTACCAGTGTCTGTGGCCCAAGAAATCACAGCCAGTTGGCACCAGCAGGTCACACAGAGTGTCAACATAAATGGTTTGTACTCCAAAGCCGTTTAAATCTCTTCTAATGTGCTGTAGTTAAGGCTCACATTTCAGAAAAGACTGTGTGGAGCAACTGTATGTTTCACACGTCTAATTTATTTGCATGTGCAGCTGTTAATGATGCATGGAAGGTGTCTGTTGGGTTATGGCCTTTTATGAAAGATTATTTTTGATAAGAGAGAGAGAACAAATAAGTACAAGTTAACTATCAGAAAAGAGGCAGATAGTAAAATTAACAAAGAAAACAAGCTGTTCAGGCCATGACAATAAAGTCTAATAGTACAGCTTTGATACTTTGAGATATGAAAACTGTCACCAAGGCTGGATTACCAACATGGAAAAGGGGACAGCTGCTCCAAACTATCCAGGCTTAATGTGTACCCAGTGGTTTGTGCTGCTTTAAATTTAACTAAAGCATAATATCGGGTGATATGATGAGGACTATACTGCTGTATTTTCAAATCAATCGTAAAAGAGGGTGCCATGTATCAAAATCTACTTTTAAGACCTCCATTATCTTCAGTTTTGTGCTGACAAATTTAATTTTTTTCAATTAATGTGTTTGATCAAATTACCACACAGGAAATCTGGGGCCAGCTAATATCCCAGCGTAGAGAAAGTGCACACATTTGACAGAGAAAGGGATGATGGCTGTCCAGCTGTGGAGATACATTCATCATAGCTTACCATTGCTTGAAACTCCCTCATGACATGAGCACCTTGGAGAGCAAGAGAAAAGGCAAATACTTTTTTTCCCTTGTATCTAATTAATCCAATAGACCTTTTTTTAACAGAAGACATTTGGACATGTCACAATAGGAAAAGCACAGGTATAAATGATAAAACTTAATGATGGTTGAATTCCATTTAACTTAAGTTTCACATACCTGGTGTTGTGCGTGCTGGACACACTGTCATGCTCTTACTAAGACACTTGATTAGAAAGGAGCCATCATTAATTTTATGAGTAACACATGTGCTTTTCCCCAAAGTGTCTGCTGTGAAAATTACTATTTTACAGGGAAGTTAGGTAAGAGTGGCTCATTTGTTTATTATCAAGCGGGGAGTATAAATAAAAAAGGTGCATTTTCTCATTAGCATGACTCAAAATTGGCGACTGACATTTCCAGTACGGTGCTCGAGGATTGTTTAAATGTTGAAAGTGATGACATGTGTGATTGAACTTTTCTCATTTCACACCCACACACAGTCTACTGATGTCGCTTTGCATATATAGGAGACAGTTTTCAGTCAGATTAGTCGGCACAGTGCAGTGCAGTTATTTGCATGGCTAATTGGTCAGATCTGCAGATCCAGTTTTTGCACCACACCCACTCCCGGGTCCGGCAGTGTCCGTCCATGCCTCGTGTGCGTGTATATGTGTTTGTGTGTGCGTGTGCGTGTGTGTGTGTGTGTGTGTGTCTGTGCATTTGCAAACTCCGCCCCGCTCGCGCCGCCTCCAAGCGGACCGCAATGATTTAGAAGTTCAGGAATCCCACGTGACGTCACCCGGGGGTGACGTTATGCTTCTCTAAATAGATCGTATTGTAATCTTTTCTCAGTCCAACGTGGTTTCTTCTGAGAGACTGCTTCACATTTTCTACACTTGTTTGGTAAGTTGAAAACCTTCTACGATCATTGCAGAGGACGGGTGCACGCGCCTTTGCAGGTTTGCTGGGTTTATTAAAAAAGCGATCCTTGTTACTTTTCTCCTCCTTTTTTTTTCTCCCTCATGCAACAGCTTGTTTTGTTGTTCGCTCCAGTCTCGGGACAAGATGTTTTTTTTTCTCCTCTCTCTCTCTCTCTCATTTTTAACTTATTGATGCATGCAGCTACAAGAGTAAAAAGTGTCATGGTACTTTTGTTAGAGTGGCTGCATTGTCATGTCACTTTGCTGTCGTTTGGCCTAATCTGTTGACTGTTGTTGAAGTTGAACGCGGAGTCAAGTGGCCGCTGCTGCTCGGTCTGTCAGGTAGCAGCGGAGGCAAGTCTGCAGGAATTCATCTATCTCAAGCTCCGACTGAACAACCACAGAAGCGGTTATTGCAAAGGATTTTCATTGCACTCCACAGCACTTGTTTATTTCCTCCAGTTTTTCTAACTTTCCTAAAGCTCCAAAGCTGGCTCTCCGCATCATTGTCATGCCTGTCCCATGTCGGGATACGCAGAGCCGGTGTGTGTGTGTGTTTATGTGTGTGTGTGTGTGTGTGTGTGTGTGTGTGTGTGTGTTTGTCCCGGCTGTGTTGCGGTTCACCAGTGATCGTCTGGAAAATGATAGCCCGGTGGTTTTTGCTGTCATGCCAGTTTAAAAGAAGGGACTGATGCCCCTGTTCACAAGAAATTTAAGGTCCCTTTTCTCTTGAACAGCAGTGTGACCAACATTACGTCATTCTGCAGGCCAGTCGATATCTGATTAACCGCTGAGATGTTGAGGGTTACTTTCAGGAGGGTTGTGCTGACGAGGCGCGCTTTGTGGCCGCGGCTTGAAACAAACACAACAAAGATGTTTTAATCATTTGATTAGTCTCCGCTGTCATTATGTTTATGTGGCACACTATCAATAACCACTTGTTTCCCCTGAACGCTGCTTTAGTGCTGATGAATTATTGTGTAGGCTTCCAGTTTTATTCCTTGTGTCCCTTTTAATTTGTCGCAATATTAATAGCCTGAGACATAATAATAATAATAAGAGCTTTCAGTTTGATGATAATATTGTGGTTACTTAAAACAGACTTAAAAGGAGTTTTTTGGGGGAAAAAAGATAAAATTAGCAACTGTACTTCATTAGAATCAGGTGAATCTTTATAAAAGTAACAGTTTGAGGAAAAAGCTGAAAATAGACGGAGCCTTGGCAAAAGTTTTTTTTTAAATGATCTTTTCCTATAAGAAGTTAACAAATGCAACTTAAAATTTCCCTTAGAAATAAATAACTAATTATAATAAACCAGTGCTTCATTCGTTGACATCTTAAACAAATAAAGAAAAATAAGTAACAAATAATTAGATAAGATAAATAAATACAAAATAGAGAATTCTATAAAGTTACTGGTGCTACATCAAAGTTACTGGATAACTAGTATTATACGGTAACCTTGATGCAGATCTAATTCTTCCCATATTTCCCACAAGCATTCAGTTTGAATACGATCCAACTGCTCATTGCAGCAATGAAATGTGACCTGCAGAGAGTTTATTTGTTGATGGTTGTTGCATGTGCCCAAGGTGAAACATTCCTCTGGTAATGATTGCACTAATGTAAGGAGGAGGAAGAGGGGGGGGGGTGGGGGTGGGGGGAGTTCAAATGACAGTAATCATAACACCAATCACACAGGTCAATCAACAGTTCGGCTCATTTCATTGTAAACAAACATGTTGCATTCATGTTATGGTTTTGCAGTGAACATTTTGAATGCAAATACAAATTTAGACATCTCTCTTTTCAAGAAATTCTAAGACTAGAGCAACAGTAGCCCTGTGAGGTGACATTCTTGTATTTCTTATGAGTTTACATGTTGTGGAAGAGAGCAGTAATTGATAGCTATCGAGGTTTACGTTTCGACAGTCTCTCTGTCACGCATTCGGTTCAAGAGCAGGAGTTCAGGGCAGACACAGTCTAAGAGAGCCATGTTCCCTGCCTCAGGGATCGCTGTGATCCTACCTTGAACTTGTGCTGTCAAAGGCCCAGGCTATGGGGAGCTGGAGATTCGAATTGCTGCGCATGTTTGCGCTTGCTTTAACCCCATATGCCTTTGCACCCCAACCCCTCTTTTACTTACCATATTGTTTAAATTCTAATATGCGGTCTACCTGGAGAATTACTCCCCAGTTCCTCTTGAAATCGAACTCCGGAGCCCTAATCCTTCCCCTCGCTCACATCAGGATATAGTTAATGTAAAGTGTAACCAAATTTCCTCTGCTAAACTAAAACATCTATATCAAATGAGAACCAAGTGCCCCTTCCAAGGAAAGGGCGTTGAGTACTGATAATTGGAAGTGTGAAAGCTATTGGATATTTCACAGAAGGCGTTCACAGAATTAATGGTTAAAAGTTTTATGCCTCATATGGTTTGAATTTCCTAGTAAATGTGATGAAATGATCAAGTCCGATTTGAGAAACAGGACGGTAAAAGTTTAATTTCTGCATCTGTCCTAATAGTCATGGAAACACTTTGGCTCTTTTTTCAATGCTTTTTAGTGTTATCAGGGCTGGAGATTTATTGTAAAGTTTTAGATGAAGTGACTTATTTTACATGCGTTGAAGGAGAATGCAAGAAAATGACTGTGGCAACAAAAAATGTACAAAAAGCAAACTGCATTTGAGATGTGAATGGAGCTTAAAATGTTGATTCAAGGTGAAAAAGTTTATAGACTTTTGAAGCACGGTTCTAAATACTTTACATCATTGTCGGTCTAGTTTGGGCTCAGAGTAAGGACCAGCAATGTTAGCCATGTTTGTTGTGTCAAAGGAGACCAGGTGAGTTTTTAGGGGCCCTTTAGAGGAGACGGAGTGAACTGGTGACAGAAAGAGAGACCAGGGCTCATTTGCTCTCTGACAGAGAGACCCTGTCCAGACCCTGTTCTGCAGGCTCAGTCATGAAGTACAGCTTGTTAGGAAAACAGCACTGCTTAGCATAACACAATATTTGAGTGTTTTGACTGTGCTTGAGGAAATAGTCTGTACCCATGAAAAAGACACACATGTACATAGTGTATGAAGGTATTCATGTTCAACACGTGACACGCGGCGCTGACTTGAATTTCTGTTGTGTCTCAGTATTCGTGAATCGGTAGGTAAAGCAGTAATAAACGTTGTGTTGTGTGGAATTAATGAGAAATGTTGAACGTAATATAATTTCTGTAAATACTGTAGATGTTTCAGTCATCACCAAGAGCCCACATGATAAATAACCGTTCACCTTTGCATCACATAATGCTGATGAATAAATTATTAGTCTATTATGATTAGTTATAATTAGCAGTATTGTTGTTGCATTCTCTACTAGCTACTTTATCTCCATTATCTTCTTTTCAACTTAACTTTGAGGTGTCAAAATAGAGATTCACAGTGCTTTTACATCAACTTTTCTAATGAATCCAGGCACCTTTTGAATTGACTGTAAAGGCTTAATTTATTTATTGGAATACAAAATGAGTATTTAGAATAACTAATTTACTTCTCTAATTGGTCCTTGGCCAACTAGGGCCCTCCCGTTTGGTGTTTGAATGTTCTTTACTTTTTTGCACGTCTCACACCAAAAGACATGTTCATATTTAAGAATATGCTTGTTACTATCGCTGGTTTGGAGCTGCTGTTGGTTCATAGCTGCTGTGCTGTAGCTGCTCTTAGAGGGGGATTAATAGAGACTACCCTAACTCTTCTCGTACTTAACATCCGTTAGGACATCTGTCAGAATGTAGTACTGGCATGAGGTGACTGCTTGCTTAGAGGTTGTTTGTCAGTGATAGTACAGTATACAGTACACGTCATTATACTAGACAATCAACAAGTCAAAATATACGACACACACTGAGGCACAACAGCCAGCAGTAACCAAATATGATGTTAGAGACAAAACCAAGGGATTCAGTTAAAAGAATACTCAAATATATTTTATTTCCCTGTACTTTACTTTGCTGAGTATAATCAATATTTTCAACAAAACCCATTTTTAAAAAGTAATTTACTAAAATAAGCCAAACTCCTTAAATGCATCAGTGTTTAATGTTGTTTTAAAATGAACATCTTAATAAGAATTTTGCTTAAATTAAATGCAGTATTCAATTATTATAATAATCATTATTCAATTATTCAAAATATAATGGAATGATTTAATTTAGGAAATCAAGGATTAAGGAATAAGTAATTTAAGAATCTGACCAAGCTTTACCAGCATTCAGTACTGGACAGCTTTATGTATTCTCAGTATTCAAAAAGTACACGGGGTCCCTACCAGGAAACATCTAATAATACTTTTTCCTCTTTAAAATTATGTAAATATATGTCTACTTTTTGTCTAAAGGTTTGAACACCAGTTGCTTTGGCTATCAGGAACAGAAACAATTATGCTAGCTGTAAAACTTTATGATTAATATATTTAAATGTGAGTGAAGCATCATGCATGCATACATTAAATGCAGTGACTGATTAAAATGCACATCAAAGCCTTTAAATGGCACATCGTTGGCCTTGGTTTGATCTTGGGAAGCTGTTAAAATGCACCTGTCATTTCTGTTGTTTTTCTCACTGATGTCATGCCATAAATATAATCAGGGTGTTTTTTTGAATATTTTTAAGGTGAATGCAGAATGCATCCTTTGTGTGTATGTTTTGCTTTCTGTAAGAGAACGGACAGACAGGATAGTTTTCACAGAATTTGTAGGTTTGTCTTTTGGTTTCTGGATTTTACATTTTTTCAACAAATCACAGATACGAGACACCCCTCTCCTCTGGGGAAGTTTGTCCTCTCTTTCACTTTGAATCATCAGAGCATTTAAAATAATAAACGAAGCTATTGCATATTTGACATGATGCATGGCT
The DNA here is from genome assembly GCF_963924715.1 of Thunnus thynnus. Classification (NCBI taxonomy): domain Eukaryota; kingdom Metazoa; phylum Chordata; class Actinopteri; order Scombriformes; family Scombridae; genus Thunnus; species Thunnus thynnus. Next base: position 18,255,468 of record NC_089526.1, read on the forward strand.
ATGGCTGAAGTGTAGTGAGCAATTATTTATAAAGCACACATTTGGCAGCAGTAGCAGGTAAACAAATATATTGTCCTTTTTATTTGTGGGTTTTAAAACTGTCTCTTGTGTTTAAAGCTATTTTTCAGAAAATAAAACTGCACCTCCTACCTATCCCTCATGCAGTGCTGCTCTACCACTGCTTCATTTTCTTGTTCTCAGTATGAGATGTTCTCCAAATTCAGAACAGAATAACTGAGTTAAATCTTTAAATGATTGCTTTATGATTGAAACTTGAAAATATCACGTCAACTTTTAAAAACAGTTTTAGATGAGACTTTAATTCAACATTTAATTAATCTCACTATATAGGCAACTTAGAGAAATTGGGTGTTTTCACATGTAGTAGGCAGACCAGTGGTGACAATTAACATTTGATGACAGGTCTTTGATTAAGAATTTCAACCATTCTTATTGTTCCAACCCAAATTTAAGCTAAAATCCATCACAGTTGCCTCGGAGGTATATATGTACTTCTGTTGGCCAGGCAGAAATTAATGTTGAATGAGTTTAACAACATTGCTACAGTATAACAGTACATTGTTGTTGTTGTTGTTGTTAATATATGAATGGCTTTAGAGCAAGTTATAGTCTATTTGTGTAATAAAGTAAATAATAAAGTAAGTAATAAAAAGTGAAACTATTTAAGTATGTTGGAATGTTTAAATGCTTTACTAGTGCATGAAAGAAGTGTTTGTTTGTTTTTTTTGCTGAAGCGTTTGAATCCAGTGTCACTGAAAACACAAAACTTTAGTCGTTTCAGTGAATCCCAGAATACTGTAGTGTGAGAAAACTGAAACTGAAAATAATAACCGTGCAGCTGTTTCAGGTGCAATGGTAATTTTGGTCATGGGGGAAACAAAGAGTGTATTTTTCCTCTTGGATGCTGGTGGGGAAACTCAAGTCATTCACTTCCTCTCTTCACTTTCTGCTTTTTTGTTTGTTTGTTTGGTTTTTTTTGTAGTTTTATGAGAAGTTGACCAGAGTGATGAACTCAGACCAGGAAAGGCCGTTTGTGTGCAACGCTCCTGGCTGTTCTCAGGTGAGTGTGTCAAGAAGACAAAGCAATACCACTCAGTACATGCATTTCTGTGTGTGTGTGTGTGTGTGTGTGTGTGTGTGTGTGTGTGTGTGTGTGTGTGTGTGTATGTCTGTAATATGAAGAGGAGTACATTGGGGTGGCCTGAGGAGTAGGTTACTGCCTCACGCATCAGCAAGAAACAGAAGAGCATCGAACTGAGTGAAACACAAACTGTAAATAACGCTGCAGGTGTAAAAATAACTATAGAACAAAGTGCTCTTTGAAGTCAACACCAAAGCTGATGCTTTTCTAGAATGCAGTGTTTAAATGGATGCAATGTTTATATTGGACTAAGTGTATAGGTTCATTTTTAAGTTTCATAATGGATTAATAGAACATTTATTTTCCTTTGTACATATAATTGTTACAATGCTACTTTAAAAAAATCTCAACAGCGATTCCCCACCGAGGACCATCTGATGATACATCGACACAAACATGAGATGACCCTTAAGTTCCCCTCCATAAAGAATGACAACATGTTATCAGGTGAGTTGCGGCTACATCAATACAGATTCACCACTCACTACCTCAGCAGGGCTCATGGGGCGCTTGTAGTTCATTTGCAGGTGTGTGCCTCTGTGACTCATACTCAAGAGTACTTGTCTGTCATCAGAAAACCTTATGGCGTGTCTATACTAGTTGTTTACAGTAATGTAAATCATGTGACACACCTTTACCTTGCAGCTCAGCTATAATCAGTGCAAACCACTTAACGCACACTTCTGCAGGAAGAAAAGACGCTGACGTATGACTGAGGAAATTAGCATGTTAAGCTAAACATCTTGACATTTCTCCCCCTGTGATTTGCATTTCCCCATCGTCAGAGGTGTCTTTAGTTAGTTTTATCTTATTACAGAATGAGTGGGAGATGGTTTACAACAGTTTTATGGATGATGGCATGTATAAGTCATAGATGACATGCTGATCTGCATGTTAATCTACTGTTCAAAGCAACATCAATTTCTTAGACTGCGAGCTGCATATTCAAGTGTCAACCCAAGGCCAATCCATAAGTCTAGATATCCATCCCTAGAAATGGCCCTGTCACACTAGACAACAGTATGAACCTCTCTAGCCACACGGCTGAGATTGTGTCTTCTTTATTATTTACACTCACTGGACAGCAGGATCGGATTTTCTAGGCCGGGTGTCCTTATTGCCTGTTGTCTGAGTTACAGCTCTGACCATTTCTCTTATTTGAGACCTTGAAGTCAAGATAAAACTGTCAGTAGTTATACTGTAAGTCAGTGAGGTCAGGACCCCCAAAAGGGCTCATGGGATGTATCAGGGTAGGACAAAATACTATGACATAAAGCTATATTTATTTTTCAGGCTTTCTCTAATCATTACTTTTTTTGTTGTGAATTACTATAAATTATTTTTATGAAAAAATCTGACAAGGGAAAATCATTCTTTGGTTAAGACCTACATCCTTTGATAAGGGGTTTCAAGTAGTCACTGCTTTTATTACATGATTAAAAAAGTTCAGGAAACACTGCTGTAAGTCATATTACTGTCAGCCACAGATGGTAAAATTCCCCTAGCTGTTACCAAAGTCACCAAATTTAAAACATTTAGCACAGTAATTGCCGGCCTCATCTTTATCTGTTGTTGCTAATTTTTTCATTGACTCATAGGTGTTAGCCCCAACCAAAAAGTGACATTACTCGTGTTTTTATTTATAGAGCTTGAGTTACATTCTCAGCAAAATGGAAAAAAAACCCTTAAACTGTATTTTGGGTACATAGGTCATCATGAAAGTTTGAGTCAATCCCCAGTCTAGCCAGAATGGATAAACACACCATGAAGTATGCTTTTAGCCTTTGAAACAAGCCTGATCCCAAAATCACCTTCAACTGTCTGAAACCTGATCTGTGTGCACCCCCCACAAAGTCAAGTTGAATACCACGGCTTGACGGAGCTCAACAAATGAGACCCCCACTCGGTAGGTGGGATCTGTACTTTATCAGCTGAAATGGGGCTGTCAAGAATAGTATCTTTCTCTCCCTAACTGTGTGGAAGTAATGCTTTCTTAAAATCATTGCAAATACATTATATTTATGTATATTCTGTGTTCTTAAGTCTTTATTTGGATCTCCATTAGCTTCCATAAAGTATTAGTTTTCATATAAACAAATAAAAATAAACAGCAAATTAAAATCACGCAAAATCAATGTAACAAGAAATGCGAAACAAACTAACATAAATATCTTAAAAGAAGTGAAGAGATTTAGAAAATTCAAGGATAAACAAAACAATTTGAAAAATAAAAAGAAGCTCAAAAAGAAAATAGAAAAGAATGAAAAAAGTCCCAGTCATCATGCAGTGTCATTTGTCCTTTATTTTATACGCTGCTCTATTCTTTTCTGCACAATCGTGGTGTACGTACAGCCTAACAAACAAGCAATAGTCTATATTCAAACTGGACTTGTTTGTTTTCCCTGATTTCCAGACCAGACGCCAACACCAACACGCTTCTTGAAGAACTGTGAGGAGGTGGGCTTGTTCAGTGAGCTGGACTGCTCCATTGAGCAAGAGTTTTGCAAGGCCCAGGAGGAAGAGGACAGTAAACAGGTACTGCAGGAATAGATATAACAAAGCCTCAGGCTGAAAAAACAAAAAAAAACAAAAACTGGAGGCAAACCTAAGCCACAGCCAGCCACAGGGGTTAGGTCAGGCGGTTAGGAGCTGCTCTCTGCTGCGATCATCAGTCATGTCACCAACAACATCCCACATGCAATGAGCTGATACGCACTCTTTAAATAGATTCAAAACACCTAGACCTCATGTAACCACACAATTCTCACTTGATAAAAAGCGGATAACCACAGGTATGTATACACCTCTAATTATTTTGTCATATTTTCACCTTTTCACTATGTGTTGTATGTCCCACCCTTCTTTTGCCACAAAGCACACTGCACGCTCCCCAGTTCTCATTAGTCTTGTTGACAGTGACAGTCAGAGCTAGCAGGTGGAGCTTTGTCACCCACCACAGGTGAGGAGAAGAGAGATCAAGTTCTCCACCTGAAACTTCAAACAGCTCTCCAGCCATACACTCCGTGAGGGAGTCCTATTTCTTCCCAGACGTAAAAACAGACCCCTGAGACAACTTTTGTGGCAACAATAAAAGACCTGGCCAGACATTCACGCATGCAAAGAGAGTTGCAAAGCTTTGACATTTGACAAAAGACATGATCATTTATGCATTATAGATCTGCCCTGAGGCACCTTCACCTGAAACATGGGTACTAGTCAAATCACCACAAGACAGACTGCTTATCTAATGTCTGGAAAGATGTGCATGCATGCTGTAGCTAAGCTTGTCATCTTGGTGGTTTGGCTCTGGAGCTCGTCTGTGCTCAGGTCAGCCACGTCTAGCCTCCCCAGTCTGTGTGGTTTACGATGGGAGGCTCTGCTAAGTCAGCAGGAGGCGAGTCAGAGCAAGACTCTCGGGGAGTGAAGAGCACAACAGTAAGAGATAAGGAGGGAAATCATCGAAACTTCAGGAAAACAGCAATTGTCCCATTTTAACAAAACACATACACTATATCCACATGCAGACACTAATACAAATATGGAGGATTGATTGCTTTAGTTGTATAGATGATCGATGAATTTCCTCAAATATGTGTATTTTGCGGTCAGTACCTGATCTTGAATCCAGCGTCTGTCTGTATTCTTTTCTTTATATTTGCTCATTTCCTGTGGCTGTTTCACATTTGACTCATGCAAATCACTTCAAGTTGCTGTTTGTTTTATGCCAAGACATGTGAGTGAGGTTTGGAAATATGTTGTTCCTTGCGGCACTGGGTTATTTTTAAATGTACTGTATATGCCATTACATGTAACAGGAGGTAAAACAAACAAACTGTCCTGCTGGGTAAATAACAATAAGAAACCTGGTCTTCATTACCCTCCACTCAGGAGAAAATAGTTCCTCATTACTCATTCAAGATGGGTGTATGGAGCCCAAGGGCAAACAGTTATCTTGCTAGAGTTGTGCTGAAAATACAACTTCTTTGCAAGAACGTAACACTCTTGACAGATACCTAACTTTGTATACTCTGCTTTCTTTTCTCTTCCCCTTCCACTCTGCAGAACATCTCACTGCACGGCCAGGCAGGCCAAGGCCAGCACCAGCAGTCCCACTCACGAATGGGCAACCATGATACCAGCATAGTGATCCAGCAGGCCCTGCCTTCTCCTCAGTCCAGCTCCGTCATCACTCAGGCTCCATCCACTAACAGGCAGATAGGGTGAGTGGGCCACACAGCTGGAGATTTAAGTAGAGCACTGGCAAGATTTAGTTAATTAACAGTTGCAGAGAATGTAGGTTTTATGAGAAAGGCAACACAAAGAGGGAAGAATACATTTTATATTTGCACCTCTTGCATTAAGTGAGTTTTTATTCTGTTACGAAGGCGTACAAACACTGTTAAGAACTGCTGACAGACTGAAAATTATCTACGAAGTGCAATGATTAGAGTGTATCCTCTCACCTCAAGTGCGACCCTGTTGTAGCGACAGCCTCAGGCTTGGCCTGGTCCCTTTGTGTCTGTGCCGATTGTCATCCCTCTGTAGTCTCTGAGGTAATGTCAGAGTTTTGTTACATTTGGACCAGTGTGTGTTGGGCTTGAGATTCATGTTTTGCTGTTCATTCAGTATTGTCCCACAGTAGAGCATGTAAAAGATGGTCCCAGAGGACAAGATGAGATCATTGTCAGCCGTGACTGCTTTTACAACGGTTTAGCATTTCATGCTCTAAAATAGTTCCTTTCAATGTATGGGAATGGCAGCCACAACCTTAGAGCTCTGTTTCTCTGATACATTTGCACTGCCATGCCACAGGTGTATAATAACAGCAGTCTGTATGGTGTGCTGCTTCATCATTTACCTGCAGTATTTAGTGGTCAAGGAATAGTTCATCAAGTTTAAAGCATTTTAAGTCATAATCAGTCTGCTGTCCTCAAGGTTTGTATGTTCATACTATATGTAGTGAGGCTGTGTGGGGCATTGATTGTATAAACTCTACCAACCTATCAGCATTTTGAAGGTATTGCCTTTCTTGAGATCGCCTCCCTCTACTGACATTTTGTCTTTATATATCAGTAACACAATCATTACCACATACAAACATATGTACAGACTTTTCTGCTCTTATCCTCATGAGGACCCTCCACTGACCTCTTTCACTCCTTGTCCCTTAACCCCAACCACCTTCAACCTCGTGCCAGGTCTTTGTCACTGTAAACCAGGCCTGTGGCGAGCAAGTGAGACACTGAGATGGCTCAGTGTTAGGCCTGCGTTGTGTCGAGGTTGTCTTGTGTAGATTTACAGCTAGAGGAGCTAGTGAATATTGGATGGGAGGCCCATCACTAAGCCTGACTGACACCCCGTCAGGCTCTTTGTCGAGGACAGGGATGAAATTTCATCCCCTTGGAGGAGCAGCAATCACTGCCAGTAACAGAGACTTTGCTGGGCCTGCTTCACCTCAGTTTACCTGTCATTAAAAACTCCTCACCTCGCTCAAGCACAGACTCACTAATTCACTTCCATTCACAGTCGTTTATGATCACAAATCCTTCACTGATTTGTTGAGAGACTGGTGGTTTTACAGCTTTCACAAACAGAAAAACACATCACTTGAAAATCAGACTTGGTATGCTATGTAGTGGTGGTTGACAGCCACAAAATGGCACTTGAACATAAAAAATGGTAATTATGACACATCATTTGAGGCATTCCCCCAGCAGAGGCCTGTATGTACTGAAACTGTAGAGGCGTCATTTGTTTATTAGGGTGGTGAGGTCCTAACACATGAATAGGAAGAGTAGATTCACACAAGAGAAAACTAATCTGGAAATGTTCACATCAGCAGGAAAATGGGTTGAGGAAACCCCTCCACAGAGGAGCAGGGCTTCCACAGGAAACCATTAGGGCTTACCAAAGGCTCCATGCACAGGGTCTCTCCACAGGAACTTCCTACACACAGAACAAGCCGGACACTTTACAGGCTAACTGTGCTCTGTCCAGCCTACTGAAGGTCAGATCAGTGGCTGTGATAACTCGCCTCTTGTACTATTAAGGTCCTATAATTGTAGCTGATATATTTTGGATTTTCCATGTCTTTGTGAAGACAAGCCAATCATGTAAAAGTAGTTGTTTTGAATCCATAGTGACATATTTATTGTGCAAATGTTTATACCTAATTTTATCCAAAATAACTTGACATGTTAGTGAGACAATAAAGAAACTGTTATACTCACCAACAATGGAAAGGTTTGTGTATGTAATCATTGCAAGCCTATGCTGTACAGCTTTTAATCTTTACACACTTTATGGAGCTCTGTGGAGAATATATCTCTGAATGAGAAGAAATCACCAAACAAAATCAGTTTAATCTCAGTTCCATCTGCTTCCTTGGTCTGTTCCTCAGCTCTGCTGAACGCACAGCGTGAGCATCCAATGAATTAGGATAACAAGTCATTTTCATTGCTCCACAATGTTTACTAAAGAGCTTTGAGGCTTGGAATCAATTAGGATTGGCTTTCCTCAAGTCCATTTACTTTAGGGTTGAGCTGGGCCTGCAGCTGTGAAACCTGAGGACCTCTCTCTCTCTCTCTTTTTCTCTCTTTCCTTCTGCTCTGAGTCCCTAAACAAGGTCTTTGGGGAACTACACTGACACAAACCAGTGTTAAAACCAGGCATATGAAACCAGCCAGCAGATCTTAATGTCACGGCTATCATTATCATACAAAGGGAAGCGGCGTCCAACAGATTTGAATGCTCTCTGCTTTTCAATTATAAACATCTGGCACTGAGTTATGTCAGAGTTAAATGTGTTGGACGTTACTAGTCAACCATGTGAGATACAACATTCTGTGGAAACCTCAACCTTTTGACTCGTAAGAGGAGATGTACGGGAATATGGGTGTGGGCACAAGGAACTAAAAATGACATTCCTCTATTCTGGCTCTTTAGAGAATTCCAGTCCAGTCGTTTCCATTACATAGCACAATCAACCTGAATGCAGCTGGGTTAAGTGAGGAGTGATTACAGTACAGATGTGGTATCTGATCATCAATTTATAATCATGCGGTATTTAAATACTTCTCTAAAATTTGGCTGTGTATAAAAACAGGTGCTTTTATTAAATTGAGGCACGTTCTTTAACAACTTCAATGCGTAACTCCTAAGAATGTTGAGGACTGTGTTAACCTAAAAGGTGTGATCCTCAAAACCACTTATGTGAGACGGTTCAGTTTGTCACCATCTATCCTTGATCGTTTTGCTCAGTTATTCCCGGAGAGCGATTTCAAAATAGAACTACGTATCATTTTATTCTTGTACAAATGTGTCACAAACAGTTTCTCTTCAAAGTCGTCGGTCAGTAGTAGACTGTTGTCTTTTTTCTTTCTAAATGGAGGATTTATCTCTAAACTTACTCTAAATTCAGCTTATGTTCCACCCAAACCTGTGGGCAAGCGTGCAGCTTGATGCGTGGCTGTCACATCACCCTGCACAGCTCTGAAGGAAGTCAATTTGTGGTTTTGTTTCCCATGCTGCTTAAAATGCACATTATTTTTCACACCTTAGAGCCACCAGCAACTTGTGGTCCTTGTTTTTGCCTTAAAAGGAAGTAGCACAAATAGATGTTGATGCCTTCTTAACAGCAAGGTTTCGTGCAAAACCCAAATGTAGAGCGACACGTTATCTGTGAAATTACTGTTTTCTCAAAAGGATTGGAGAAGACATGCTGATTGATCTGTGGACCACTAGGTACAAGATTTCACGTGTCATATTGATACCTACCACTCTTTGTCTTTCAAAGAATCGGTTTGACCAAGCACATTTACATGTCTTGTATCCTAATAGAGACAGTGATCAACATAGAAGTCCATGATCTTTGCTTTCTCTCTCTCAGTTTACATATAGTACTTCAGATGTTACAGTGATACAGATAGATTTGATGATTTAATTCCAGGATGCAATTAATATTACATTTTCATAGATTGCATAACACATTTTCCCATGCTTGTAATGAAACAAGTGTGCTCATAGTATTTCTCCACCCGTTGCGCCAGTGCCAGAACAAAGAAATTCTCTTCAACGGAGAGAGTTATGCACTTTTCATGTTTCCACGGACAAACTTTGACCTCATGAACTTCACAATTTAAACAAAACTTCCTTTATTATTGTTTATGATTAGATTGCATTCAGACAGCGGTGATAAGGAGAGAGGTCCGCCCTGAGTGCAGGAGCGCAGGACCTCTGCAAAATGCCTGAGGTGCCCTCATGCTCCAACTTGACAAATGCCCTTTTCCATAGACAAATATGGGCAACAGTCAACCATGTATAAATTGTAGGGGTAGTGCAGATAGAGCAGTACCAGGCAGAGAGAGCAGAAGAATAAATAAACAAAGCTACAGAAAAACAAAGGTATACAGTGCAATCAATTACAAAAAAGGAAAGAGAGAAAAAGAAAGACAAAATGCAGGATGTACATCTGACCTGAATTAAGATGAGCTCATTGTGTACTGCAGTGGGTTTAATAGTGCGTTTGTAGAGGAACGCCCAGACTCTGTTCCCTCTCATTCCAGCGGGGCTGTGTCATCCCTGCCCCGGGGCCACCACACATGCAGGCTCCTGCACAAGCAACTCACACACAGGGACATGCCTCACAGCTCTGGGGAGCGCAGGGATCACAGCGCAGGGAAGTGTGGAAAAGGGGGATCAGAGGTGGACAGAGGAGAGGAAGAAAGGGATCAGAGGTGGATGGAGGAGAGGAAGAGGGGGATAGAAGGTAGATGGAGGAGAGGAAATGAAGGATTGCGGAGGGTGGAGAAGAGAGGCATCAGATGTGGAGGACATGGCTTGATGGCTAGTCGGGTGCAGGAGAGGATAAGAGACTTGTCTGCACAAGAAAAGGAAAAGATAGATCATGTTTGGATGGGAGTATGGACAAATGGGATCAGAAGAATGAAGGTGTGGGGAAAAATGCGCTGAGATTATGAAAGGAAAGTGAAAACGGAAAACTGAATGAAAGACAGAGAGATGAGACTGACAGTTGAAGACAGGAATGAGGTGGCAGGATAAGAGGAAGAGAAGTTGGTTACGGAGGAGATGGACAAAAATGCTAATAAACAGTCAGGTTTTAGTGGGTGAAAGATGAAGTATCATTGAATGTGAAAGGGGCAGTACATGCCAAATGTTACAACGCTAGTCAGGTGCTGCAGATAGATGGCAGGTTAAGTTGTAGTAAGATGACACAGTTGTTGCTTATGAGTTTTTCTGATCCAGCAGTGATAGGAATGTACTGACATACTTTTTGCTTTCGTTGAAAATAAAAGACAACCCATCCTCATTGTCCTTAGCCAATGGCATATCATATTTAGTGAACAAATCCTGCAACACTAATTGGCATCAGACAAACATTCACCACCATTCCTCAACTGTGCCTTGGCATGGCTTTACTCAGCTTGAGGCTCCCTAATGAGAGGACACCCCATCCCAGATCCATCCCACCAACCCTTGGAGTGTAGCACCCTCCCAGCATCCATCCCTCCCCTGGCCCGCTAATAAAAGTCAGCCTGTGTCGTAACCCATTAGGGCTGATTTATTTGATCAGATTCGTATTATTTCCTCAGTCCAAACCCCATGGCACTCTCCTCCCACCAGTGATTAAAGGCAGTAAATCAGGGGCAGGTCCTGTGTAGTGTTTACTCAGAGAGCCAGGCAGCTGCAAGCTGTTTGAGGCCCTTGTTTCTCCCTCTGTTTACCTCCGTTCCCATGGCGACTGCACCACCGTCTCCCGAACGTCTGGAACTTGGCCCTGGGCTGTTTTGGTTACGTTCGAAAGTTTTTAGCTGCTGTGTCTACCCAGGGCTCGCAGTGACTTCACCCAGCAAGGAGTGAGCGCAGCGATGTTGGACGAGTCAAGGAGGGAAAGAGAGGGAAAAAGCAAGAGGAGGAGAGGAGGGAGGGACGAAATCTGAGGGTAGGCAGGCACAGGGTGGGGGGAGGGCGAAAAGCCAAGAGCATTACATCATTGCTGGAGCAGAGTCAGAAAGGGAAGGATATGAGTCAGTGGACTGACTGCACCCTGCACCTCTCTCTCTCGCTCTCTCTCTCTCCCTCTCTCCCTCTCTCTCTCTCTCTCTCTGTCTCCTCTTGGATGGCAGCCAAGCCCCTTGTGTTAAAGTCCCCCAGTACTCGAGCTGGAGTTGGGACTGTGGGGATTGGGACAGCAAAGCTTTGTGTATGTGCAGACTGCAGGATTTGTAGGTTAGAGCAAGCAAGTGTAGAGGGGCTTGAGTTGATGTGTGGGCACCCTGCGGGGTACAGAAGAGAGTTATAGAGGATTAGCAGGACAATGAACAGTTGTCAAATCTGCTCCATTGGGGAGAAAAATAGCAGTGTGAGGGGGGGATAACTCTGAGAAATATACTATGGAGCAAGAGATAAAAAGCAGAAGGAGGACTCAGGGATGGAAGAAGGTCTAGCAGTGATGTCATGGTGGAGTGAAGGTGGGCGGGGGTTGGAGGGATGGTGGTTCTGGGGCGGGGATTGTGGAGGAGAGCTGGGCTGAGAGCAAGGCACTCAGTAATGTGAGAGTGCAGGGTCAGGACTGCAGAGTGTCTACCTGCTCTCCCCCGGGGCCCACAGCCCAGGCTATTATCAATCCCCTCAGTGGAGCCACAGCCTGTCATTATTCACTCACATGCATACACACACACATGTTCACACACAACTCCAGCACATTCACACACTGGCACAGAAAGTGGAAGAGTAAAGAAAAAAAAAAAAAAAAGAAGAAACATGTTTTGTGAGACGTCAACGAAGAATGCTTTTATCGTATATATGGAAATTAGAAATCCTGCATCACAAGCTAAAGCTGAAATGATGCATTACAATGTATAAAGTATGTTGATACTTAGGACTGCAGCTAACAATTATTTTGATTATTTGGTCTTAACTTAACTTAACTTAAAGGTTGGTTTATTCTTTTATGCATATGCATATACAAATTATAAAATATCTTTTCATGTACACAATGAAAATGTACATATTCAGAATGCGTAAGAAAAACCTCCACCCTGGAAGTGGCATTACGCCAGTTATTTCTTGTCTTTATCAGTACAGTCTGAGTTAATCCCCAGAGGAAGTGCTGTCAGATCTTACTTTGTTTTTTTACCTCCTGCTGGACAAGCAGGTTGTGTTTTTGGTGTGTGGGGTGGTGACGGATAGTGTTTGTCCTCCCCCTGCCTTGCTGCAAGTGAGCTTTGCTAACAGACAGACACAGCAGCACAACCTGTAGAGGCTTCAAAGGAGCCTTTCTTCTCTAGAAAGCAAGAGCCTGACCTGCCACAACCAGCGACCTGCTGTGTACTCACTTCTGCCGGGTTGACTTCCACAAGTGGCTCTGTGTTAGTGAATTTCATCGTCTTATCGTGAATGAGGACAAGCATAATGAAAAAGAGAGAGTTTATCTTTGTCCAGAGTTGCTAGTCATTCGGCTGCAGACTGATTTGACTTTTCTAGTGAGAATATCAGCATCTTTGGAGCTTTTAATTTGTCTGTTACCGTTAATCTTCAGGAAAGCTTCATGCACATGTTCTCGCTGTTTTCTGCAACACGTGACTTTATATGGTTACTTACAGTCACTTCCACTAACCATCTTTTTAGTTGGTCTGGCAATCTGCACCTAAAACCAAGTACATTCCCATAACTCTTCTTCTATGGCTCAAGTGTGAATTAAATCAGCATCATTAATCTACTACAGTTTATAGCGTGCACAAGGTTAGGATTGTCTTGGACATATAAATGTATGAATATATGCATGTATAACATACTGTATGTATAAATACACACAACAGCATTGTAATGCATTTAGTTGTATGCAAAATTAAGTGAAATATGCTAAATAAGCCACTTTTGAAACACTGTGAATGAGCCAATTTCAAGAGTTGTAGGCATAGATTTTACAGCATAGTGTTACGTTCAGTGAAAATGTATTACCCTGTGGTTTGAGGTAAAAAAAAAGCATCAGAAAATCTCATTCTACATCTACACTGCGAAAAAAAAGAGCAGCTATGCAGGCAGTCATCATACTGAACTGATCCAGCAAAACAGTTTTTATCTACAAAATCAACAGCATGTCACAGCCACTGCCTTGTGACTGTTATTTCATCATCTTGAACGCTGGCAGAGGGAAACGGTGTTGATGTAGAGCACAGCTACACTGCATACCTCATTGTACTTTCATGACTTTTCCCATGTGGAAATGTTTGGATTCGCCGTGTTGCTCAGATGTCATATGTGCAGTTAAATGAGTGTGATTGTGATAAATTGGGATGTTAGACAGAAATGACACACAGTCAGGATGGTAATGGTTCTGTGTGTGCGGAGCAATCTAAAATGTCTGGAGCGTAAATGCACATATTTAAGGTCTGGACAAATACAGGTATTTATTCAGGTGGGGGAACATTTGCTCTGGTACACCCCCATTTGGCCATCACTCCTTCACCACTCACCATTACCGTAATCCAGGCTATGATGTGGTCAATTGATTACATTAACCCGTTGAACACAGCTAACCTTAATGCTTCTAGTTTGCACTAATTTCTAAATGCTCAAGGAAATGGAGCTTTATTGACTGATGAGAGGCAGCATTCATCCTGATGATACTGATAACTGGAGAATTATTGATTCTCCTGATACAAGGTTATTGAAGAATCATGTAGTGAACGCTGGTGATTTTTTTAGGCTGCGGGAACTGTATAGTTAATGTATGCTGTATGTTTGGGTGTTGCAGCACCCGCACAGCTGGGAGTCTGTGTTCTTACAAGCAGGGATTTGGTGGCAGTTGTATAAATGATGTCACCGTGCGCAGATGGAGCAGTCTGGGTGTTTGGATGGCTGTAGTCCTGAGCCAGTGATGGAGGCAGGACTGCTGTCAATAGTTTAAGCACAGCCTGGGCCTCATCTGTACATGTGATTTATTGATGTGGCCGTGAGTGTGGATAGGTCTGTCGGTCCGCACACACTTTTGTGGTCACCGAGGGAGATTTTCCCTACAGGGCTTCCACCGCTGTAGCGATTTCTAAATGCAATTCTCATCATGCACATCTCATGTGGTTGTTATGACAAATATTATTCATTCATCACCACAATCATCATTACTCATCCATTGTACTACATGAAGTGTACGCGTTTAAAGTGCATCCAAAAACTCCCAAGATGCCTCAACTTTCAACTGCGGCATAGATGCAGCAACCACATACTCTGTTTTCCATTGTGACTCTGTTGCAGCAGCAACATGTATAAACAAAAAAACAAAGTTGGGGAAAACATAAACTAAGCTAAATAGCACAAATGTGAAATTAATTGATGCATGAAATTACTTAAGATGCTAGAGTGATTTTCTTTTGCAACCTCACACAGAAAGAATTGTGATAGTCCACCAGTTCTCCTCCATTAGAGTAGCCTCTCCCACAGTCAGGGTGATAGAGCCTCTCCAGAGGTTTGTGAAGAATCACATTTTTCATTAGAAATGTTAAAAATGCTTTGGGTGCATTGTGTTCATAAATATAATGACTTTGGGGTATGTTCATTATATTTATGAACAAAGCAATAATTATAATTGTTATATTTATTGATCAAGTTTATTTATGTACTACTTATTCTTCACTCTCATGACAACTGGGCAGACTATCTGCTGATGAATGCCATAAGATGAAAGCACCAGAAGAAATTGGTAGAAATTGGACTTTGAGTTTAAGACTTTTCTGTCAAGAATCAACTTTCAAGCATCAGTTTTGAACACATTTTATAAACAGTTTTAAATTTGCCTGTCAAATAGATTTTTGACATGTGTAACCACATACCATTAAATATGATTACAGCTATGTTATCCTGCATTATCAAGCAGTCATTATCTGTTATACACCAGTTATGGATGCATCATAGGAGAAATTATATGTAATTAGCGCCATAGAGGTGATAGTGGTAGTTTGGTTTGATGTTATATGACAAAACAAAGAAAATGACTCTTATATTATCTATAACACAGTGTGTGTTTGTGTGTGTGTGTGTGTCTCAGGCCTGTCCCCGGCTCGCTGTCCTCGCTGCTGCACCTACGAAACAGACAGAGACAGCCTCTGCCAGCCTCCATGCCTGGAACTCTGCCAGACCCAACCATGCCTGGCTCCTCCGCTGTGCTGATGCCCGTGAGTACACAACGAAGCACAGAGCACACTCAATCACTGGTGCACTCGCACATGCATGAGCAAAGCCACTCGCTCACACTCTCACATACAGTAAGTGACAACAGTGTAACATGTAGTCTGCACATAAACTATGTAGGGTTGCAGTTTAGGATGTGTTCTTTCACCATTAAAATGACTTACTACATTTTATGAAGGAAATCATCTCTTGTAGAAGTGAAAGATTTTACCTCTGGGTTGAGAATACAGACTTTATTGTAATTAAGCTAAAAAGATTTAGAGGACCCACATGAAACAGGGAATGATAACAACTCAGAGAAAGCTGCTCATATCAAGATTCTAATGATACAACATATGTTCTCATTGTAACACAAGACAGCCCGTGTTTATGGTATAAAAAAAGCCCTCCCATGTTTATTAAATTAAGAGCTAAGCCATTTTGGGGAAGATTGACGGCTCAGGAAAGGGGTGCAGGTTTGGGTGATATTTTTACACAAAACACACTTAGTGCAATTAAGGCTGTGTGTCAGGTTCTAGGCCTGATTCTCTGTGGACGGGGGAGGGGGGTGGAAAGGGGCCATTCCCCATGGAGATCCCCACACCACCCAGAGTTCAGCAGCTGGGAGGCCACAGCAGCTCACATACACACGTGTATGCATGCAGACGCTCACACAAAGGTTTCTTCTTTCCTGCATATACTGCTCAGCAAACACCGCTCACATCATCACCCCACGCAAGTGACCTCTCACCCCTGTCGGCTTACCCAGCTGATTTCCTCACCTTCAGCCAGGGGCACTTGAGGGACAAATGAGGACAGATTCTAATGAATTCATAGTACTTACACCTCCTCACAACTCATATAACTTATTAAGACATCCTGCGTCAAGAGCGGCCGGGGTTTGGTGTTTTAGTCTGACTGACACTCATCACACTATCATCAAAAACTCACATACCCCTGTTGCACTGGCTTCCTGTGTTAAGTCCCCCCCGTGCTGGCTTCCTGTTTTGGGTCAGCTCCAGTTATCATCACACAGAGCTGTGCACAGGGCAGCCTGTCATGTGAAATCAGGCTCTCATGCTCTCTCATCTCATCTCCCATAGCTCACTGTGCAGGAGGATGAGTCTCACGCTTTTGTGCTAAATCTGTTTTTTTGTAAAAGCAGTGATAGTTTCACATCAAGACATGAAAATCCCCGTAAATAACATATGTCTAAAGAGTCAGTGTGTATTGACTCATCTTGTATGAAAAAGCTCTGTGGTATAGGAATAGTATGTCTATACATATGAATATCACTGTTCCCATTGTGTTGTAATCTTCAGATGGAGAGACAGATGTCCATGGGCTCCAATATGATGGGTATGCAAGGTCCCGCCCACAGCAGCTCCTGTTCTTCCACTCACATTCCCTCCATGCACTCAGAGGCCAAACTGGTGAGTATATATATGCATGTATTCACATGGATGCATACACATTTATGCACATGCATACACAAGTGTGCACGCACACACCAGCTCAAAGTGTTGCAACTCTCTTTTCCACTGGACTGTGCCAGCAAAGCTATACTCTTAGGTCTGTGTGGATTTCATCATTTGGTGTGTAATCAAAGCTGTGTCTGAACCTGCCAGTGCAGCACTGGAGACTCTGGCTAGAATAAAGGGCCCTTTATGTGGTTGTGGCTCGGCTGCCCACCGACTGCCTGATGTATATCTTAATGTACAGAACATGTTCTGTAGGTCCTACAACTTGTTAGCACTAGTTTAACACAGCAGGGAAAAAATCAAATGACCTCATCCTTCACAAAGCAGGCAGTTAGAGCAGTGGGAATGAGCCGAAGCTGAAAGTGGAGAGAGACAGAATGGAGACGGATTTTGAGAGTTAAGGAAGTGTAGAGGATTATTGAAAAAACAAAAAAACTGAAGAGAAAGAGACCTTCCACTCACTCCGACTTTGCATACTTGTACTGCTGTAATACTAATGCCAACGACCGACAGCATTCCTCTGATTAATGACAAATGCACAAACAGTTACACGCTTGGTGATATGAATTGATTAATACTGTAGCAACATGACCATCATCCAACCATTGTTTTCAAAATAAATAACTCTGAAAATGGAAAAAAATGCTCCGCAGAAATAAGAGCAAACTGTGTCATGACTTGGAAATCAAAAAAATCACAAACCATAATGAAAAGCATTTGCTGCTCTTCGTGTTTGGAAAGGTTCACTGATAGCTGAGTTTGCTGGAGAGAAACATCTTGTGGAGGGAGCGAGAGAGAGAGAGAGAGAGAGAGAGAGAGGAGGCAGCAGAGGTCATTAGAAGAGTTATTGCTCTGATAGAGGAGAGCGGGAGCATTCCCAGGGCATTTAATTCTCTCTCTTCCTCCTGCTCTCTCAAGATTGATCGTCTTTGTAGTCTTTTGAATCTCTTCAACTGTTCCTATGGTAACACGCTGGGGTAACACAATATTAGTGTATTAGGCTTATCTCTCCTCTGGCTGTTGTCCAGACACATCTTACCCTTTTTTTTTCTTCTCCTATCTATGTAATTGAATTGTAAATGCTCTGTTAGGCCTCCCATAAACATATGCAGTCATTAAATGGCTACAGGCCCCTCGACCATGCAACTTTCTGGTTAGTTGGCCATTCAGACACGAGGCACGGCAACCAAATGTGGATCAATTGAGATTCTGCTCCCTGATGTCTGAACGCGACTGATGGAATTTCACGATTGTGGACAGAAAGTGAGAGACTAATTGTGTTATCAGGGTGCGATCTCCAGCGTGGGTTTCATAAGCATAGACGTGGTCTCTAATGTCTGTAATATCCGCGCCCGGGCCGGGTCGATAAATACGGCCTCGCTATCGGATAACTGAGCCATGATCAGGCCCATGTGTCCCCTGCGACGTTCTCAATCCGGCTCTAATCTCATTACCCCAACCATGTTGACTTTCCGCCAATGGGAAATCTCCGCACTGTAACCCCACACCCCCGAGGCACGGACCTGGATGCACTCTTTCTGCTCAACGTTTACATTGTGAGAGCAGAGAAGGGAATTGAGTGGGACTTTGATAGACATAAAGGAAATAGATAGACAGACAGAGTGAGCGGGGAGTTGAAAAGTGAGATACGGTATTGATATTCTCAGACACCAAACAGCGGACGAGAGCATTGTTTGTGAGTGACTTGAAAGGGCTTTAGCTCATCCTAGTTTCCTGTGTCTCTCTACATGTGTGCATGTCTACATGTTTGCGCTTGCGATTGTTTGATATTTTGTAGTAACTAGAGGCCATAGTAGCAGGATTAACCCTCCCCTGCCAGAGAGAGTATACTGTGGGTCCAGAGCCTGGGCTAATGAAGGCTAATTGATTTTGTGGTGGGCCAGAGCAGCATGGAGGCCTGTCTCTGGTGTAAATAGTTAATGAGCCAAAGGACTGCTGTGGCCCCTTGGGGACTCATATCTCGCTCTAAGCTCTCTGTTTGTGCTCTGTGGGCCGAAGACTGTATCTCTGCATCAGTGCCCATCTTTGTTCTCTTTTATCTCCTGATTTCTACTTAAGTGCCATCGTTTAAGTGGTACAGCAAAGCCCAGTGGTGTAATAACTGACTTGTATTTTTTCCCTTACTGCTTTTAGTTGGTTGTCTGGGAGTGTTGCTGAGATTGGAGTGTTTTATTAGTTTTGTTTTGTTTTTTTCTTGTGAAGCACTGGGTGCTCATGGTGCCGGGTGTGGTTGTGTTCTGTTCTGTTGTGGTCTGGGGAATAGAATGGTGCGTGTTGTGCGCTGGAGGTTGTGGGATAGTTGACCCTCGCAGCGTGGAGGAAACGCTGCAGAGAGGAGGCCAAGTTCCACAGCGTGCCGGCCAAAGCATTACGTCACTGCTCAGAGCCAGTTCTCCACAGGGCCTCGCGAACAGTCGCGCGCGCACACACACACACACACACACCCACACACCCACACACTCACACACTCACACACTCACACTCACACTCACACACACACCCCGTCTGCTCCAACTCTGTGTCATTCTCTTTGCACGGTGTCACATAGTTAAACAGACACACACATACTCATAGAGAGAGTCAGGTACTTCCAAACATGTGACAAGTAAGTATGCATATTTGGAGATGCACATATTGTATAAACACACTCACGTGTGTGTACATACGCCGTATTCTTCTCAATAAACTCTCCTGCTGAGATGGTTTGATATATTTGTTTGTATGATGAAAGATATGCACTATCATTTCTCTTCTGTTACAAGCTCTTATCAAGCTGGCTCTAAATAACATCTGTGAGTGCCAACTATGGGACATGACTCAGCTCATGTCACTGGGACCCTTTTCAAAGCGGTGGACTTCGGCATTGTTTTTGTGTTCCTTTTAAATGAGCTCCATGCTTTCCACATCCCGCTTGCCTGCTAATTTCAGACAGCGGGGTCTTGAAATGGTTTTGTGCTGGTGCATGAAAATGTGTTATTTATTATCTCCCCATTATCTATTGTTTACATTGTAACTAAGGACAATAAATTTGTCACTAAGCATTGGTCTAGGTGCTGAGTTTTTTATGAGGTAAACAATACTATATGTTCCTTCATTGCAGCTCTCTTGGCTGTGGAGCTGGCACTAGATGGGTGGATGACATAATTCCTGGCATGTTCTAAATGTACTCCTTTTTACTTGAGGAGGGAAAAAAAAGCGGTGCGTCTCTTAAAGAAACATTTCATAGTACACAGGAGGGCCAATAATCAAAATGTTTCTAGCACACTAATGTATTTTTTTTACATTTCATTTACACAACCCTTACAGTTCTAATGTTACAGTATAGTCACAGAATTGCCGCAGGCATTTGGGTTAATAGGTTTAAAGATTGCTAAGTTTTACCCTAAATAGTTAATAGTGAAAAACTTACATACATATTCTGTTCAGAAATGCCAAGAAAAGAGAACTTGTGAAGCAGCCACAGATGTGTCACTTTTCAACTCTGCTACGAGATGATTGATTGAACAGTTAGCTCAGTATGAAGTCATTTGTAAGCAGTTTAACCATTAGAGTACACGGCAACCCTATTACGTGTTCCATTCATTTTCTACCATCATAGTAGGGGAGCACCTCTGGCTAAACCTCTTGTTGTGAGGAGGAGCAGCAACACACACAATAGGAGTCTAACTCCAGGTTTTGTAAGCAACATCTGTATGAATGGTGGCATTGTCAGGGTATGATGTCATCGGAGAAGGACGGTGAGCTAAGAGCACAGCTGAATCTGTAGGCTGCTTCACTGAGCTCTAGATAATGTGTATGTGTACTCTATATGTTGGTGTGTGTGTGTGTGTGCTTATGGTTGTGTGTGCAAATAGCTCACTTTCATTGGCATCGCATTGGCACCCTTACTGGTAATCATTGTCCTCAGAGTCAATCACATTTGTGGACTAAGTGGCCTTAAACAAACCATGAAGTTAGAATTTGCACATAGTTTTTGATACAGATCTGTTATGTACATATGTGTGGTTAGTTAAGTAAACATGTGGATGTGGAAGTGTGATAAATAACAGTCAAATAGGGACACAGGACACAAGACACATGGCAAGATATACTGTAATACGGTGTTACTGAGAGAGAGTGGTCAATGTCTGTGACTTGGACTGCAAAGAAAGTTTTTCAGATGGCCAACATATGATTCTCCCCTTTGCCATAGAGGTGAGTGGATTTCAGCAGAGTGGAGCGCAGGACTGAGGAGCTGCTGGATCAATGTGTGTCTGCCAGTTTATCAGTGTTGGACACAGACCAGCGAGGGGCCCCTCTCTCACTGCCTCCTCTCTCACTGTGTTTGGTTTGTCTGAGCTAGAGACATATTGTTTAAAGTAATAGTCAAATGTAAATAGACATGTTGTGTTGTCTTCAAGATGATGCACCACTCGTTTGACAGGCTTTTTTGTTGCAATGATGAACAATGTGTTCAACCACAATTGCCTGTTACAGCTTAGTTGCTGTTCATACAAAACTGGGGTCTGCACCTGCTCAACCATGGGTTTATATGAGACGTTGTATAGATATTGAAGTATATACAGTTGGTGAGATTGCTGCATTTTTCAGAGTTGAGAGTGAACCTGACAAAAGGTGCAATTTATAAGATTTATTTTCTATATTATTTAGCTGCTACTTAATACAACAGCTTACACCCTGTGATCATGCTTAAGTAACTCTGAGACTGGGATGAACAGAAGTTATGTTTGAGAAGTTATAACTAACCTGTAAGAATTCTGAAGTAACCGGATAATAATCATGTTGTTAATATAGAAAGCCATGTTCACTATTTTTAGATTAGCCAGTTCTTTGACACACTGTGTATACTGGTACATTTATATTTGAGTAGTTGCATGTGTGTGTGCACGTATGCATAAGCCTGTGTGTGTGACTGTGTGGATGGGGTTATGTACGAGGGTGGCAGTTGTGGCACAGAGTGTCGCATCTGTTTGTCTTTGGATGACTGCTTGTTGTTTTAGCTGTGCTGATGGGAGGTGTATGTGAAGGCCATTTGGTCATGGTTCAGGGCCTGTGAATGGGACGGGGCTCCGGCAGAGCCAAGCTTGGGTAAACCAGCTGCCATCACCACACGGGCCAGACTGGGTTGGTCCAGTGACCATGAGCCCCCCTGGAGCCTGAGCATTGAATGAGATACTCACCAGACTCCAAAATAACCACTCACACACTGGAGGGGTGATTGGATAAAGATCGTTGGGTCAGAGATTTTCAGTCTGATAAAGTTCAGTCAATATTGACCAGTTAGGTCACTATCAGATCTCTCAAACCATTTCATGCTTACAAGTAGGACCCACTTCTGTTTTCTTTTCTTCCTTTTTTCCCCCCAGCATGGTGATCAAAGTTGATAACTTCTTCTTTTTATACTTCTCCTTCTCTTTTAAAGGAGAATGGATTGCTTCTCAGTCATTTTGACATGTTGAAGCACAATGTGCTAGCTTAATCCAAATGTACATAAGCATGGCTTAAATATTTTTGTTACTACAAATGTAAGTATGTATGATATGACATACTCCTAATGAAGACTCCAAACAAAAGAGCTTTTTTATTATAAGTACACAGGCTACAATTTCCATATTTGCAGTAAGAAGCATGAAAGTTAAGAGTCCAGTGTCAGCCAAGAAATACACGAGCATTAGACACATGTTATTTTAACAATCTTTTAAATTATTTTTGATTCAAGTCGTCGCACTTCAAGTTACTTTTATTAACATCATGATGTATAACTTGCCTGTTGCCTATTGTCGTTTTTTAATGCCGCAAAAAGATATACAATATGTCAGTGTCTATTATTATGCACTCTGTTTTGGTCTGTCTCTCTCTGCCTTTGTTATTCTTAGGCATTCTCTGTATTCAGGATTGTGGCAGTGGGTGTAGTGATAACCATGTAGGCTGCACTGGAGCAGGGCTTTACAAGAGAGGGAACAGTGGGGATATACAGACTGGAGTCAGAGGCCCATCCATTAACTTGACAGGGTGGAGAAGCTGCCAAGAGTATGAGCGCATGCTTTGGAGCATGCTCTCTCAGTGGGCGTGTGTCTCGCTGCGCCCATACCGCCGGTTCCTCCGAGCACCACCAGAGCGCCTGGCCCTGGCAGAACAGCCAGTCTATGTCCATCTCCCCGTCTGCGTCTGGAACCACAGGGAGTCTCTGTTCGGGCCCAGCTCTGATCAGCTTGGCCCAGAACCCAAATGAGGAGAGAGGGGGCGACATTACAGCCCAGCTCCCATCAGACTGTCTGCCTTGCCGTTCCCTGAGGAAATCAGTTTAACAGTCCCCAGCTCTTGGCAAGCAGAGGGAGAGGGGGTGGAGGAACAGGGAAGAGGTGTGTGTGAGAGAGAGAGGAGGGGGGTGGATGTTACTGCCTCTCTGGGCGAGAGGGAAATCTAATAAAATTGAACTAATGGGGGTTTGGAGTTTTAGGGGACAGAGAGTGGGTTTTGCAGGCAGGCACTGGTGGGTAGTGGTGGAGATGAGGAGGATGGAATTAGATCCTCTGAGTGCTTGGCAAAGCACTCAGCAGAGCCAAACTCCTGCTTTCAACTGCAGATGGTGAACCCATGTCGGGTTTAGAGTGTGAGTTAGAGGGCCGAGGCCCACAAAAAATATTGCCAGGAAAGTTACAGCTATGATATATTATGCAATTAGAAATACTGCTCACATACACATGATCCTGAACTTGCTGCCATGCTGGTATAGTGTTAACAAAGGGCTGACAGAGACAGACGGAAGCTTTAATGCTTCACTTTGGACTTTAATGTGAAGTGTAAGATCTCCATTTGAAACTGTGATCTTTTTGCACTTAAACTATGACTCCACAGACTGGTTAAATCTTTCTAACCTGCTTTAAGGCGCCAGAGGGCCACAGGTCCCCTGATAGTACACTGCTCCACTTTTAAGGGGAATAAAAGTGCTCACCCTGACCTCACAGGGTTTGATTTACCCATCCTGAGGCAGGCGTGGTCTCTTCCCTTTGTACCTGCTCCGTGCTCTTGCTTTCTCCTCCCAGGGTTAATAGATATGAAGTCATCTGGCGAGGAGAAACCTGAGTGTGTTCTCAGGATGTGCCCAGAGCACTCACAGGGACATCACTCAAAGCCCCCCTGTTGCAGAGAGGAACCAGCCATTAATAAATATCATTAATGGGTGATCACCTGGTCTCCCTGAAACCACATAAATGGCCTTAAAAAAGGAGTGGAAGTCGAGAGGTCAGGGGGCAAAGGTCTGTGAGGAGATAGCTCCCCTCTGGGCAAAAGATGGCTGAATCAGGGATGGTGTTTTAACAATGGAAAATCAATAGGCTTACTGCTTTCAGTACACTGTCAGAATGTATGAAATGTAGTGTCAAATGCATGTGATTACAGAAATACAGGCTGCTAGTTTATAGATTTATCCAGGGTGAATCTGACCATGTCTTTATTATGTCATGGACTACTCATCTTCTTGTTTCTTTGCTATTTTTTCCCCATTTTTCAACAACAGCAGGGCAGACAGTGGCAGGACAGACTCTGTGCCATCCCATCTGTAAGCGCCCTGTACCGCCACAGGCTAACACCTGCACTGATTTAATGACTGTTTTCTGCGGCAGCCATGTTGCTGCAGGAGAAATGTATATGTATGTGTGTGTAATTAGAGATAAAAATGCACGTGGTGGTTAAGTTCTTGTGCTTAGCACAGTCTGGGGAAATACAACCATGTGTTAAAGAGGCATTAGGGAGCCTGATGAAGGTGTTTGAGAATCACAGCCTGCTCATCATCGCTCTGCTAACGTCCCTTAGTTGCGTCACTGTGGTTCTGGATACAAAGACTTAAGTTTTGGCCGAGGTGGCTTTAACTGAGCTGTGTCTCAACTCCAGACGGAGCAGTAGCAAGCACTTGCTTGCAGAGATAGCTGTGGGAATAAGCTTGTATCACGGTAAGCGCTTTCTCTTTTAAAAAAGTCTTTACTGCAGATAATTCTTAAAATTCTATTTGTGTGTGCTGATTTACCTACCACTTATTTGGGTTGTCTGTTTCTTTTCTCGCTGGATGTTCCTTTATCTTTTTTATCTGTTTGTTATGTGGGATAGGTTTTGCTAGAGATATGCTTTCTTAGTTGGAAAGCACATATCTAGCTTGATATTAATATTATACAATATTGTGTCGCATCACATTTTGTTGGGTGAGAATAATGGTGTAACTGTGTGCGTTGTGTTGGTCTTCTTATCTTATCGTGCGTGGTCCTTTTACTTTTCTTTTCAAGCCCCTGTCCCGTTCATAACCACCACCAGTGAGCTTCCCCGCAGCTCTTTGACCTGCCTCTGTACTCTGACACTCTTGGGCCTCTTCGGATGCGGGCTAATTCAATTAATAAACAGATAGCACTGCACTGCCAGCTGGACGGCTCTCAGAGACACTGATAAATGAGCACTCGCTGTCTTGGGCTGATGGTGTGTGGGGAGGAGACACTAGAAGCCATCTAATCTCCCCCCACCCCTGGTCCCTCTTTCTCTCACTGCCCCACTTCACCTCCCTTTACCCTCTCTGTCCTTCTCCCTTGGCGCCTGGTTGGCAGGCAGCTCCAGCAACCCCAGATGAGCATCTTAACCGCACACAGACAGCGTCAGTAGGGCCACAGAAACACAGAGGTAGACAGGCAGCCAGCAGATTCCTCTGGCTTCTGTTCGTTCAGGTGATTGCCTGCTGTGTGACTGAGTGGCAGGAGATTGTCAAACTCTGATTGGTTTTCTCTTTCACAAGAAGGGTGGGCCTCACCTCTCTTCTTCAGCTGAAGGGAAGGTGTTTTGTGAGGGTTGTCAGCCTCAGAATTCATGCTGTGAATCATGGAAGATGTCCCTGTCAACACCGGTGACTATGATTGATATCTGTAAGCTCATTTAAATCCATTTTCTGTTTTAGTTGCATGTCAATTAGCTGTTTGTTATTTCTGCATTTTAATACTATGTCCAGATAGACATCCAGTACAAAAATGTTGTAAATACTGATAATTTATATTGTAGATAGTAACAGTATATTACAGCATAGTACACTTGTTACCCTCAGTAAGTCTCTTATGATTGTGATGCTGTGGACAGCTGCAAGCCTGAGGCCGCCCGCTGTGTGTTAGTGTAGACTGTAGTGGTATTTTAACCCCTGTCTGGCCACAAAGAGGAAGGGCTGTGGCCCCTGGGAGTTGTGCTGCCGAGGCAGTGGTCAAGGCGGTTTCCAGGGGGTTGACTGTGATCAGACAGAGATAAAGATTAAAAGAGTAAATTTAAAATAACATTGTTAATGAGGGACACCAGAAAAAAACAAAATCATGTAGCTCTAGTAGTGTAGTATTCTGTCACTATGTCAGGCATCCCTTGGAATGACAAACAGAAACTTTACTCAGCCAAAACAGGCTTAGCAAGGTCATAATTTCACTGTGCCGGTTTCATGTGCAGCTCTCTGTATCACAGACACACGCTGTATAGTGAAACCGTAGAAAAGACACCTAGACTCTTGAATATGCAGTAAATTCTTTGACATACATATACATAATTTGTAACGCAAACCAGTAAAGCATGGTCTTTTTTCACAGTCCCATTTCTGAAATGATTTAGTGGTCTGTGTCTCCACCCTCCTGATAAAAAGCTTTCCACTCATGGACAGTGTGAGAGAGGACTGGAGGGCTGATGTTGTGCTCTGGTCATGTCTACGCATTGTGATCCAGACCAGCTGGATGCCATTCCCTATGGGAATCATGAATGTGAAGGTTGTTAAAAGATATGGAGCCCTGGACACAGCGTGGACTTACTGACAGCAGCTGGAAGAAGGGGGAAGGGAGCGCAGCGAGGAAAAAGAACACTGGGAAAGAGAATAGAAAACTTTGTGGAATTCACAACAGTAGCTTTGAGATGAATGCCTTCGCTTTCAGTTTTGTTGCAAATGTTTTGCTCAAAGTAACCTAACCTAAAGAATTATAGACAGGATTTAAGTATTTCCTGAAAGCGTTCATGCACATTAGCAATGCTCTTTTTTACTAAAAAAAAAGTGCATTAATCAAAGTTTAACAGACTCAACACTCTCTCAACCTGTTATTCCTAAAAGCTGTTAACATGTAAATAAGTCATGAAAGGGTGCAAATATATATTTTTTTAGTATGTCTATGTTTGTTTGTGTACACCAGATGCAGCCTGAATACATATTTTGGCACTTGTATGTTTGGATTATGATTTTTTTACGATCTTGAGAGAGCCTCTCTCTGGTCTCGGTCCCAGGCCGCTCAGAGACACGGGCTCAGTCAGAGCTAAGTAGACCACACGGTTAAAGCAACAAACCTCATGCTGGGTCAACAGTGAGGGAGCAGTCTGAGGCTCACACCTTGTCAGAGAGCTCATCCTGTGGGCAGACATCCAAACACACACACACACACACACACACACACATGCACAGAAAAGAGAGAGGCTATTAAGAATATGAAGAGGAAGGACTAGTGGGATGGGCAATCATGGAAGGTAAAGAGGGGGAATGACAGGACTGAAGGAGAGACAGAGGACAGCCTAAGTGGCTTTGATTTGTTCTCCTGACATATGGATTTATGAAGCCATTCATCATCTCATAGTCAGCATATGTAGCCACTCTGTAACTGTTGATAATCAGCACACTGACAGATGAGAACATGCACAAATTTGTTAATATATATTAACAGAGAATGATGTTAAACGTCATATTTCGTGACCATTTTGTCCACCCAGAGGCTGAAGGCTGCACTTTCACATCACCCGGGTGCCATCGCCAACGGAAACATGAACTCCATGGGCCACATGATGGAGATGATGTCATCGCGGCAGGAGCAAAGCGCCCACCATCACATGCACTCACACCCGCACCAGCACCTGCAAGCCCCTCCCCACGCGTACCAGCACCACGGCCATCATCACCACAACCAGGGCCACGGCCAGGGTGGACACCACCACCCGCAGGGACACAATCCCCATCACAACTCCCACAATCCCCACCTCCATCCTGGTCACCCACACCAGAGTTCACCGCACCCTCCAATGCACTCTGCTTCACAGGTAAGCAATGCATTTTCCCCTGAGAGTAGAAGCTTTTAGACAGCTTGAAGGCAAAGCCACAAGTTCAATAACACATTAACTACACTGCACATTAAAACCTCTCATATAGGTAGCTAGAAGCCATTGTGTATGTACCATGACTAAAATAAAGTGCTTTAGTAGCACTTTAGTTAGTTTTGACTTCAGCTATTAGCTATTAGTGGTTTGGTGCACAAGTAAAGCTGAAATGATGCTTCAAATTCACAGTAAGTTACTGGACAAACACATTTTCCCTCGTCGCAGCCATAATGCCAAGTAGTTTCCTGGCAACCGTCTCAAAGGTAATTTTTTCCTTTGAGGTTGGTCAGCTGCAGGTCAGTGTCGGAGGCCTGCCATGGAGGGAAAAGGTCGTGAGGAGGCCATAAAGTGGCCATTATAAAAGATGCCCAGGACTGTCTTTTGGAAACTGCTCCACGCCCTCCTTCACTGCCATTATGTGGCCACAACATGCTCCAGGTGCTGATGTTGAGTGGACAACCTTGGCTAATAGTCCTGGAACATCTTAGCTGTGAATATATTTGGTTTAATATTATGTAAAGGGGTGAAAGTATTGCTCACAGCATTGAAAATAACATGATGTGAGACACTTTGTCCTTGCATTATCTAAGGCTGAGCATTTTGGATGAAAAACTGTCCAACATCTTACTTGAAAGAAATGCAAGTCACTGTATGTTCCAAATGTGCCATTAAGGCATTAAGACAACACACACTGTATGCACAGCGGCCATTAAAGCAGCTTGTATTTTCCGTGGTTCTCATAAAAATGGTAATGATCTGAAGACTGAAAACATTTGGCCTTGCCAAGTATATGTCAAGATCTGTCAGTGCACGTACAGTTTTAGAAACGGGCCTTTTGACTGCGTCTGATGGTGTTAGTCTGAGTGGAAGTGGGCGGTGGAAAACTGCCTCCTGACACCTCTTTAACAAGGTGGGCAGGCTGGTGAATCAGCCCAGTCACTCACTCACTCAGTCACTCCTGACGCCCACTGCCCGGCACACAAGGCACGTGGCACGACCAGATGTTGTTTTTGGGGAAGTTGCCAGACATGCAATGGCTGCAGGTGGTAATGTATAGATGCTTGTTTAGAGGCAGAAGGCTTTGAGGGCAGTGAGGTGGTGACGGCAGACAGGTGGCTGGCTGTTTTCCAAGTGTTTCAGAATGGATACATGTCTGATTGGAGGGTGTCAGACAGACACTGTCTCATCAGAGAGCTCAGTGATGCTGATACCTTTTCCTCCGTGTTTCAGATGTCACCTGCAACCCAGCAGATGCAGCCCACGCAGACAATGCAGTCTCCACCCCCGAGCGGAGGACGACGCAGGCGAGTAGTGGACGAAGATCCGGACGAACGTCGGCGGAAGTTTCTGGAACGGAACAGAGCAGCAGCAACGAGATGCAGGCAGAAGAGAAAAGTATGGGTGATGTCATTAGAGAAGAAAGCTGAAGAGCTCACTCAGACCAACATGCAGCTTCAGGTACAAAATAACTTCAGGTGTGAAAAACAGTGATAAACATCCAAGCTTGAAATCTATGCACAATCCTCATTGCCACCTACAACAGTCAGCATGATTTTTTGTTTCAGTTCTTCATTTAGAGCTTCTTGATATTATATGATTTTGCAAGTCCAACACTGATGAAAAGCGTGTTTCTGTGTTTTCTTTTATTTCAGAATGAAGTGACCATGCTAAAGAACGAGGTGACCCAACTCAAGCAGCTTCTCCTCACACACAAGGACTGTCCCATCACCACTATGCAGAAAGAGTCCCAAGGTTACCTCAGTGAGTAGCTCAAACATAAACACAGACACACACACTTGGAAGTTTGACCAAACACACCCCATCATCCGTGTGCCTTAGTCCTGCAGCGCAGATAGCACTGCTGTGGAAATGCTTGCTAATTGTCTTGCCAGAGGAAAGATATAAACTGTACTGACTGAAGTGTGACGGACACACAGTTCCTGCCAAGACTCTTCGCTCCTACGTGCTGGTATCCAGCTCCCACGCTCGCTACAGGACTCTTCCTTTGACATATGGGTGTTGCACACCCTGGTAGCAGGTCTGGGCTGGGAGTTGGTAGTCTGAATCCCATATGAGACCTATTTTTCCATCCAACAGCACCTCGGCACTCAGAGGCTGCTGAGACTCAATGTGAGAAATATGTCACAGGCACAAACTCTCATGGATGTCCCAGGATCGCGCTGATTATTGGACTGCAGCACGGCTCAGCCACGCATGACATCAGAGCCCCACCCTTTGATACGGATACGAGTGACATTTCCATGTAATTAGGATAAGGCACCTCCCTGTGCGGCTTTAGCACAGGAAAATAAGGCTCACATCCCTGCTGGCTGAATGGTTCTTTTATAAAGAGGAGAGCCAACTCCCAGACTGGGCTGGGAGAGACTTTCATCGATGGGTCTAGCTTGTGTACAGATGTCACCTTCAATGTGTCCAGTGCTCATCAGGCGTGTTTACGGAGTTGAGTGATTCACTTTTCCATTTTTGTGTTATCCATTTATTTTGGGATGACAGGTGAGACGTCAGGTGTAAATTTAGTGTTTGGTTTGTTTGAAATTTATCTCTTTCTGCTAATAAAGCCACCTTTTTACAATAATGACATTTGGTCTGTGTTTATTTTGATATTTTAACTATCACACTGTATTTTGAAGCCAGTTTGAAGGTCGTAGCATTTACACTTACACATACACACACACACATACAAAGTCAAACATGTTGTCCATCCTCAGTGATGTCTCTTCTGTCTCCGCAGGTCCAGAGAGCAGTCCGGCGGGCAGTCCAGCGCCAGCATGCTCCCAGCAGCAGGTCATTCAGCACAACACCATCACCACCTCCACCACGACTGTAGGGGGCAGCAGTGTGCACGGGCAAGCCAACCACCGCACAGACATTAACCCCATCCACTAGGGACAAGAGAGACTATAACCCCAGTTGTAGCCCCAGCCACCCCTTCACTCCCCTGCTTTTCGAGGGTAACCAGCTGCACATGCTGCCCCCCCCTCCCTCCCCCCACTCCATCAAGAAAAACCTCAAAGGCCTGCGAGGCTGTTCTTTATACAGTAGCTACAGTATGTATTTTTATAGACCAACCCTATTAACGCATAAATGTTTTACGTTTTTTTTTTTTTTTTTTTTTATCTGCTTTTTTGTGCTTTTAGCAGAGAGGGAGTTTTGCTAATCTCATGCTGCATTTGAGTGACTTTTTCTGTTGTGTAGTGGTACAAAAATGGACCACAGTGGTCATGGAACCAGAGGAAAGAGACATAAACCTCAGACTGTCATCTCTATAAGCAACTCTTACATCTCTGTATGCCCAATGGACTGAATAATGAGTCGAATCATTCTCTGTGTGTCACTGTGGACAGTATGTCGAGTGTCATACAAGGATTTTGTCATAGAAAACTCTGAGCGGGATGTTGCTGCCTTTAAGTTGTCTTCTGGAACCAAGTCAAACTGTCGCCATGATGTCTTGAAGACAAGAATATGCAAGCAGGTGTAATGATCCCTTTCTTTCCTGTATGACTGTTATCCCTGTCAGTGGTGTTCTTAAATAGTGTTATGAAATACAGCATGATGGTGAAAATCTGATCAAATGAAAGCAATACATCCCAGTATTGATCATCTACTGTATGCCCATGAAATGATCAGCATGGCCAAGCCGATCTGATCCTGAGGACATACGATGCTGTTACAGCTACAGAACTGTACACTGTGATACCAGTGAGGCAGCTGAGGAGTTGAAACAAACTCCTGCGCTCTCCAGGACCAACTGAAGCTTTAATTATTGAGGCCTCTTTTTGTGTGTTTGTGCGTCTGGATCCATGGTTTTTGGATTCAAATTCCAAATGAGTATAACATTTGATTGCGTGCATCTGCACAGTTTTGAGTGCGCATGTGCATATGTATAGTATGTGTTTTGCCTTCTTTCCTCTGCAGAACAAAGTTCGGCGGGTGCGTAAAGAAAGAAGAACAAAAAGAAAAATGTGTGAGACAGTGAGAAAAACCGACTTTTTTGACTGTAATTTCGCGACTGGCATAGTGTTTTAGGATTTCTAAAGAGGAGCGGTTTATGCCTGTGCTTTCCAAAATGTCACAATGTGCCTGAAGTTTTCTTAAAATGTTTTGTTGGCTTACTTTAAGCAACAGAATGCCACTTCTTTTGATCTCCTTAATCATCATCATCGCTATTACTTCAAACAATCAAATCCAGTTGATTCTCAAAGATTCGGGATACTATTGATAGTAGCTGTTATTGGTTTTGTCATTGTTGCATGTTAGGGCAAAACCAGCTGACCAAGGAGAAAAATCCCCTTTTTCCATTTGACCTCTTGACCTCTTGATCAATCTATCTTTCTCTCTTTCTCAGGCCTCCTCTGTATTTCAGATGGGTGATGGATGTACTTCCATCTCCCTTCCAGCCTTTGAAACTTCAGCCTTCATTGTTGACCAGAAATCCTCTTTCTTTCCTCTTTCTGACTAGGAATGTCAAAATTCATTAGCATGATGACCACAATGCACTGTGTTTTACAGTAGGATGGATGAAATACATCGCAGCGATCGCAGAGCTGTCTATGCACTTTTGTCCTCTGCTGTGCCAGAGGGTGGAATAGCCATATTAAGGTCCGAGTAATTCTCAGCGATCCCCCCCCTCCCTTTTCACACACCAGCGAGAGACGTGTCTGTGTTTGGCTATATGGAGAGACTGTGCCTGGCATGCATCACATGTCTTTCGATAGAAGAAGCTCGTATTGTAGGATGAGGACCCAGCATCATTTAGTTTGTGCCCTTTTTATTCTGGGAAAAAAAAAACAAATCCAGCTCAACTTCTGTCAAAGATGAAGAAAGCTTATACGTGAATTGAAAATGCTCTTTACTCATAATAGGTTATATCAAAGTTTTGTAGAGGCTTTCAGACTGTTTATGTCACATGTTAACCTTTGCGTCTGCGTGTGCAGGATAGTATGTGTGTTGATGATGATGTCTGTCTTGAAAAGGGCTTTGTTATACCAACCCTATGGAATAAAGCTTGCCTTATTTTTGGTTGTTTTTTTTAAAGCCACATCTTGACTATTAGACCATTCCAAATTAACCTCTTGCATGTGAAAATGTGGTTATGACCTCAAAATACTTTCAACTGGAATCATTCGGAGGATGTTGCTATTTTAGAGTTAGATATGAGAGTCTCTAGTTTAATGTTTGACAGTGGATCCAGGTTGTGCTTTCAGAAAAAAAGACATTTGTTACTGTAATGGCAGACAAAGATGGAAGGACAGTGTGAGTGTGTCTGTGTGGATTTGTGTGAGAGAAGAACAATTCCTACACATTAATGATGTTATAATTGTATTATTTTAAATCTAAAACTATAAATATTGTACATAATGTCATTAATTTCTATAATCCTGTACATGTAATGCAACCACCTTTCTTTTTGAAGGGAGTCAATGTGTGGTACATGTGTAAATAATGTTTGCATAGCACTTGTTGCCTTTCGTTGTATGTCGAGGCTCATTTCAGCGCTTAAATACATTGTTTATATGTAATGAACTGATGAATCCATTCTTGCCTGCATAACTTTGTACATTTGTGTCTGTAATGACATTGTCTCCATTTTTTTGTTTTGTTTTGCATTTGTACAGATGTTAAAGTTATCACTGCAGTTACATTACGGTATGAAAATAAAGCACTTGTTCTGTAACATACAAACCAATAAGGTGATTTTAAATTTGAAATCTGGTGACGTCACAACAGTTATTTTTATGTGCAGATAATCTGAGTCCAAATAAAAATAAGGCAAGAGACATCAAGTATTTGCATAATTTGATACAAGAAAGAAAACTAATGTTCAAATCAAATGATCCACATTATTTCCCGACGCTCGTCCTTCAGACATTACTGCTCATTAAATAGTTAGATGCTTTAAAGGTTTAGAATACTCATTAATTATTGATCCGTCTAGACATCTTGATAGTTGTCTGATGACACAACTTGGCAGTTAACTTCAGTACACAAACATCTTTCTGGAAATCAGTCAAAATGCCAAATAACTGTACAAGACACTGCAGTGTGTTCAATTAACTTCAGCCACAACATTAAAATAAAGAACAAGCACTGTATTGTTGCAAGTTTTGAACATTTAATGTCGCAACATGTGAAGTTGAATCTATTTTTTCTTTGAAAATAGTGAAGTGGAAGAGTTTAATATTTAATAATATCCTGAGTTGTGATTAAACCTGACGGTATAACACTTTTAAAAGGCGCTAAATGACCGCAGCAGTTTTATGAAATGATGATCTTACAGTATTTTTGAGTTTGACATTGAGAAAGACATTTCTTTGGAGCACAGTGACCCCTGGTGTGCATTTAGTGGATTTACCAAATTTCACAATGGATATCCCACTAAAAGGACAGAAGCTGCCATATCTGTAAAACACACTGCAACAAAGGTCAAGTAGAAAAGGTTGTCAGACTGCAGTCTGCTCCAGACAGTAAGACACTTGTATTTAGAAAAAGGGTTTTATTTCAACTCAATTCTCTGGTTTCAAGGTATTTTCTTTACAGATCATCATCAAGCATTTATTTATTGAATCAAATATACATTTCCCCCCTCATACAATCCCAACTGAAACATGAAACGAATCAAAACATATCACAAGAACTTAAGGCCTGATAATCAGACTGTTTTCACTCCATTACTACCATATGAATTGCTGAAATGATCAGAGATGTGAGCAGCGATTGAGAGGTCTTGAGGCAGGCCAAGACAACTTGTCATTTCATTTGCAGTGCATCAGAGAGAAATCCAAAGTCCTAAACCAAATGCCACTTCTGTTAAAAATGCTAAAAAAATAATCAATCAGCAGCAAAGATGTGTACCAAATGCAACAATGTGCTGATTTACATGTGCTGAGACAATCAACGGTCAATGATTGACAATATGCTCTTCAAAGTGGAGTTGGTATTTCAGTTAAAACATCATTTCATATCCAGCCCTTTGTTGAGAGAAATCTGTCGATCATATCAAAGGACCTCGCTGGTTGGTCGTAAGGCAGAATGTGTCCCCCTCCTCGGATGATGACCTGCGTGATGAGAGGACAGTTTTTAAAGCAGCTGTTTGAGGATTATCCTCACATTGTTTTAGCTGTACTGAATATCTGCTCACCTGGTAAAACTCCTGCACTTGTCTTACATATCCTGCCACCTCTGTGTCGCTGGGCTGAACCTTCCAGTGGAAGCGAGGGGCTTGTTTGTAATCAGCAGCCCCGCTCCAGTTGACAGTAGGCAGGAACCTCTCAGTCAAAGGAGCAGCTACAATTACATCCAGCTGACCACTGTAGATTAAGACCTGGACATACATAGGAGCAGCCCAAGCAAAGATAGATGGTTAGAGGGGGACATGCTACATGAGTCTCTTTATATGTATGCAAGAGAAATTTGCCATTCCTCTCCCATCAGGCATAGTTTTCAACCAGATATCTCAATGTCAATAATGTTCCTAATAGGGATTTCAAAAACATATTTACACACAAACTTTTGAGACAAGATCATTCACAATGGTGGATAGTTCAGCAGCCCTCACCCTATAGTTGTCCATCAGCACACCCAGCCAAGGTTTGATGCTCTTCATGACATCCTGCAGGAGGTGCTTCTCCACCTCCGAGCCGTCATGGAACGTCAGGTTGCCCACATGGATGGCGCGTCGCACCGCCGGCAGAGTCACAAACTGGGAGAAGTACTCCTGGTCTTCAGGCTCCTGTGATGCACACACAAACAATAAGTAGCGGGTTGGTCACAGACTGTTTTAAGTAATAACTAGTTTATTTGTATATAATGTTAAGCACAATTGTTTCAGAGATGTCTAAAAAGCATGGATGGACAGGCATTTCTGTGAGTGTTTTCAAAGTACCTGGCATGTCATGTAGTTGAAGTAGTTGGTACAACCTGTAGCATTTTGGAAGAAGGAGGGATATGGTGCCACATCACCATTCAGCAAGCTATCGAAAACCTGAAGAGACATGAATAAATGTCAAAAAAAATCAATAAAGTAGCCAGCGAACACTGATTTGGTGCTTTGCAGGTCAAAAGACAACTGGACTAAATGTGGTTACATATAACTGTTGTTTCATCAGAATCTGGTGGATTACTGTATTGTAACATTGCAACCCTTGAATCTCCTAACAATTATATTACAGTGTGTTCTAAACCATTTATTAAATGTTTGCATACTGCTTATGAATGCTAAATAGGGGGATTTAAAGTGAAGTGTTACCCTCTCCAACTTTGCTCCCATTCAAAGTTATGAGCTGCAAGAAGTAGTACAATAGTTAAGCTCAGCTACATGTGCTCTTGACCTATTGCCCACCAAGTTGTTTAAAAGTGTTCTCAACTGTTTGGTAAATGATGTACTTGAAATTGTTATATCTCTACTCTCTGGAATCTTCCCCATAGCTCTCAAACATGCTATTGTTACACCACTGTTAAAGAAGAGCAATCTTGATCCATTTGTCCTAGAGAACTATAGACCAATCTCAAACCTACCATTCCTGAGGAAAATTCTTGAAAAGGTTGTATATCAACAATTACACATGTATCTGTCATATAACAATTTCTTTGATGTTTACCAGTCTGGTTTTAGAGTTAACCACAGTACAGAAACTGCCTTGGTTGGAGTTGTGAATGATCTTAAAATTAGCTCTGACAACTACAAAGTTACTGTCTTAGTACTTCTCGACCTCAGTGCAGCCTTTGATACGGTTGACCACGTGATACTTCTTAAGCGCCTTGAACACCGTTTAGGCCTTAGAGGCACTGTTCTTAACTGGCTTTCCTCTTACCTTACTGGTAGGTCTTTTTCTGTTGCTGTTGGTAACTCTGAATTAGATGTAGTCAGGGTTCCATATGGAGTCCCTCATGGGTCAATTATTGGCCCTCACTGTTTATTTTGAATATGCTCCCACTTGGGTCCATCATTCAACAATACAACATATCATATCAGTCCTATGCTGACGACACACAGTTATACATATCTGTTTCTGCCAACCACCTAAACCCAGTGAATGATCTCATCCAGTGCATTACTGAAGTTAAACATTGGATGGCCAAAAATTTCTTGCAGTTAGATGAAGACAA
The DNA here is from genome assembly GCF_963924715.1 of Thunnus thynnus. Taxonomy (NCBI): domain Eukaryota; kingdom Metazoa; phylum Chordata; class Actinopteri; order Scombriformes; family Scombridae; genus Thunnus; species Thunnus thynnus. Next base: position 18,292,581 of record NC_089526.1, read on the forward strand.
AACAGAGATTTTTTTAGCAGGTCCAAAGGCTTTGAGGCACCAGATAAACTCTTTGTTAAATCCCCTATCAGTAAAACCCTGTGATAATGTCATAAACGTGGGTGTGATCTTGGACGCTGATCTTAACTTTCAGAAGCACATTTCCAGTATCTCTAAGACTGCTTTTTATCATCTTAGAAACATATCCAAAGTTAGATCTTTCCTGTCACAGTCTGATTCTGAAAAGTTGGTTCACGCATTCATTTCCAGTCAACTAGACTAGTGTAATGGACTCTTTGCTGGACTGGCAAAGCAAACACTTAATAAACTCCAGCTTATCCAGAATGCTGCAGCCAGAGTATTAACCAAAACCAGAAGGTGTGAACACATCACTCCTGTTTTAATCTCTCTTCACTGGCTCCCAGTAAAGCAAAGAATTGATTTTAAAATACTTCTTATTGTTTTTAAAGTTATGAACGGCCTAGCTCCCACCTATGTTGTTGACATGCTCTCCGAATACACACCAGATAGACCCTTGAGATCATCAAATAAAGGTCTCCTCACCATACCTAGAATAAATACTAAATCAGCTCATGGTGCCTTCAACCATTATGGTCCTACTCTTTGGAATTCTCTACCACATGAACTCAGGTCTGTTACAACAGTGTCTTCCTTTAAAAGCAGACTAAAAACAGATCTTTTTTCACAAGCTTTTAGTTAGGTTAATGGGTGAAACCTTCTTTTTTTAAAAAAAATTTATACTGTCTTATATGTTTTTATTTATGTAACATCTTATTTGATGTTTTATCTTATTTGTTTTATATATGTAATGTTAATGTAATATATTTGTTATGTATGATCTTTACTTGTTTTTAAGCACATTGAGTTTACGCTTGCCATATGAAATGTGCTATATAAATAAATTTGACTTGACTAATAACAAGAACAACTTCATTCAAAACTTTTGTTTGTTCCAGAAAAATATAACATGGAGATATAAGTGAAAATGGCAACAATTAGAAACTAGTGTACTTTGATAAATGGTGATAAATAACCCAACTTAGATTTTTTTTATAACTCTTGGTGGCATCCAGCATCTCTTACCTGAAAAGCCTCCACCCACTTCTCCTGCTGGATGAGCTTCACCCCATAGTCTGTCTGCTGGACAACATACTCTCTTTGGAGTTCATCTATCATGCCTGTTTGGTACATGAACTCACCGTAACCACCCAGCATCTGAGAAGGAGAAAAGACCATAAAATATTGCATTTATCTCACATCTACACTGACATGATACTGTAAACTACTATACCAGTAGTAGTTAAGCGTTCAAACAAATGAACAAAAGAGAGCAAGAGACTTATTAACTGACATGATGGTTAATACAAGACTTAACATAACAGTAACCAGTTTAAATAATTGAAATGTCAGATTGTTTGGATGAGATGCAATGAAATGAAAGATGAGAAATTACATGATTTCTTTAGGGTCACATCCCACAAAACAACAAGTATAATCTGGGGAGCTGGGACATTCCTGTTCTAATAGATACGCACCAATTCTGGATCACAGAGCCCATCGCCTATGGCCATTCCCTTAAAGTTGATTTTCACCTTAGCAGTGGGGTTGTTTTTGTGGATGTAGTAAGAAATGGCAGGAACATATTTCCCTGCATAAGACTACAAACAGACAGACAGACAGACAGAAAGGTTCACATGGATGAGGACTTCATCTTAACAAGGCTGTTATAGTGTTGTATGTGAATCTTAGCATTTCTGTATAAAACTAGTATATGAGAATAAAACAGTTATTAAATACATCTAAGGGTCTTACGAGACACAAACTTCCTCCTTCCTGTTATTACGTGTACAAGTTAAAAAAGCCACGTGTGTAATGCTGCTTCTTACATTTTTAAGACAATATCAATTTGCAAAGATTACAAAGAAAACAAAAACTTGCCTCTCCAGTTGCATAGAACTCATTGGACTGATACTCAGGGAAGATTTGGAAGAATTGTGTTAAAGCACTTAAAAGAAAGATAGAAATAATAAAAGAGTTAGTATACAATCAAACATCACACTTAAGTGACTCAATTACGCTTGAGTTGGACAGCAGTGTTTTACCTGTACAGATCTCTGCCAACGTCATCCTGGTTCTGAGCAAAACCTTTGTCATCATCAGTGAAGCTGAAACCTGTTCCAACCTGGAAAAATAAATATTCTCCCTCAAAGTCTTGTCTTGTAAATCATCATGCGTGTATGACAAGATGTCAGATAGGCTGAGAAACCTTATATGTGTCTCATGTAATTTGATGTAAACAACACTTACCGGATTGTCAATGTACAAAACGGAATATCTGGTTGTCCAAGCGTAATCCCTCAAACCGACTGCAAAGACAAAAAAGTTGAGCACACAATGCTCCAACACAAACTATATAAAGGCACACTTTTATTAAACAGGGATTACAGTCCATCAGTTTCTACCTGTCATGTTCTTATAAACCACATACGGTCCATGTTCCACAAAGAGGCCGAACATGGAGGTGCCACCAGGCCCGCCTTGCAGCCACAGCAGGACTGGAGCTTTCTGTTGGGCTGGCTGTCGGTCAGAGAACACAAAGTTAAGATCTCAGCACCACCTTGTGGTGGTTTTGCTTTCTCGAAAAAGGTGAAAAAAAGAAAATGATGACACATTATTTGGGTACACCTGTGTTGGATACCATCTCACTATCCAGTGATATTGTACATAAGCCTAGTGAAGTGTTTATAGCTGAATATTAACATAACAATAAGGGAGTTTCCTTGCTTTAATACGATATGAAAACAAACTGGAGACACTCAGCGCTGCCAATTGTTTGTATATTGGCTGCTTTAACACAGCAATTTCCCATATGGGATTAATTAAGTACTCTACTGATCAGGGCAAACATATTTGTTAAAAAAAATCCTTTGCTGTTGGCTCTGCACAGAAAATTATTCACATCACATCCTGCATATTACAGTTTTTTCTGAATGCTTAAACACTAACAGTGATTCTTGAAGCACCATTAACACTTGTAGCCAATACATTTACCAAGTGTGCCAAACTGAATGCACATTCTCTGCTTCACACTCAGTTTGTAATTTATTACAGTAACACACTCTACATTGTTGCACTATTTAGCCAATTGCCTTTCTAACATTGACACATGTGAAAACACTTTTAGATAATGAGTTCACTTACAAATCAGAGCTTCAGCATATAAATAGGCCAAAGGTAAACATCTGGTTTGGACAACAATGGAGGCCAATATTGGACAGAGAGAAAGAGGAGCGAGAACTAGAGGAGGATGAGGAGGTTAAGAAGTAAGAGGAGGAGGAGGAGGAGGAGAAGGTAGAGAGGTGAAGTAGGAAGGAAGAGAAGAGAGGAAGGAAGTCAGTCAAACTGCTATGACATAAAAAGAAAATGTGTTTCATTAACACTATCAGTTGCGTAGTTGGTGCTTCATGTGCTTGTTCAAATGATGGATCGTGTGTACTGTCTTGATGCAAAAACACTTTTTTTTAAAAATGTATAATGTTTTGCTGGTTTGAAGTAGGATTTTGTGGTTATTGTGTGGAGTTTTGCAAGAATAGCCTATAGTTTCAAAGATAGTGCCTAAGCAATCAGAAAAAAACTGTATTAAAACATTAACTCCTCTTTTTGTAGCTATCACAGAAAAGCACCTTCACACAAGATGAACTGGAAGAATGAAATAAAGTGACTTGGACTGAATGAAGAATTATCATTGAGGGAGATAAAAGGTACAATTTCTACAAAATGTCCTGCACTATAATGTGAAGCTAGATGGAATTTAAAAAAAAAAATCTTAAGGCTTCAAGATTAATCTTTCGTTTAATGTCATGGAAGTGTTGTGTGTCTTTACTACACTTCAGAATGAAATCCAGATATGAGACTTAGCTACTGATAGATTTAACAAAAAAAATGCCAAAAATAGCTTGGAAAGTATTTAATCTTCTTGTCAGACCTGGGTCAAAAACACCTCCTGTCATAGCTGACATTCCTGTAACTGCAGCTGACTAAATACACACGGTACAATTTCTTATCACATGTTGACTGAGGGACTAAAGAGCTGAGTTCCACATAAAAATGTCCATTTATTTCACAATGACTGTCTGCTGACTGTGACCTTCTCCCAAACTGCAGAACTGACAATTATGTGATTCTGTCTGGCAAACCCCTGATTTAGAGAAGTTAAAGCCTACCATCACTGCAGGGAAGAACCAAAAGAAGAGGTTGCTGTTGTATTTCTTGTTGACAGTGAGATACCCAGAATAACTCTTGACATTGGCACCTGGCAGATCTCCTACCAAACTGAGTTTCCTGGCTGGAACAAAAGACACAAACTGTAAACATACTACAAAATCCCGCAGACTTCTAAACGTGATCATTATGAAACTGAAGTATTATGGCGGTGTTCTGTATTGTGGTGTACTCATGCCTTCGTCTACGGCGCCCTTCTCCACGTAAGGAGTGAGAAAGAGAGGAGACCCGGGGTCGACTCCATTGAGGCCGCTGACACGGTGAGATTTTCGGCAGAAAAACGACGAGCAGCTCCTCGAGTGTGCAGAGTTCAGACAGGCCCACAGTAACAGGAGACCCAGTGTTTCCCTCCACAGCCTGTTAGTATTTACACAATACATATTAAACTACAGGTCCCGGTCAGTGGTGTGTGTGAACCTCAAACACCGCATGACACTCAGATTTCATCACAGCCCGATCACAAGCACCACTGATCTGACAGCAGCCGGAAGAAGCGAAAAAAAACAAACACATTTTAATTCTGTTAAAAACTCACCTCGTGTTCACCGCCGTCTCCATGGTAACATAAGAAATGTCAGCTTTCAGACAGCGAGATGTGTTTGCAAGTTGGTTGGGACTGTGTAGACTGAGTAGATAGTATGAACCATGGGGGGGGAAAGGCTAAGTCACATGATCAACTCAGTGCAGATCATATGATACACAATGGATCACGTGATCGTTGTTGTGGCGATTTGGATTAACTTTCCCCTGAGCGAGGTCTTGCAGGAAACGAGTTGCCTGACACAGAAAGAAAGATGCTCTAGATAATTTGGGCATAAATTACAAACTGCAAGACAACTAAATGGGAGTTTGGAAGCAGTTTTCAGACTAGTGAGCCATTTGGTATTAAACATATGCCTGCTTAGCATTTTGTGCATGGAATTTGATGTCACCTTTGATGTCTTGTAGGGATTTTGTAGGGATATTTGCTTTATTTGCTTTATGCCTCCCTTAGATCATGCTATTAGCAAATTTGGAGATATATCCTATCACTGTTACGCTGATGATATTCAGCTCTATCTCTCTTTTAAGCCTGATAACCCCGACAGACTGTCTGTGTTGCACAACTGTCTGACTGCCATGACGGACTGGATGTCTACCAACTTTTTACAGCTTAATACAGACAAGACAGAGGTTCTTATCATAGCCTCAGACAGCTATAACTCCCAAGGTTGCTCAGAGTATTGGATCCCTTTCCTCAGCTGTTTGGTCTAATTTAAGAAATCTCAGTGTTATATGAGATCAGGCTATGCTATTCGATCAGTATATTGAATCATTGACAGGTATTTGTTTTTTCCGACTAAGAAATATCTCACTATTATTATTTTAATTCCCTTTTCACCTGCTCCAGCAAGTTATCTCTGAATCATCTACAAATGGTCCACAATGCTGCTTCAAGGCTATTAGCCAGGTCCAGCAGGACAACTCACATCACACCCAGTTTAAGTTCTTTACATTGGCTTTCCATCTGGTTTAGGATTCATTTTAAGGTTCTTGTTTTCATGTATAGGGCCCTGCATGAACAGGCACCTTAGTGAGTCTGTGACCTCTCTTAGGTCACTTAGATCTTCTGACCAGGGCCTACTGGCTGTCCCTTGCTCTGGACTAAAAACAAAAGGCGATCATGCCTTTGAAGTAGTGGCTCCAACACTATGGAACTCTCTCCCTTTAGACATATAGTCTGCGGCCTCTGTAGAAGCTTTTTAAAAGCAACTGAAGACCTATCTTTTCAAATTAGCCTTTGTCTCACCTTAAAATGTCTAGTGAAGCCTATAAGTATGTTGAAAAGTAAGAGAAAATCATAATAGACAGAAGGTAAAAAAGTGTTTAAGATGGTTTTATTGGTAACAGAGAGGGAAATGTCTAAAAATATATGACCAAAACTATAAATAATAATAATAAAAAATATGAACAAAGGACATGAGAACTCATGCTCCTGTTTTCGCTTTTGGTAAAAGCGCCAACAGAACCAGAGCAGGGCTGCTGCCCCTCCTAAAGCCAGGACAATGGCCAGCCTCTTCCACCAGCTTTGCTTTCCAGCTCATCTCGGACTCTGTCAAATTTCTGGGATGCTCAAAAAGTACTTTGATCCATTAGAAGGTGGTTTAAGTTTGAGTGTGCCATCTATGTCCAGAACCAGCCAACCAATACCAGTAAGATTTGTACCACCCTGGAAAAAGAGGGATTGGGATCAGTTTATGTTCATATTTGCCCTAGTGATTTGCAAAAAAATGCTTATGTTTCGTCAACTGAATATGAATTAATTATTATGTTATAAAATTTAGCAGAGTTAGTATTTCATCTAAAAACTGGCTTTGAGCATTTCCTCAGTCTCCAGTCGCCCTATATAGTTCTGCCAACTGAAGAATTGTAAGAACCTTTCATGAGTTGTCTCCAACAACACTCCGGGCACCTGCAGAGGGTATATGACTTGTATGGTCTCATCAGATCCAACTAAAAAAAGGGCACTGTATTCACTCATTGGTGTATTAGGTACTAAGTGTCCGTCCTGCAATAGGAAGATAGAGGAATAATAGGTCTTTTTAGTTTACACATATGATGATACAGTAACAAATATCAAATAAACTGGAACTTTGGGGTTACCTCATTGTGACACATGCATGTATAACCTCAGATTAGGCTACTATAAAGTTTGCATCACAAATTGGGGCTGTATATTTAAAAAGGCACAGGCATTTACCGGTCAATAAAGGATTTAATGCTACATTCATGTTGTAAGGGAGTTATTGTAATTAGTAGTTTCTGACTTGTAACTCCAAATCATATCAAGTCGTAATTACAACTGAGAAACTTCTACATTTCAAAGTTCCAATATGTCCGAGGTTGCCTTCTGAAGCACTTTTATTACAGCCAAAGTGCTTCATTCAAGGTAATTCGACCCAAATTTAATGGATTTAGTGTTATATTATAAATATAGTAAAAAATAGTGGCGCGCACAGCTCTAAGTTTTGAACAGAGTATCGGGTGCACGGTTGTAGCAAGAATGAAACAAACAAAACACCAGCACTCACAGATCTATCTTCTTATTATTTATTGTGGACAGAAACGGACACATTCCAGCCAGAAGCCATCATCAGCGGCACGTGGAGTGGAAAAATCTGTCTCTTGCGAGTCCCTGAATTTTACAGAAGTATTTATGCACAACAGGCTTTCAGTAATACTAACAGTGTTACTGTGCCATTTTATTGCCATTTAAATGTGAAATTTAGTAAATGACAATATAATCCAGGATATTTGATTTGAATAGTAAAGCTAGAAGGAAAACATTTTTGAACTGCAGCATAACAACTGGTCTTTAAAAATGGATCTCTTCAATGGCATGTCTGAAAAATGGCTCATCTCCACTGGTACAAAAGGATCACTATGCAAGGACTGTACTGATGAGATCTAAGTTACATCCAAAAAATGTATTTTTGTGTTTTTGATAATAAAAAGATTAAAAATAAATAAATAAAATAAGTCTACCCTTCTGGAAGATCTCCTTCTCTAATCTTGTAACAGCTGGTGGATGATGGCAACTATTGCCATTCCCAACCATTGACTGTGTATAAAGGTTTATTATAAGTATATAAATATTTATATAGACACAATGCTCCCGACAGATGCTGATTGGAAACCAGGATGACAAAAAGTTGAGACACTTCCTGTTACCGCCGAAGAGAGTGCAGTTTGTGCCAAAGCTTGCCGCTGTATTTATACCCGGCTACTTTCAAGTAAAATTATACATTGGACAGAAATACAATTTGCCCATGACATATAGAAAAAGGACACCCATCAACACTTGCTCATAACAGTTACTTTTTCTTTAGCAGTAGCAGCACATCTGTGTCGTTAGCTGGAGGCTAAAGGCTGCTTGTACTGAAGGCCGCAGCCCAGCAATAAGTTTCATATGCTCACTTCTTCTTGTAAAATACACATAACGTGCACATATATATGCACATATACGCACATAATCCAACTGCAAACCCCACTTACCATTAACCCCCTCTCAGTGAAATCCCAAATATCTCCCAGAGAGTTCTCCCCCGTTGTAATGGTACTCAAAATTGCCAAGATGGCGCCAGCTGCCTTCTTTCTCCCGCTCTTTAACTTACCTGGTCTGGCTCCTGCTGCTTCTGCTATTGCTCCTGCTCCTGTGCTGGTGTTTTTTGGTGAAACTTTCTGTCCATTTTGGCAAAAATACTCAAGTAAATACGTGACAGCGTTTGTTCTGTCACACTGTACAGTGATAATTTGAGTATTACATGACAGGTTGTGACAGGCTGTCAGAGGTCAAAAATTACGTCAATCACAAAATAGGTTTATATGTGAGGACAGGGCCACCATCAGTGGCTCAGTTTTTTCAAAGTAACAGTGGGGGTTGTTTTTAGGAAGGTGTTGCTGAGCATAAGTTACAAACTGGAAGACAATCAAATGGGAATTTTGAAGCAGTTTTCAGACAAGTGAGCAATTTGGTATTTAACATATGTCCGTTCAGGATTTTGTGCATAAAATTTGATGTTACCTTTGATGTCTTGTAGAGATTTTGAACAAACTTACTTCACAATGTTATTAAAATTACCAGCCATCACATGTGCAATACACTTATTTATCTATTCACCACTTATGTGCAATACCACACCTGTGCATCAATGTGCAGTATAATGTATATTTGTATATTTCTTTTGCATTTTATTATATTTCTCTCTTATTTTATTACTCTAATTGAAACTAGAGCTCGAAGAAGTCAATTTTCCCAGCCTTCAATGTTGCCGTCTTCTGTGCTCCTGTGCATGTGACAATAAAACCTCCTCAGTCTCTTGAATGGAAAATTACAATATGAAGTTTTATCCCACATTGCAAAATGACAGTTACGCAACTTGAAATAAGTGAAGTGTAAGTGACAGCTCTCAAAACAAATAAATGATCTTTTTTCAAATTTAATTCACAGTTGTGTTTGTAGTTTAAGTTATATACACACTTTACATTATTTCCTGATAGTACAATGTTTTCTTACTTTAAACTAACTGCATAAAAAGGTCTACATACCACTATTATTAGGTAGTATGAAAACTGGGACACTACACAAGGGATTGCTGCCAGTAAAAAGCCAGTAAATACTGGAATTACATTCATCACAACTTCAGATGACAGTGGTATTTGCTGGATGTGAAAGAAGCTTTGTTAGCTTCAATAACTTCAGAGTTAATCTGCCCCCTGGTGGTCACAAATTCAGAACTGCAGCTTTAAAAATGCCAGCATGACCACTAAAATCTCTCCAAGCAGAGTGTAATCATTATAGGCTGTTTTTATTATTTAAGACGTTTTTCACTGCAGACATTTTGATTGTAATGGCAGAAAGGAGCACAGGTGTAACTTATTACATTAACGATGGCTCCGTCCCATAAAGCCAATACAGGAACTGCAGACATAAATGGATTCATGTTCATTCATATTCATGTCATTAATCATACTTGTGTGTTTCCTGCTTTGACGTGTCAAGAGGTTGGCAGCAGTGTGAAAGCTCAGGTGAGGAGGTAAAGGACTGCGACACCACTCATCCACTGCTTACAAAACCGGGTGAAAAATTAAAATAAGTGGAAGTTGATTTCACGAAGTGCTTCTTGGTGTGCATTTTAGATATCATATATATATCCTAGTTGTATGTTTTGAGACATTTTTGCCTTGATCTTGATGAGCCTCAGGTTTTCAAACTCTGCCTTGGTGCTGGCTCAACTCTTTTTGTTTTGTTCTATTTCTCAACATTTTATTTGCTTATAGGTTTAGTTGTGCACACTCCTGGAAACTGGCCAGTACAAACACACAGTCTTATTTGTTGGCCACCTGATCGAGCAGCTCCCTTGGAGCAGTTGGGGATTAACAACATTGCACAAGCAAACCGAGGTATTAGTTAGGGAGAAGGGAGTGTAGGTGTTTGACTGCCCTGCCCAGAATTAACCTATGACTCCAGGCATTAAACCTGAGACCATTTTTGGCACAAGCAAACTATTGGCTGAATGGCAGTTTTTCCTTGACTCTTCTACCTTGTTGCATTTCTTCCTTGGAGGGGAGAAATAGTTACAGCTCAGAGAAGTGCTCTGAAACCTGAGCATGTTGATAAACTGTTGTTTCTGCAGGAAAATCTGAAAACATGTTAAGCCTTAGCTGCCGATACAAGGCCTCTTTGTTTGTTATGTATTGTTATTAATATTATTTTTATTATATTATTGTGATATTATTTTATAATTAATATTATTATATAATTATTTCATAATATTATTTTTTATAAAAGAATTGATATGTCAGGTGGACATTCTTACAGCAAGTAGAAGTGCACTTAAAGTCAAGTCAAATCAGAATATTGTTGCATCAAAAAACTAAAAGCATAAGAGACAACAGAAAAGGCCATTTTATTGTTGCATTTATTAATAACTCTGGTATTAAAAACAGAATATTTTATTTTACTTTTAAGATCTCTGTGGGCCTGAATTTTAAGTGTTTTAAGTTGTGTGTTCCTTAAGACTTTGCCTTAACAGAATAATAAAGAAGAGCTGTTGTAGTAAATTCTGTGTAGGACATGGTGTAGTGACCCCGTTGCCTATCAAAAAAGGCCACAACGGTTGCGGATTTTGTTTTGACACATGCAAAAATGATGAAATGTCCACTGTTTCCAACACAAAGGCAATTTATTACTTTTCCAAAACAGAGTACATCCAATTTTCTCTGTAATAAGTTAATTCCCCAAATATAGACAAAAGAAAATGTAATATTCATTCACAAACATTACCGCACGGTCAAAAAACTGTTCACTTCTCCTAAGTCAGCAACACCTGTTCAAGTAACCCTTTGATTATATTAACCTCTGCCTAATTGACAGCAGCCCTGCTCTCCCAAGTGACAGGAGGTTTACCAAACAAAACAACAACAATGGCTCTTACACATGGTCATTTATTCAAAATCAACGTATATTACAATACATATCGTATCGTGGCCTCTGTATCGTGATATGTTATGTATCGTGAGGTTGTAGGCAATACCCAGCCCTATAGTGATGAGTAAGACATACACTGGAGAAAGAAAGAGGCAGAAACTGGGAATAGGGTTTAAAACCCCTCTTCAAATTCTGTAGACATCCATCTTCTGTCTGTACTCTGTGAACCCTTTGAAAGGTGAGGTGAGAGAGCAGCCCCACCAGATGGCGCAATACACATCTTCTGATTCATTCTGGATCATATCACTTAACATGACTTAACATGACATCTGATGAAAGATGCCATAGCTGGAACGGTGTGGTTCAGCCGGTTTGGCCTTTGTATGAATCTAATGTGTCCGTGCGTTTCAAGGGGGAAAAAAAAGTAACGCCTGTTTTGGATTTCGCACAGAACCTATAAGTCGTTTGTTTTGGGGCTGCTTTTGCCAGTCGAGATTGCTTTCATCTGGCAACCCTGCTCCAAACTTTCACTTTAAGAAGGCGCGTCTCTGCAGTGTAGTGTGTTTATTACAAGCCTTAAAGTGGCACATGGAAACCATAACTGATTTCTACATGGTACTATAGAATATCGACCTATATAGTCTGTCCGACGTGAGGAAACGCTTTGGAGAAACTGATCCACGGAGCATATGTCCCTGTTGGTTGCCTTGACTATTTTTATCTGTGGCGGCGGCACCTCCAGCTCCTCAAGCCGAGGCGCACGGCAAAGCGAGGATCGACGGATTCAGACAGACTCGGGACGAAGCGAGACATGAAATAGTCACACCGGTGCAGCCGTCAGAGGTGAAGCACATTGGGACGTGAGTGAAATGGAGGCACCGCCGCCAGGGACGAGCTGCTGTGAGCGCACCTTGGCCAAACGGGAATAACCGCGAGCCGTGAAACGGGCTGGGATGGCAGCATCCAGTAACTCAAGCCTCTCAGGTTCATCTGTGTCCTCTGGTAAGAGTTCACATAACCCAGACTCAAACTAGACACCGAGACTAGTACTGAATAATGATAATAATTCAAATAATATTAATAATGAAAAGGCTTTATAATTTCATGTGTCTGTGTATTTGCTTGTATTTGACTTAAATCAAACTTTTTTAAAAGCCCTCCCTAACATACGCTCATCATATATACATCAGAAAATGTGACATCTGTTTATTTCTTTATCCGCACTTGCAAATTGAACATTAAACAAACATATTGTTAAAGTAGCCACCAGTGACTGCTGTGGTTCAGGATTAACGATAAGTGGAAAGCATCCCCATCTGTTAACAGCTGCATGCAGCGGTGGAAAACATCAAGAGGGGGAAGGATGCCTTGTTTCGTGTGCAGAGGGATTGTAAGGTTGTGAGACGCAGCCAGTGTGACGTTGGGTTTTGGATGTTATCATTAGATTGCCAATCATCTCCATAATTTCCTCGTTGACTTTCCACTTGGCCGGCTTCAAGGATTATCTTTGGCATGTGTAGTCTACCATTTTCCAAAAAAACGCAGCACCAGGCTCTTTAGTGAAATTCCTTAATATGTTATAGCCCAGTGACATAATACAGTTGTATATACTGCTATAGTGTGCACAAAACTCCTACAGTTCAGCAATTAGCACCAATATATTTCAATTTCAGGGTTCAATTTTCCCCCGAAGAGAACAGAAAAATATGTCAGCAGCTGTTTAAACAAACCCAGAGTGATACAGTATAGCAGCTCCATGCTTGTTTCAATTCTGTGTTGATAAAGCGTGTCATTCATGTTTGCTAGGGTATAAAGTACAAACTCCACTATCACAGCGCTGTTTGATCTGGAAGCCCCATCAACAACCAGACGCTTGTGTGTGTGTGTGTGTGTGTAGCCTATGTGTGTGTGAGAAAGAGAGAGACAGTGTGTGGGACGAGTAGGGAGAGGCTGTTTATAATACCAGGCTCAGCACTTTGGTTTTATGTTTGCTGTTTCCACCAATATTAGTCACATGTAGAAAATGTGCAGAGCTAGAGTACGTTTTCCCACCTTCCAGCATATTCAAACTTAGCACTTCATGGTTAAACTATAGGTTGATTACAGAGTAAGAACATAGTATATACAGTGTTTGTTGTACTTTCTTTCTCTCTCTGCTTCCCAACCACACCACACCACACCACACAGCGGAGTCACATTTCCCAAGGTACTGCCCAACGGGACGGACAGACAAGTTGTTCCAAGCTGATATAGCCTGCGGTAACCACATGTTTCACGAAGCATTATCTCATGTGTGCGTCTCAGAAAGCAGCAGATTGTACTGTTTGACCACTGCTGCTTTAAGAGGAAAGTCTTTTCTCTCTGTGGCAGTGGAGGGTTGTCATTACTGTTGGGCTCTCAATATAATTATCAGAGGTTACAAGCTGTGCTGCTGCCAGGGATGAAGTGGTTGTCACAAGGGTATTATTATTTTCATGCAGAGCTCTTTGGCAGTCAGACACAACATTTGAATAATCTTGTCTATGAGGCGCGCTGTATGACTCGAAAATGAATCTCGCTGCAAAATTTCTGCTCCATATTTGGTCGTCTATTCTGGCTGCAAAGAAAGTGCTGTTTCTGTAGTTATTTCAGCTGCTGCTAATGATTAGTCTTGTTTTGAGGCTGTTTTTGGGGGGAGAGTGTGTAATAAAGTTCATCCAACTTATCTGGGGGGACTAACGAAAGGCACTGAAGGCAGGTTTTTGTGCTGATTATGATGGTGATGATGGTAATAATATTGATGTATCTCCGCAAATAATTAAAACAACAAGGGCAGGAATGTGTAGACAGCAGTATATGCGCACAATCTTTAGCTACAGCCTTAAAACACAGGTGACAAATAATACATGTAACCTGTATTTTTGAGGGCAGTTCTAAATGCCCAAACTGAAGGGATTGCAACATGTTTGCAACATACCTCTTCCTTTCCCTGGAAAGAATAATTTCTGGCTACTCGTCTAGATCAGGGAGATCCCTACACATTCTTGGCATGGGTGGGCATAGAAGCATGTACTGTACCAGCAGCGCACCATTTGCCAGACGGCTCCAGGAAATAAAGCTTTGAAATTAAATTGAGGGATAGAGCATGAAAGTATGCCTTCTGCGCGAGGCCTTAAATGACAAAATTGGTCAGGGCGGCAGAATTACAGCCATGTATTACAGAGAGGCTGTCTGCTCAACACGATCCTGCGCATGTTTCTTGCAAACGCTGCTGTTCACCTCAAAGTCTTTCCACTACCTTCATTTCCCATCCTTCCCACCGTGAATCATGTAGGATTAGTGACAGGACTACTGAGTGACTTGATGAAATTATTGCATAATGATGAAATTGCATGTTTTGCAGCATCAGTGAGGGGGCAAGTTTGTCCCTCAGTGATTTAGATCTGGTTGTGGGTAGTATACGCCACTAATCAGTCCACTATTAATTACAAGAGTAGACTCTCTCAGTGGGAGACTAAAGGCAAGGCCAGAATCAAATTACAGAATTACACTCTCCCTAATGTAAACTCACCTACAGTTTATGTAAACAGCACACAGTTTGACTAAGGGCGTCCAGTAGTAGCACACAAACACACTCCAGAGAGGCACCCTCATACCTGTCACATACTATCTGGTCAACACAAACACAGTGTTGAAATGCTTGTCTTGGACCAGGGTGAGACACAGATGGTTTCCCTGCTGCAGCTCTGCTGCATCCCACTGACAGGACAGTCAAGTATGTGTGTGTGTGTGTGTGTGTGTGTGTCTTTGCGTGAGGGTCTGCATGTGATGCTCAGATGTACTCCAGAATGTGTTTGTGTCTGTGTGTCATTTTGTGACCAAACCTAACATCTAGGTTAAATTGAGCCTTTAAGATATACATTAAATTATAATTAATTAAATTATAATTTTGTGTTCATCAAATGGCCAACTCAAATCAGCCATGTTTAATCACATTTGTAACTTCACATGAAAATACTGAAGATGTAGGAAGGACTTTGGAGGAAAGGAATCCTCCTCCCAGGACAACCAAGTATTGGAAATTGGCAAATAAAAACGCATTGGCACATAAGTCTGTGTAGAGTCATCTAAATCATCCAAGTAGCATGATAGCATGATAGTAGCATAATCGATCTAACAGGAGTAACAGGACTTTTTTGTGAAGATGAAGGTATTTCACCCATTCCAAATAGCTTCTTTAGTTCTAGTAGAGCAGAAAAAAAAACACATAATAGAAACAGTAAAAATTCTGGGGTGAAATATTTGGTGGTCTTGCAGCACATCAATGCCAACATGGTTTTTATCATCATCATAGCTTCATCAAGGTCATGTTAAGAATGATGCCTAGGGTCAGTGTCAGTATTCAGCAGCGCCTTCACGGTCACTCTGGACAGCAGAGAAGAGTAACAAAAGATGTTATTGCCTAGCACACTCATAACCTGAAATGAAAAAAATAAGTTTGGAGACGCACCAATACAAATAAAAGACCATAAACTCATTCACCCTCTGCCACTCAAACAGCCCCCCACAGATGAATGGTGCTGGTCTTACTTTATTCTACACGAAGAAGACTCAAGTGTGTGAAGCTTTGAGGCTGACAAGGTGATCAGGTTTTCAGTTTGGATTTGAAGACGTCTGTTTTATACGTTTTTTCCTTTCAGCTGCTAGAGTAGATGCACGTCTTGCCAGCATCTCGCAAAGTACACAAGATATATGGTGCAGTGACAGCTGCGCAACTTGCAAGACTGCACTTCATGTGTTTGCAGACTCACACTGACATCTAGAATGAATTAGTAGCAAGTACTGGGAACACAGGATAGATGCTGTCACTTAAGTCCAGAATAAATTTTGCATTTCAACATATTGGCAGACGTTTTAAGTGAGCTTTGTGTGATTTTCATTGTTAAAACAACAGAAAACAACTCAAATGCACAAACAGCGATGAGGTTTCTGTGTCTGTGTTGTTAAAAGAAATGTAACCACTAATTACCTCCAGTCTATCCTGTTGATGTAGTCTATCAAAAAAATAGTGTAAACACCTTTCCCTTTGGCACCATTCAAGTTGTTAGAGAGAGAAATCTCCGGGCTCACACTCAGAGAGCCTGTCTCACCGCAAATAAATATGCATTATGACATTTCCAGCCATGTAACGTTACTCTCACAAATACCAGATGCTCTTGTTTCTGCTGGTGTTTGTTGTTTTTGTGATTATTTGGATGTAGGGCCACAGCCGAATAGTAGCTTTTTAAGTCTAAATAAAACTGTTTTACTTATTTTGTCACCTTTAAATAGAGCAGTTTTATGTACATCACACATCATACTATCTGGATAAATTAGATATATCTACACAGACACCTGCTTCTCTGGTGGCAGCTGCCTTTTTTCACTACAATGAGCCAAAATGATCCTGCATAAAATGTTCTATATATGTGTTGTCAGCCATCTACCTATTACCATCTCTACACAGTTAAGTGTTTTATGTGCTGAAGTTGAGTTTTTTTTTTTGCATGTGCACAGACTCTAGAGCAGACGTTATCTCAGGGGATAAAAGTCGGGGCAAGCTTGATCTTTATTCATCACATATTCTCTTTGTCACATGAGCAAACACCCGCCGGTAATTATTTTATTGAATTCCTCTGACTGGTGAGTAATGGAGGGCACCACAATTAATAGCTGTTTCTACAGGGGGGAAGAGCCCGCTGGCTGCGCTAGAATTATAAATTTTCCCTGATCATAAGACAAACTCTGAGCTACTTAGAAATTCTTTTTGATGTTCTTTGGATTTCTGTGTGTGCTTATGTGCCTGTGCGTGCTCGCGGACGTATGTGTGTGTGTGTGTTGGTGTGTGTGTGTGTGTGTGTGTGTGAAGGTATAGTGTAGCCTAATGTATTTGCTCGTGCGTGAATGTTTGTACAAGTGTGTGCCAGTGTTTTCATCAGAATCAACCCTTAAGAGCTCCCTTTTTCTCAGCTGAAGCTGCTGCAGAATTCCAGACCGAAATACTATTCGTCATTAAAAAGAATCAGATCGAAAAGAGAATATTTGGCAGCCAACCAGATGAAATCACATTCTTTATACAAGCCGCAGTGGAATAAATCTTTCAGACTGTTGCCCGTGCAATGCACAGCGACAAAGCCTCAATGTTAAAACAATACATTTTCCAAGGCAGTTTGGCCACACGTCTGCAAACGGAGCCTGAAGGCTGTTCAGTTGTATGTGAAGGCAAATATTCTGTGGAGGGTTTTAGCAAACAACATTTACCCTTAAAACATCCACCTCTCAGTTGAGCTGCCTCTTCATCATCCAGTTAATTAGTCAGTATCTGATCATATGCACCTATGTTTTGTTTCCCTTGCGATAAAGTCATTTCTTTCCAAAAGGAATCATTTTATAATGAGGAGCAATAATGAGCGTTTTTAGTATGTTTGATAATGTTGCAACCAACTTCCAATCAAGCTCCTGTTGTGGCAAGCAGAGAATAGAGAACAGCAACATCAATAGAGAGAACAGCATGAAGCAAATACAATAATTGCCAACTCTTAAAGTGTCATCAGTTAGATAGCCCAAAATAGCACAAGAATATATACAGAGACTTTAAGAGACGTTTAATGATACGGTTTTAACACTGATGCTATACATGAGTCACTTTTTTTGCTGTCTGTACCTCAGTATACACAACCAACAAGTGCTCACTGGTTTGCATCAAACAGATTCAGGTATGTTTCATTTCTTCCCCTCTGGCCAGAGGGGTGTGGTGCAGGTTTGCTGATGAGTGCAAAGGAATGTTTTAGATGAACAACATGTATCTTTTGGACCGATGTGATTCATTGTTCACACAGTCAGTTGAGGCTTTCAGCGGCGGGGCTGGCACTTTAATGAGAGATATTACACTAAACTTCTGAGAGCCCAAAGAATAATTTACTCTCATAGCAGCTGTTGTGTGCATTTGGCATAAAGCATCATCAGTTTATCTGATAGCTACACGCCACCATGACTGATGTGATCGGGTTCACCCAGCCCATCTCACAGTGTGAGGCATACTGAACGTGCAGTAGATGTAGTGACTTTTAGATAAGCAGTTAAATCTTTCTGTATAAACCTGTTATGAAATCTCTGAATACTTTTAATAGCATTAAATTATTACTAGTAAGTTTCATTAATCAGGTATTTATAGAGCAAAAGGTTATTACTTCATCTATATCCAGTGTAGGATTTTTTAATAAACGACAAAACAACTGCAATGCAAAAGCTGATGTTCTCTTCAAACTCATATGAATATAATATTTGTAAGAAAAACAGAATCATGAGTTTGAAGGTTTATTCTTGACCTCGGAAACAACAGCTTGACAAATACTTTTCAACACAAGCTCCTACTTATTTGCTGTTCATGAAACTTTCAACCACATCACGTGGCCTTCCTCGGCAGATGGAGTTGATCAGTGAGATGTGGTTTTTAAAAAAAAACAAAACTTCGGAAACAACAAGTAAGTTGGACCTGGAGTAGAGAAAGTTTTTGTCAACATCATTATTATATTATGCATAAAAATGTTTTACACCCTTTGTGTCATGACGAGTGCCAGGCATTTTATTACGTTACTGACAATTTAGTACAGCAGAAGTCCTAAAGTCTTTAGTTCACCCAGTGGGCACTACAGTAAATTATCAGCTGCTGCAGGGCATTCTGCGTCATCACCTCTCCTCTCATATCAAGCTAATATAACATCCATCAAATATTTCAGGAATGTTTTCATAATCATAAATCAGCCACCACATCCACTGCCTGTAATTTTGATCAGTGTGTTTGTAATCTTACCTCAGAGCAGAGATATGTTTTCGGGACCCCGCCGGTGGGCAATATAGATCAGGTGTGAGCCGACACAATGTTTAGCAAAACAAGCAGACATCTGTATTGATTGTCCTTGAAGCAGAGACACTGATTAGAAGTGTATTTACTGGAGCATCTCCAGCGGCAGCTGCACATTGTGAATCCATATTCATAATTATAACAGAGAGATAAACAATAGTGACATAACCATAGTGAAGGGCTCACAGTCAGTCCACTGGGAAAAGGATAGAAATGCAGATTTTAAATGAGAGAAAACAGGGCACAGTCTATTAACACCACAGTGAGTTCATTACAGAAACCTGCTTTGTTTTTGTGTTTTACAGACCCTGAGGATTACCAGCCGCCCATATGGAAGTCCTACTGTGAGTAATTAATCAATTTTCTATGTTGATTAGCAATGTTTAAACCTGACTTTGGCCTTTAGTGTGCGAAATGACAGCACGGTTATATTTGTGATCTATAAATAAGAAGGAGACATTTTTCCATACATGGAAAAATTGGGTTTTGGTGTTCATAGTACAATTAGATACGCTGCAGTTTCCAAAAAGCTCCACACACAAGCACAAAAGGCAGACAGAGACCCACTCGCCCACACAACACATTCACATACCCACAAACGCAAAGCGTCTCTCTCAGTAAAATAGGTTAATATCACCCAGGAAAATAAGATTTTTTACCTGTAAAGAGGTTCAGCTAAAATGGAGTCCTCAAAACACCCACCTCATTATACAATGTTTTTGCCATGTGGGAGGAAATGGGTTGACTCCTCAGAATATATTTGATGGGTGTGTTAAAGCAGAGCACAAATCGTTTCTGCTGAAGAGCTAGACGAGTGAAAATGGAAACTGTGGCGGTCCTTAGAGTGATAACATTTTATTTAACCAATTACAGTTTATGGCTTTCATGTTTTCCAGTAATTAAATGTCTCCTCTGTATAATTTTCCAATAACGCTGTTTTTATGAAGTCTCCCATCTTCTCCTGAATTCTCTGGTTCTCTACTGAGGTATTTTTAGAGCTCACTGTGTCATAGGAATGGATGATGTCCAGATCTTGCTGGTTGGCTTAAGTCAGCCTGACAAAACATGAAAATTCACAGTCAGGAGTCTTCCTTCCCCTGCCTGTAGAAGCTGCTGCGGCGAGGACTTAGCTCAACCCCACACAGCAATTTCTTCGCTGTTGTACCGGCTGTTAGTAATGAGGACACACTGTCGTAGTCATCCATCCTCATCCACATCTTACAAGGTTATGCACTGCCAAGCTGGTATCCAAGATGAGTGCAGTATAGCACAAAACAGTAAAGACTGCTATTCTATTATTATTGCAGGGTTTTTATATAGGAAGTGGAAAGGAATTGTGGCATTATGTCAAAATAGAGATAAATGACTCCAGTTGCAGACACATGAAGGATTAAAAAATTGATTTGAAGAAAAAAAAAACACACACAAACACAGTCACGTATTCTTCTTCTGTGGCAATATTTTCTTCTAGTTCTGGAAAGCAGCAGCAGTATTTTCCCTCTCTCACTTTTTAATCAGTAATTGTAAATGCGCTAATTCTGTGAGGCTGCTGGGGTGTTTGTGGTGATTACTCTGCCTCCTGCAAATCCCTCAATTCCATTTTCACTTTGCTTCACTGATTTCCTTCCATTTCTCCTAATACGTGCAGTGCGTCTAACAGAGAGGTAGAGTAGAGGGCTTTGATTTGCTGCACGTGTGTATTTCTGAGTGTAAGTATATGGGTTTTGCAGTCAAAAGGAACAGTGTGCACTTGTAAGTGCACATTAGGTACACACACAACAGGTCTTAATTCGCACAAATGGATTGCAGATATATGGCTCTCGTCGTGTAAAACACTGACTGCTTAGCCTTGCACACACAAGCTAATGGCTACTTTTGTACCTTGTTACCTTTGCACTGAGTCAGAGCAGTATTTTCAGTACAGGCCAGTGAATCAAAGCTGTTCTGCATCATTTAGTTAACTTCCTCTTAAGTGTGCATTGAGGGTGTTATTTTTGGACAGAAATCCATTATGTGTACGTAATTACAACTTACACTGAGCTGTGTGCAGAGCTCAAAAGGGCAGCAGGCCTTAATTAACATCCATGTGTTTCTCTAACAGTGTACCAGCTACAGCAGGAAGCCCCGAGACCAAAGAGGATCACATGTCCTCAGGAGGTCAGTATATCTGTAAATCTGTATAAAATAGGCTACTGTAACCGGCTGAATGATTAATGATTAGTTTCATATTTTCGATTTACCATTCTGTCTTTAAAATGTCAAATATAATATCAAATGTCAGTTCATCTTTGCTGTTTCCAAGGTTCAAACAGAGAAAATCTCTAATACTTCATATCAGAGAGCTTTATGCAGTTGAAATTAAATACACGAACCGCAGACACAAAAAGTCACATGAGAATCAACTATAAAGGTTCTGGTGGAACATGAAGCTGGAATATTCTCGTAACATACATGTAATGAGTGAGCACCATCCTGTGATGGTGTTCATTATGTTTTTATGATTGTCAAATGTCAAAAATAACTATTGGATATGTGGGAACCTCCTGCTGGCCCCATTTATATCTTCTTAAAAGCAAGAGGGTTTTTTCCAGCCTTAAAACCAGTTTACCAGACTATTGCCCCACTATATCTGTCAAACTCATTTTTCACTCTCAGGTTTAAGCCTGGAAAACTGAGAAATGATTGAGCCTGGCAGCTGGAAGTCGGACCAATCAGTTCAATCAGTGAGCCGCTGCTTACTGAAACTTCCAAATGTCATGAACAACTACTGTAGGTGGTACTTATTTCAGTTTAACAGATCACCATGTCCAACACTCACCATGTCTTTTTAGTCTACTATGACACCAATAAACTAATTGCAACATTTGTTTAGCAGCAACTGGTCAATTTGTTCATCAGTCATATGTAGGAAGGGTCTGTGCTGATGGATAGAACGGTCAATCATCTGATGTGTTCATAGCACCAAGTATAGCAACTGGATGCAAGAAGCAAGGGCACTTAAGAATTGCAGACAGTGTAGACTTCCCTCAGCTGAAGTTTCATCTGCTAATGGAACAAAGTTACTGCCCTAACTGAGAAAACTGTCAATCTCCAACTGTACAGCCTACCAGAAATGATGCATGTCCCATCCTATTTTGAGTCTTGCCACACTATGGGGAGCAAAGTGAATGTCTGGGACTGGCTATGTGAGGTTAATGGTGTTTTACATTTTACCAAAGTGTTCTCATAAATCAAATGTGA
Organism: Thunnus thynnus; assembly: GCF_963924715.1. NCBI lineage: Eukaryota > Metazoa > Chordata > Actinopteri > Scombriformes > Scombridae > Thunnus > Thunnus thynnus. Next base: position 18,314,954 of record NC_089526.1, read on the forward strand.
TCATAACTGAATTTTACTGCACACACTATCATCTGCGATGACGTTTTTCACTGTCTTTGTATTGACAGAGGGTCTAAATGATGAACTTGTCCATTATTCAGTATTTTTCTTTCAAGTGAATATGTTAGTAGTGTTAAACATTGATAGTGCTCTAAAACATTAACGGAACAAAGCCAGAAAAAGTACTTTCATATGTACTTTATATGTTCATATGGAGTACAAGATGCAAAATCATTTTTTTAGCCATATATCCTGTACAACATTTGTAATGCAGACACATAACACACTCTGTTGTGACACAGTAAAATACTAAATATTAACACTTTACAGCTGGCAATCTGTCACCAGCTGTTTTCTTGCACTGCCTCTAATTCGTCTCCACACTCTGTGATTTGGCTTTATGGTTTGGTAGCCGTGAATATACGTGGGAGCACAGATGGAGATCATCTGTCCTGTGGTGGCGAGGCCTTTATCTTTCACACAGTAATTGCAAGAACAATTTGCAAAGCCGTTTAATTGAGCTTTCATATCATATCGCTCCAGCAAATATGTCTTCTCTGGTTTGCAGATGGAGAGCAGACCCAAATACTATGGCAGAGAGTGAGTGTAACTTAATTACTGTCCTCATTTTTATGCCTTTTCTCAAATATTACTGTGCAGAGAATGGTTTTATTTATCATTATTGCCTTGTATCAGATGTGGTTAGGGTTTAAGTGGGTGTATTTTATGTGTGTCTCTTTGCCCTGGTAGGATGTTGAGATTAAGAGCCTAAGTTTAACATCTAAAATGTAAATCTCTGTGTGTTTGAGGACAGACTATAACGGGAGGGTGAGTTATATCCCACTGTGTCGTTTTTCACAGATTTCATGGCGTGATCTCTCGAGAATATGCAGATGAGCTGCTTGGGGGAGCAGAGGGTTCATACCTCATCAGGGAGAGCCAAAGACAGCCAGGGTCTCACACCTTGGCCTTAAGGTACCAGCACTATCAGTATGCAGCACAGGATCTCTGAAAGGTCGGCCCGGTGCTCGCCTAGTCTCCTGCTTCTTCACTTTTACTCAGCCACTCAACCGATTCAACCTCTGCTTATCTCTCCTCCTCACTGTATTCACCTACATCCTTGTCTATGTGTCTCAATCTAGATTTGGACACCAGACCCTCAACTACAGACTGTTCTATGATGGGAAGCACTTTGTCGGGGAGAAGAGGTTCGAGTCGGTCCATGACCTCGTAACAGACGCCCTCATCACTCTCTACATCGAGACCAAGGCTGCAGAGTACATCGCCAAAATGACCACAAACCCTATCTACGAACACCTCGGCTACACCTCACTGCTCAAGGACAAGATGGTGCACAGGTTGAGCCGCGGACGCACAGAACCGCGCAGGGTCACCTTCCAGAGGGATGAAAGGGTGAGGTTAATGCCTGCACATGTCACAAGTTCTAATAAGTGTACTTTTTTGGTGCACTGAAGGTGGTGTAATGAATAGGGAACCTGTTTGTCAACTGGAGGACCGGAGTTCAAGCGTCTACACTCACTCTTTGAGCAAGACACTACGTCATAGATGCTGTTGTGAAGCTGGCCTGCTCTTCATCCAGAGCTGAAATGATAAGAAAACGAATTGGTTAGGCAGAAATTTTTCAACAATTTTGATAATCATTTACTTGTTTTAATGATTTAACAAGCTAAAACGCCAAACATTTGCTGGTTACAGGTTATTAATTTGCCTTTCTCTCATTATTCAAAGTCTTCAGTAACCTACAATTCTTTAAAAAGCTAGTCATAATAGGCCAGAATCATTTTATGATTAGGTGTTTTTATGTTTCTAAAGCAAGACATTTTATTTAGAAAAAAAAAAATCTCAGTACATGCACACTGTGCTTTGGTACATGTCCTTGGGCACTTTAATAGACCCTGTATAATACCATGATTGTGATCTACTTCCATGCTGCTGAACATTTTTAGTACATTTCCAGTAGGATGAGAGTGTTTCTGAGAGGACACTTTGTCCTGTGAGTGAGATATACATTATCCCTCTGTAGCCCCTGGGTGTGTTCACCGCTGCCATGCTTCGTTGCCTCCTCTGAAAGGTAATGATGACCAAGGGGACTGGGACTTTGCTCTGCGTGCCACGCATATCAGACACGCTGATCTTGGGTGAGACAAATTGCACATTGTATTCATCGGCACTCGTGATGTTGTTGTCAGATAATAGTCTGCAAATAATTTACCAGTAAAGAACGAGGAAAGTCTGTTTTCTTTCTGGTGGAAGAATCTCAACTATCCCTCCACTAGGTGGCAATCTTAACTTGTATCCTCCTCCTTTTTGGGTTTGATGATGGTACTTAAATTCACACCAAGCCCCTCTTATTAACAGATGTGTTCTCTCAGCCTTCAAAGACATTTTATTTCATGAGCTGTATCCTTTATTTGTCTCTCAACATAAAGACAACAGTCATTGCTTTAGGGGTACTTTGTCTTCAAAATGTCAGCCCACAGTTTGTCATCTTGACAGTCAGTGCTTGACAGACACACGACAGCCCTGTCAGCAGGAGCATCAGTTGCAGTATTATTAACAACATTCTTCAGTTTTGTCTCTGTAACTTGAGACACAGGCCATTAATGCAGCCATTTTTGACCTAATGGCCATCAATCAGTCAGTAGTCCATTGACTTACAGTGGTTTCTCAGTGCTACACATGCCACTATTAACCTCTAGGGAGCCTGTGAAACAGAGAAGTGCCCTCACAGACATGTAAACTAACTTACGTCTGCTTAACATACAATGCTTTATTTAAAAATACCAACCAGTGTTGCTCTCTGTTTGATTTGCAGCTATAATGTTTGAAATTTTATGGACTGCAAACTACATTAACCTGCCTTTGGCAAGTAAATCTGGAGCATGTCTCTAGCTAAATGTCAGACAGTCAGTTATCTAGGCGCTTTTGAATTTGTGACTTCATATTCCTTCTGCCAAGTTTTGTACACAAGGATCTGAGTCAGAGACAGCTGTGATGATGGTAAGCTTTGTCAGGCAGCATTTGAAAACCACCTGCCAATCACTTCCAAAAGAGCGAGAGAAGGAAGAAAAAAGTTTTCTGTCTGCTTGAATATTATGCATCTGAGGAGCAGAGGCCTGGTCTGATGGCTCGAATCTGTAGTGGCCTTTTGAATTTCGTGTTTACCAATTACACCAGCCACGCCCTGAGGCATTAGCGGCACAGTGGCTTCACTGTAGAGTCAACATATGCATGTATTTACTCAGTGTCAGGTTGATACCTCCATATTGCCATGACTGCAACTACTTGTCTAATTAAAATGCTCAGAAGGTGAGAGGAGTACTTGACTTGACCCGTAGATCAAACTCCTGAGTGTTCTTCTCTTTGCATGTGTAGGAATTTGCTCAGTTGCCAGACCTCTTGCCACATTCCTCCTAACACTCACCACTCTGGTTGAATCGCAGCGGGGCGATCGACAGGCTGGTCAGATTGCATGCATTGGAAAGATTTCCGAAGAAATTGTTGTGTTTTTTGTTGGGATAATTACCTGTTCTACCCGGAAATAGCTGTTTTTGCATTTTTTCATAGCATGAAATTGTATAACAATGCAAAAACAGTTACTTACATCTTTCAGTTGTAAAATGTTAAACATCTCCACATGCAGTTTTGTAAGTTTGCTTTTTTTCCAGCCCCAAATACATGAAAATACTACAAATACAATTCTAGTGTTCCTATTGAGGACAAAAGTGTCAGTTTCTTCCACTTTTGAATAATGGGATATCTTCTGCCTGCTATACCCTTCACAGTGTGTCTATTTTTCTGCTTGTTAGAGATGTTGTTAGGGCTGTTTTGTTTAGGATGTGAGTATTTGCGTCCTGCTGTCTTACTGTGTCAATGCCCACTGTGCTTTTTTTCCCATGATTCCAATAGTCACTCATAACAGAGTCCAATCAGCTGTGCCCTCACAAAGGCTCGCGGGAATAAAAGAGCCAAGCCAATGAAAAGAAAGCGGAGCTTGTTGTGTGACCACCTTTTGTGTCCTTTCTTCCACACTCTTCTTTAAGAGACAAGAAGCCATCTGCCTGCAGACAAAGAGCGCTGAACTCCCATCACCCTCCCTCCTACCTCGCAAGGCTAAAATATCTCTGAGTGGTCCATTCCTCATCTGTCCCCTCTGACTTAGCTGCAGAGCTGAATTGTATGGAATGGGATGGTATGTGTAGGTCTTTTCAAAGAATGTCAACCACAACGACAAATATCTTCACCTGTCCTGTCACTCATGCAGCTATCAGCCAGTTTACTGTTGCCCAGGACATTTGAGACAAAAAACACATAGCTGGTACACAAAAGGCCCACAGCAGTATTTTTACTTTGCTTCTGTGTCTGTCAGTCTGTAAGCTGCCAATCCTTTCATTTTATCTCAGCTTTGCAGTTGCCCTTTGGGGCTTTTCCTCTCCCCACCACTCTGCTTTCACTCCAGCTCTGTATCAACACAAATCCAATACTTACTGGCTTCCTGACCTTTATTCACTGTTTTATAAATCAGTTCAACCCTTGTGTGTGTGTTTGTGTGGAGTTTGCACTGCTGTCAGTGTCATGTTACTCTGTTCAGAGCTTGTTAATTAATTAGAAGACTGCCATGTGGTCCTGTTTACTGTTTGTGTGCAAAGTAGAGCTAATAGGGACAAATAAAGCATGAACATAGCAACAGCCCCCCACTGACAAAATACTTCATGGCTGCAGACGTGCAAATGAGCTTCCTATAGGATTTTACTTGGATTTGGGCACTTTGGGATTATTCCCTGTGTTAAGGATTATGGCAGTAATCCCTCCCAATCCAAGTCGATGGTCTGGCTCTGCTGGTCTTCTGAGACAACTGATTGTGATTGGCGGGAGTAGTCTGCAGTCAGAGTGTCTGGAGGAGCCCGTCTGGACATCAGTGTGGGGAATTCCACCAGCCGACTGACATAGCTGGAGGTCAAGATCTGTTTTTGAATTAGGAGGACATAGCTTCGGCTCTGTCAGGCCAAAGAATCTTGAGTTTGTCTCTGAGCAGGCCAGTGACCCGTTTAGGAGACCCAGTGCTGACTGAGAGAATTATCTCCAGTTAAGTGGAGTGTGTCCGGAAGGCAGTGTGCTAATGGGAGTGTGCTCTCCGTTGTAAAGAGGGCGTATGCACTATTGATCCTGCTTTACAGAGCTGTTGAGCTGTGTGAAGTGGTCCTGACAGCACCCGACCGCCCTCACTCTCAACCTTCTGGCCCCTCCCCATCAGGGACCCTGTTCTCTCTCGCTTTCCTTACTGGGCGTGTGAAAGAGGGCCATTGTGTGAGGCACACTCCTGCCGTCAGGCCGCCCACTACCGGTCCTGTTCCCCCTGCTCTTCTTGCTTACTGCTGCCACTGAATTCAGAGCAGATGCAGAGCCAACCCCGTGCAGGCTGTCATCAGTCGCCCTCCTGGGTCAGAGGGGAGTGGAGTGTAGCTGCTGCCTCTGCCCTGGGCTGTTGCCGGCAGCGTCTGCTGCACAGCGCCCACGTCTCCCCACCACACCTTTCACAAGAGGAGATGGAGAGTCTGTGGGAACCCGAGCAGTCGAGCATGGAAGCTGAAGAAAACCGAGGAGGTTTAGGAGGGGAGCTGATAACCCACAAGACTAAAAGACAAGAGAGGAAGCGACAGGAGCTGCTGGCTTTGGCTCTGGGAGTCAAACTGGGTAGCAAGGGAACACTTTTGTGGAAGCCTATTAAACTGTTGGCCTCCTGTCCACAGATTTCCTCACCTCTGGTGCGGCGGAGTGCCTTGAAAGACACACAGGAGAAGCAGTGCTCCTATGAGAAGATCCACAACTTTAAGGTGAGTTGCTTTTTTTAAAGTTTGGTCGCTTCAGCGCTGCTGTCCATAATTTATTACATCTTTGTTTGCATTTCTCCCTGAAAAATGAATACATTGTCAGCAGTTTTCTATTAGCTCTCACAGTTTTCTGCAATGACAAAACAATCCCTACTGATGTGGTTTTGCCTGCCTCAAACATTTGCTGTGTTGTTTTGATGAGAACACATACAGCTGACACCCATATGCACTGAGGGCAGCTAATGGATACACTGTACCACAACCCATTAACAGCCGAGCACATTGATTATCATTGATTTTAAAGCCCTTAGAGTCTTTTTTTTAGGCTGCTGAATTTTTAAAGCAGTTTTAGAGTTGAAACATGTTATACAATTGCCATTGCAAGTGCATAGTTCATTGTAGGAAGCAAGAGAGAGTTATGTCACAGAAAAAAAGAATTTAATATACAGGGATAGCTTGCCCCCAGGAACCTAAACATTCTTGCAATTGTATCTTGGGTTTCAGTTAACAGGCAGGTTATAAAGACCCCCAGCTTTTTGTATGCTACCCCTTTGAAAAAGAACAAAAACCTTTCTACTCACCACCTGCCATATGCCCACTTCACTCATCAGTCTCCTACTACCTATTGAAAGTGTGTGTGTGTGTGTGTGTGTGTGTGCTCACGTTCACTGCACACAGGTGTGTCTCCATTTGTCATCTTATCAGTGTTTTTAGGGTACACAGTGGGTGTACATCTGTTATTTTGACTTGCAGGCTTGCCTCTTTGCTGGGCAGCATGTATCCGATTGCCCAGGAGCAGATGCCAGACACATTATAGTAAATCCCTTAATCTGCCTTGTATATACAAATGCTCTCATTTGGCGAGGGGGTCCCATCCACTGTAGCTTGGGATCACAAAGTAATCTCTGTCCAAACCATCAAAAGGGAAGTTCTCCTGTTTGGATTGGACATAGCAATGTCTTGCAATACTTGCTGTGTGTTTGTGTGTGTGTGTGTGTGTGTAACCGTGTCGTCTCTATTCCCAGGTACATACCTTTCGAGGGCCGCACTGGTGCGAGTACTGTGCCAACTTCATGTGGGGCCTCATCGCCCAGGGTGTCCGCTGCTCAGGTAACTATATGCTCTGACCTCAAAATTGCATGTTTGATTACACAAAGAATGTCATGTAAGTCATGGATTACACAAGTAATGAACGATCTGATGTTTGAGTTGCATAATTTCTCTGAAAACGTTTTTTTTTTTTTTTCTCCATTTGAATTGGTGGTTTGATTATGTCCCTTTTCATGGTTATTTAACATTTTCCTGTTATATCTGTGACAAACAAGTTGAGATGAGTCAGTGACTCATCAAAGCACATTCTTGAGAGAGAGACAGTGAGGCACAGATGCATTTATATAATCGAACTGCTGTCACTTGTTTTGCATCTTCTTCCTCTTGAGAATATTTAATTGCAGTCACACCAAAATCAAAGGGAACTTGTTGTTTTTACATGCTTTTTTCTAATTCCTTAACGCACTATGCAAGGGCCAGTATGCTGACATCATTTATATCAAAATTTAAGTTATGTTTCTCTATCAACAGAAATCACTACAAATAAAACATGTAAATGTCTTAGCTATGATGAATGCAGGCCAAACACAGGTCAGATGTAGTTGTTGACCAAATATAGCAGCAGAACTAAGTGATTGATTGCGTATTAGTGTTCAGTGGGGTTTTCAAGACCTCCTTGGTCACAAGATTTGTTCACTGCACAGAAACAGTCCTGAAACTGATGCGCACATTGGTGGACTTTCTTGCTTTCTCCCTAAACAGAGTGTTTGTTGTTGAGACATTTGCCATGCTGATAAGCCAGAGGCAAACACTGGTATCATCAGACACCTCATGTGCTATGGGAAGCAGGAGAGACTTCTTTGTCCTCTTTCACTCTCTGTTTAGCCTCTATTTTTTTTTCTTATCTCCTTGTACACTCTCTCTGCGAGCTCTGACTGAGAGCGAGGACCCCAATCAACCGACCAGCGTTAACGTCGCTCAGGCAGTAAAAATGTCTTTGTGATGAACGATTTACCTCAGATACCCCCATCTTAAAGGGTAATTTCAGTATCTATCAACCTGGACCCTATTTTCCCACCATTTGGGGTCTTAGCGACTAATGGGGAATTGGTCCAGAATTGAGCGAGATCGCTTCAGCTGGCAGCTGCAAAACGGGCTGCAATGTAATCCTCGGGGGCAAGTGCGGCCGTCAGAGTACATCCACTGGACGAATTCCAAAGATTTTTGTCCCCATTAAAAGTACGGCTCCTTCTAAACCTTCACTTCAAGCTGTGCTGCCACACAAGCAGGCGTACTTCTCACACACACCCTGCTCTCACCTGCTGTCCAGCACACTCCATGTGACTAAAACAACAAGACACCCGCCCATGCTGCCATGTTTGCTGTTATCTACCTTTGGCGCAGAACACTAGACTGCTGTCTGACAGTGCAGTTTATCACTGACTCTTGGAAACCTTTTCAAACTGCTGTCTTAAGCCTGCTGTGATGGTTGTGTTATCAGTCTGAAGCTAATCTCTCTCTCTCTCTCTCACTGTTTATCTCACTTTTGCTCCTCTAGATTGTGGGCTGAATGTACACAAACAGTGCTCCAAACTGGTTCCCAGTGACTGCCAGCCGGACCTGCGCAGGATAAAGAAAGTGTTTAGCTGTGACCTCACCACGCTTGTCAAGGCTCATAACACGACTAGACCCATGGTGGTGGACATGTGTATTCGAGAGATAGAGCTCAGAGGTAAAATGCAAATAATCAGTGACCACATTCAACCCCATCGGTCACTTCAGAGAAAAAAAGTACAATATGAAGTTTGTCCAAGCCAAACATTCAAATGTTCTGTCATTACTAATGATAAGGAATGTCATTGCACCATTTGTTAGACTCATTTTCTATGTCTACACAGCAGGGTGGGACCATTAGAGAAAAATGAGACAAGCTTCCGATGTTTTTGTTTCAGGTATGAAATCTGAAGGTCTCTACCGGGTGTCTGGCTTCTCAGAGCACATAGAGGACGTGAGGCTTGCCTTTGACCGAGGTTTGTTGACGTCAGATTTCTTTGCTCCGGGATCTATGTCTCTGAGGTTTTAGTTCACGGGTTCATCATTTGAAATAAGAAGCTTGTTTCAGCTGCAGGACAGCCTGAAATAGTACTTGCTATTACTATGTGACGTCCACAGTCACAATAAGCTCTTATTTATTTTCGAATCAGAGTATAAATGTACATGTTAGTCATGCATTTTCTACTTTTATCAACAGATGGTGAAAAGGCTGACATCAGTGCCAGTGCCTATGCAGACATCAACATCATCGCTGGTGCTTTGAAGCTCTACTTAAGAGACCTTCCCATTCCAGTCATTACGTTTGACTTGTACTCCAAATTTATTCAAGCCGCAAGTAAGAGCTCCTCCTCTCTGAGCTATTCCATGCCATTACTGTGTTACTGGTACTCTGCAGTGCTCTTATACTAATCATATTACTAACATAATGCAGAACTTCCAAATGCTGAATCCAGACTTGAGGGCATCCACGAGGGTTTGCTGCAGCTTCCCCCAGCTCACTATGAGACATTACGTTACCTGATGGCTCACCTCAAGAGGTTAGTTCCTACACACATATGTCATCAATATAAGAAATTGCAATTTTTTTGTTTGTTTCATTGAAAGGGTAAGGCTGACAATATTGTATATTTTTTGTATTATCCAAATGAATATGTAAAGACCAAAATCAACCATGAATTGATCTTAATAACCAGTATTCTGTTATTCCATCGTCCCATAGAGGTCCATTGTTGTCCAAAAACTAATACAATGAACATGTTATTTATTTTAAACCGTCCTACTGCTGTACATATTAACAGCATGAAATATATTTAGAGATAGACTAACACATTGTTGGTTTTGGTCTTTTCATGGGTTTTTCATGGGAAATTATAGAATAATGATGGGAAATGATCCCAAAAGAAAAGCACATTCATTTATTCTAAAACATTTCACTGTTGTGTCACTTGTATTTTGCCTGATTCTATTCCCCTCACATACAAGTTATCTTCTTCTTATGTTTTTTTACAGGGTGACAATGTTCGAAAAGGACAATTTAATGAATGCTGAGAACCTGGGGATCGTCTTTGGTCCAACACTTATGCAGCCACCAGAGCAGAATGCCTTGGCAACCCTGAATGACATGAGGCAGCAGAAACTAGTGGTGCAGCTTATGATAGAGCATGAAGATGTCTTATTCTAAGGACTGAGGCATGCAGACCTTACAGCAGAAACAAAGGACAATTATTTATTCTGTCAAAGAGGAAATTCAAGCCACCTTGATGAAGTTTCAGAGTAGTTTGTAATCAAATTCAACTTGAAAAGCTTGTTTCTCGCATGACTGTTTTGGTTGAAGTTGGTTTAGTGTTGACATTGTCTTGTTACTGTAAGTTTTGGGGTTTTCATACTCAGCCAAGACCATCATTTTTATATAAGGAAAGTATGTTTAACTACCTACAGTGCTGTTTCCTCCTGTCTTTAATTTGAGGACTGTCACTACCTGGTGTAGACTCAGTCATGATGACAGCGCTGTGTATCGTCAATCGGTGAAGGTCTGGTGCTGTGTAAACCGAACCTCATAGCAGCAGCCAAGTTAACGTTCCCACATGACATGTGCATATTGTGGTTTCCGTGGGAACACTGGTTAAAATTTGAAATGTAACAATGTGGATCCTTTTCATTGTAGATAAAATCAGATCATGTGATGATCAGTATTTTCACTGTGTGTACTAAAAATGAAAGACGAGACAATTGGTCGCTCATGAAGCACTTTTTTGCAACATGTGTAAAGATTTATTTTGTATAGATGTTTATTTTTGTCTTTTATTCTGCATCATGTTCCTTTGTCACAATAATATATACTGTTGAGAATGATGTTTGTTAAATTGAAAAATGTCTAAATGCAAAACAGCTCACAATAGAAAAGAAAAGTCAGGAGAGCTGCAGTTTGTTGATCTACCATTTTCATTTTATGGTGAGGAATACACAGGTGGATTAAATTCTGGTCATTTTAATTCACATGTCATTTTGCCGCCTCTGCACGATATGAGAAAAGCTCTTCCATACACATGTTGGTTGCTAGTTTGGCAGCATTTCAGTTTACATGCTGTAATTTGGGATATTTTCAAGTAAAAACAATAGGATTTTGGCCCATTTTTTTCCTTCATGTATGCCAGTAACATCGCTTGGTGCAGCAGTAGTTGCCATCCACTTCACAGCGCCATAGAAGTTAAAGGTCATACTACAACTGTACCAAGCATGTTTCTTTCTCAGTTGGTTTTAATGTGATTAAGTTAATCCTTTTTACAAATCCATTTTATCAAAATGTATTTTTGTGATGGTTGCAATTAAAAAGTGTAATTTATCAAATGATGATTGATTAAAGGATGTAAGACTTCCATTTAAAATAGTGTGAACTATTGCAGTTTTTCAAAATGTTGCTCCACAGTTTACTCAGCGATTTAACATGATCTTACCACACCTTGATGGATGTGTGAGTGGTTCAAGCAGAAGAAATGCCCTGTGCAAGTGATGATTGCTAGTAGCCTGAAGCACGGTGAATCACAAGTACATGATTAAAAACTTTTTTTCTTGTGACAGCTGTTGCCATATCCTTGCCAAAGATTTTTTTTTTTTACCAAGAATGTCTTATCTGTTATCTCTATCTCTGTTTTAGCATATAACCTTCCCACTCGTCCAGTTTCACCTGTAGGTGTGGTCAGTAGTGTGGAATTTTGGCAGATACTTAATGAACTGCAGTCGTGAGAAAAACAGAGACGTTCTTTGTGAGAGGACACATAGTTGCACCAGTGTTTGGATTCTATCTTCCTGCTTCAATGGTTAGTATTAAATGTGTCAGAAGTTTATGAGCTGGAGCTTATCAGCCTACATAAAAATGTAATTTGAGCAGGAAAAGATTGCAACACAATGATGCTATCCCTATTCACCTCCAATATTTCTCTAGTAAGAAAACTGTCATGGGATTAGTTACAGTTTAAGTAAGTGACTGAAAATAAACAAGCAACCAATACAATTTGAGCACACCTATTGCTCATTTATCGTTGTGCAATTTTGACAATTTCCATGCTCTTTCAGTGGAACTGCTGTGATATTATCTGTCTTAAAGTGGGTTTAAATCTCACCTGCATCCTGGTTGTACTGATGCTTGTTGACAGCCTTTTCTGTCAGGGGGAACATAACATTCGGGTGGCAAGATTTCATCTTCCTGTATCTCAATTGCATCATCTAACAACCTCTTTTTTGAGTCAACTGAAATTGAGAAGCTTATATCTTCTGTCAAGATTCACTCAACCAATGTTCAGCCAAAATCTTGCAATGCTTTAATTCGCATGGTTTAAAGAAAAGAGAAGACTGTGGAGAGCACTGACAGCTAACCCACATTTCAGTGACATCTTGGATCCATAAAACATTGTGCTTGCTGCATAGCTGATTCCTGATGGATCATTGAGTCATGAGTTACTTTTGCACTGCATGTTATATACTTATACTCAATCTGACATATATAGCCTGTGATTGCCCATATTATCAGTACTTTGCTGTTGTTTTATGTCTATTTATTACCACCAACATGTCTAGCAAGTCTTTATTTTTACAAAAAGTACAATCCTGAGAACCAATTTAGTAATACATGATTTCATCTGGAGTCACTTCTCGTTACTTAATGGAAAAAAAAAACAAAACAACAGGAGGTAGATGTTTGTTTGGACTCACATGATGTTTGACATACAGTGAGTGTAACTTGAGAGTCAAAGGGTCATGATGATGTCATGATGATGAGGGTTTTTCCCCTTCTGTTAAATAACTCGAGTTTCAACTCTAACACTTTGTTGCCTGTTCACGATTCATGTGGATTCTGTTTTAGATAGTATTTCTCCACTGCAAAATGGATATTTAGGATATCACTAAGGGAAAATTATTGTTGCTGAAAGCAATTATGGGTGAACTGCAAAATATGAAGATAGAATTTAAATGTAATTCAATCAAGGCACAACATGCCTGTTTTAATATTTCTCATATTTTGAAAGTCATCATTGCAAGTGATTAAACCCCTATCACGCATACTGTATAGCAACTTCCTCATAATTCCAAAAAATGGTATGTGACTGTACTCTCATTTTAATCATTTGAGATGCCAGTGGAAACAGAAAGAGGGAGATAGGGAGATGACACAAATACAGTATCAAGGACAAGAGTGCCCTCTAGTGATTAATGAAGACATGCACAGAAAAAAATCCACACCCACATTAATTGTTTAGATAACTAACAAGTTCTATTTGTTTAAAAAAAACATTTATTTCATGAAATCGACTGACCAAATATTCCAATACTGTAGTCTAAATACATCTGTGGTGACATTATCAGTGCATGTAGAATGGAGACATGAATATATTAGGGATCTTACAAAACGGAGGTAATATATCCAAGTTAAATCATAAATAAGACAATGTTGTTGAAAAAGCAGTTTAGAAAACAAGATCCATGTAAAACTGACCAGTAACTAATTGACCTGTCATTGTCATTCACTGCTTTGGAGGAAATGAATGACACAAACTGACACAACTGACACAAATTGTAGGTAGTTGAAAACAGATGAAATCATTCCTTTAAAGTTCATCATGTTGGTAGGTGAATTCCCTGGTTGATATGAAACCATCTTCATCCTCATCCTCGTTTTTGAAGATATCATCTATCATTGCTTCATGTTCTGTGTCGTTGGGTGAGTATCCATGTTTCTCATACTCCTTCTTTAAGTACTCTTTCACCTGTGGTGCATACAGAATAATGGCATTCACAAAAAGCAATACAATATATATATATATATATATATATATGTATATATATATATATATATATATATATATATATATATATATCAGCATATATACAGCAGCTTGAAAAGACTTTCACACCTCCTGTCTGGAGAGCTTCCAGTCATCATTGAGATCCATCTCCCGGAAAGTTTCATGTGACCTGGGACCATTTCGGATCTCCATGAGCTCAATGTCGAAAATTAGGGTACTGCCTGGAGGGATCTGGCCTGTAAACAAAGAAAAAATGTAAATCATCAAAGAGACACAGGTATGTGATGATGGAAGAGAGACAGAGACATTACCCTCCCCTTTCTGGAATACAAATTTTACCTTTTCCTTCCTTGCCATATGCCAGAGATGGAGGGACAGTCAGTTTTCGGTGCTCTCCTGTGCACATGTTCTGCAGACCCTTATCCCAGCCCTTGATCACCTCTCGGATCCCAAGTGTGAACCATACTGGATTTTTATCCCCATGCTTGCGGCTGCCAAGAGTCACAAAGATCCATCACAGTGTTCTTTGAGGAAAAAAAAGTCCAGTACACATAGACTTGATATCACAAATATGCACAATAATGGTCCACTATTTGCCACCTAACTCTAAGAAGAGGTGTCAAGTGTTAATGTTGAGTTCTGAATGCACAATGGCACAGACAGTGATAAAGTGTGGGCTGCAGCATGGTGTAGTCCATTAGCTATATATCGATTTTTACAACTATAACAAGCAGTGACCCTAATGTGACTTTTCATTAACAGGGAAGATTGTGACAAAATTGCACAGCCATACATGCAACATTATTAGTTTCTTGCTGCACATTACCTGGAATGAAACATGGTGCCATTACTCTCCAAGTATCCCTCGTAATGTACAAGAAGCATATCTCCATATTTTGCCTTACGGTAACACATAAAAGGTTTTTGTATAACTTCAATTTTGACTTCTGGCTCAGGTAGTTTCCCCCCGGTTGCAAACGCAAACAGCGATGGCAGTATCGAACAAATAGAAAAAAAGATCATTTTGATAAACAATAGTTCTCGTATTCACAAAATTTGCTTATAAAAGCCAATTTAAACCATCCTCTAAAAAAAGCAGTGGCCAAAATAAATGCAACAGGATTGGCAACTACGTGGCAGCCAACTTCTGCAATGAACGCAACCACTGTTCAGCTATGTGCCCTCCTCCCTCTATAATTGGATAGATTCATTTAAGCCCCGCCTCCTATTGGTGTTCTCTTATTTCATTGGTTTATCTATCAGTCAATCACCGCAATCCACACCCACAATACTTAATTCCTCCTGACGTAAGTGGGCGGGACCTCGTTAGCTGCTCTCGCGATTCACGAAAAACTTTACACACTTTTATCTACGTAGCTGGAATGTAAACGGTAGACGTTACTCTACACATCACACTCGGGGCCCGATGGAGTCGCTGGAATCAGCTGTGCATCATATCTGGCTATGATAAACGAGTAATGAACGGCAAAAACACTTAATTAAACAATGGAGGGAATGCTGTATAAGTGGACCAATTACATAAGCGGTACGTTATTCCCACAATCGTTAAATGATTTCGGTTATAGCTCTCGTTTTTGAGGCAGCTAGCTAGCATGACAACGTCATAGATAGCACACTTGTGTTGAGCTAACAGCAGCTTTCGTCTATTGGAGTTTATGCACCGCTACAAATGAACTAACATCTCATTTACTCTCCTAGCTAAATAACGAATTGAAAATTAACCTTATTCATGAAGTATTAATACG
Source organism: Thunnus thynnus (assembly GCF_963924715.1). Lineage (NCBI taxonomy): Eukaryota > Metazoa > Chordata > Actinopteri > Scombriformes > Scombridae > Thunnus > Thunnus thynnus. The sequence continues at coordinate 18,330,476 of NC_089526.1, forward strand.
TAGCGCTAGCTAAATCTGCTAGTTCCCACCATCTGTCATTATAATCTGATTTAACGACTGATTAGTTGTTGCTAATATAGCGTAAGTCTCTCCAAGTTCATGAAGCTGACTAACTTGTAAACAAATTTACAGTATTGAGAAACAAAGTCATGTATTAAAGGTTATAGCGATTATCTACATTTTTAAATATCCTTTTCAGGTTGGCAACCTCGTTGGTTTGTGCTAGATGGAGGAACTTTGTCTTACTATGACTCTCAAGAAGATGCCTGGAAAGGTTGCAAGGGCAGCATTAAAATTTCAGTTTGTGAAATACAAGGTCGGTATAACCCACTTTATTCTTTGTGCTATGTTTCGTGGTGCAAATCTTTAATATTCTAGTACCTTTTGGAAAAAAACACATGTAGTCCTGACAAGCATCTCTCCTTGTCTGCTGCTGTGTTTTAGTTCATTCCTCTGACTCGACACGAGTGGACCTGACCATACCTGGAGAGCAGTACTTTTACCTCAGAGCCATTAATGCAGCAGAGAGGCAAAAATGGCTGGTGGCACTGGGAACAGCCAAAGCTTGCCTTACAGACAACCGAACTAAGAGAGAAAAAGGTAAATGGATGCCATTACATCCAAATCTGACATAGTAGAGAGTTCACTTATATAGCTACTATTTTCTATAAAGTAATCTTTGCAGAGCTTTCCAAACTTTGTCTAATTGGTTGTTTGTATGTATTTCTATTACAGAACTCCAGGAGAACACAGAGGCGCTGAAAACTAAGATGTCAGAACTCAGATTGTACTGTGACCTTCTTCTCCAACAAGTAAACAAGATCAAGGAGAATGATGAGCTAGGAGACACAGCGGAGGTAAGGTTAAGGTTCGGATGAGCTGATGAAATAAGAGAAGCTGCTGTTGGTGTGAAACTGCAGTACAGGGTAGCCTATTTGCAACTACAGAGACATCAAATTGCTGTGTGCTTACCCTGGCAAATAGACCAGACATTTACTGTCAGGCAGCAAATGTTAACACAAGTACGTTTTTAAAAAAGCTTGACTTTGTAGATTTTAGCACACTATTCAACTACACTCTGATCTTTCTCTTTGCTTTTGCACAACAGTGGTTTCAGCTGTCAGACCAATTGGGATATGTGTCAGTGTTAGCAAATGTGTATGTTTGTGTGCCCTTTTCAGACAGGCATAGACACTGGAAACATGGTGAAATCTACATGCACCACTTTCCTTAAGACTCTAGAGGAATGCATGCAGATAGCGAATCGTACTTTCAGTACGGATATGGCAACACAGAGTCCACCAGGATCTCCCCCAGTAGCAGCCATTAAACCTCAGAAGGTACATTTCTCTCAACTCCTCTGTTTCTGATTAGATAATGCAATAACAATTTATAATATAACAAGTCTTGGATTGTTCTAATCCTCTGATGTCTTTTTTTCTTCAACAGATTAAACCTGTCAATCAGTTAAATCAGAACCTTGGAGAAAAGTAGGTATTTTGTGCTGTTATATAATTATGTTGTCTTACTGCCTCTGTATTGATCATTAATTGTCAAAGTAGCACTTTGCAAAGTGAGACACAAATTAAATACCCTTGCAGAAGTTTACTGCTGATATGATGACACTCTGTAATTAATGTGTTCTTAATTTATGTTACATTTCTGTGGCATTAGGCGAAGTTCCCTATAAGATTTGCCCAAAACATGTGTATCCAAAGTTTTAGAATTAACATTGTACACTCAAATGTATTCTAGATGGAGAGATTTGTCTGAAACCACAGGAGAAGCAATTGCACATGACAACCAGAGCCTAGACTCTGGAGCAGAGGGGCCAGATGAACCAGACAGACCGGAACACCATCCCTCCCCATCAGGTAAGTCAGGTGTCCCAACCACTTACTTTACATGCTACACAGTTCCCTGAACTGAAAACCATTACTGCGTTCCATAAAGGGACGACCACACCGCACAAATGGGGCCTGGTTGTTGTGTGTGTATCATCTGAACTGATGTGGATAGATTATTTCCTTTTAGTGAGTGGACAGTGATGGATGTCCAGTTACGTTATTGCATTTCCCTTAGCAGTACCAAAGCCGTTATACAGGGGCAGCTGCTGCTGGCGATGGGAAATAAGTCCAGTCTTTTCCAACCTGTTATGGATTATATACTATACCATTATAAATACAGTATTTAAATGACTACACATTGAAAAACATAGTTTAAGGGAAACTTGCTACAGTAAATGTTTTTTTTTAGTTGAAATATGCCCCAAAGCATAATATGGAGAGGTGTCATAAATGTTGTCATGACCCAGACTCATTGAACAGACCGGCAGCAGTACAGAGATATTACCTTTTCAATTTTTAAGCGAGCCTCACTTTCTAACCAATCAAAGGAGGCCAAAGTGAGGGGTGGAAACTCACGACTGTCAATCAATTTGTGAACGCACTTCTGGCATACTACTCCTCTCATACCAACCCTCCAACCTAACATTAGCTGTTGGAAGGTGTCGCTATCATTTCCTGAACTGTGCTAATGAGGTAGATTCAGGTAAACGCTATTATCCTGTATTGATTTGCCTTATTAAATCTACAGGAATAACAAATTGGGAGAAGACAATTAAAATGCAGATTATTCCAAAGGGACTCTTAACTCAATATTTTTACAGTACTTTCAAGGAAAAGGCAATATCAACTCAAAATAATAAGCTCAGAGTTGTAGGACATTTTTAATGACACTTTGTCTGTTTGTGATTAAAATGTTATCCACTGTTTTCTGTATGTGTCAATAAAACCCCAGAAATAGTCCTGAAAAATATGACAACATTATGTCAACATTTCACAATGCAGTGTTGTACAACATTAAATCACTGCTGGGTGTGGTCACAAGTGAAACCAATCACATTTTGCCACACCCAACTATGACCCAGAGGTCAGAGCAGAGGTCAGTTTGTCGTACAATTTCACTGAACCACAAAATAAAGGATGAGCTTGAGGTTTGAGTCAGTGTATCCTGCCAGCAATTAAAGACAATGAGTCTACATTGATAGTTGTGTAGTCACCAAAGTGCTGCTTTCACAATTTGCTACACCCAGTCTGATGAAAAGTGACACTGGCTCAACCTGGGCCATTTATCTGTTAACTTGTATTGTACATGTCTCTGTCTGCTGTATCATACAGACATTGATGCAGCCAATGGCAACAGCTCAATCCAGGAGGAGCAGGTTGATCCTTCCCTACACACTACCCAGAATACCTCTGAGACTAAACACTACGACCAACCGGCAGAGGGGGATGAGGAGAACGACACTGATGATCAAAAGGACACAAAACAAGAGCAGAAGCACAAAGTGGACCAAAGTGAAGAGCACGGCAACAATAGCGAAGAAGAGAACGCTGTCCAGCCCCAGCAGCAACAGGAAGCTGTTCCAGACCAAGACGAGCAAGATGAGCAAGATGAGCAATATGAGCAAGACGAGGTTCAGCATGAAGGAGAGACGTCCAGAGATTCAACAGAGCCAGAAGACACAGAGCAGGTGGAAACTTTCTTCAGCACAATGAGTCACAGGTATGAAAATGCTACTCAGGAAGGCCACATCCTTTAGGATACATTAGTTCCTGAATGATCAGCTGTGATATTTCACCAGTAAAGTATTAGGACAAACCAATCTAAGCTATATGTAGTAATTGTGTCCTTGAGGCACTGCACTTCTGCTGCATCTTTTTGACTATACTGCACAGTTACTTACGTTGTGAAAATTTATATGAACTGTACCCATGTTGCACAGAATAAATGACTAATAGTAGGTTTTAAACATTTTAACTGAATCCATTTCAAGATGTCATGATAAGTGTTTTATATTAGTGTGTTCTCTCTTGATCACATGACACAGAGAGGCCCTCATCTGATATTTTGGGTTTGTAAAACTTTCTTGTTAACATTTCACTCTGTATGTTAAAAGTGTACTTTCTGTTTGAGAGTGTTACTGAACAAACGACTAGCGTGCGAATGATCAGTACTGTAATATTCAGTTTTGAGGAAAATAGTATTATTATAATGGAGGAAATTATTGTCTCTTTTAACCAGTATTCAACTGCAAGATGAGGACTAATTTTTGCAGCTGTTTTTTTAAAAATTGACGGGACAGTTTTAGAACGTTAACAGCAGTCTGTTAAGTTGTACACTAAAGTAGCAGAATAGTCTCAGGTATTGTCAGGCATAGAAGTGCATGACACTCTGTGTGAATCATTTCTCTGGCTTGGTTTTGATGTTTGTACCCTTTTCTTTTTTCTGTTTGATTTGATCAAATAAAAGTTGAAATGGTGTACATCCCTCTAATACACAGTATTCTTCTGTTTGAATCTGTTTCACTTTTTTTTAGATTTAGTGATTTAAGACTGGACGACGACAATGGTATCCCCACACAAGAGTTTTTGGACTCATGCTATGCAATAGTGCCTGTATTAGGTAGGCCAGTCACTTTCAGTCTCTCCTCATCTCAATCTGCCACTCTGTTCGTTTTTCTCATGATACCTGTCCTCATCAACTTTAATAAGGAAACCTGAAACTATTCTGAAACTTTCTTTCCTTTTTCTGTCATTTCTGCATGTTCTGTTACTCACGTGGTCTGCCATTGATGAGGTGATAGCTTTCTATCTTGGCTTCATAAACTTGTTTTCTTTTTCTTCCTTTTCCTTCTGCACTTGTATTTTTTCAGTGCTTTTGTTTATTCTTTATGGCTCAATTGTATGACGAAATTTTGAATTTCGATTTCAATCATTGTGACTGTGGCTTGTGTGTGTGTGTGTGTGTGTCTGTGTGTCTGTCTGTCTGTCTGTCTGTCTGTCCATCTGTACTGCACATTTACAGAGTACTACATGTCCATGCAGATGGTAACTCAATCAGTTCAGTCAGTGTAATGTCATGCCTTTTGTTACCAATTTTTGCAGGAATTGTCAGTCCATTCACAAAAAAAGTAATGATAGACAAGTGATGCAAACCAATGACACGCTAGAGCTTAAGCAGAGCAGTTTAAATGGAATCCATTATGCTTTTCCTTATTTTCAGTCATATGTATAATGTTACTATATCAGATGTTCATATTAAAGGTGGCCAAAGTGTCAAATAATGAGGTAAACCTATGTAAAAGTAATCCTTGTGAGCAAAAAGCACCAGCTTCGGACTGCTCTGAACGCTCGGTTTCTAACAGTTTTTTCTACTTTCAGCCCAAGCCGATGTTTGCTCATGACAGATTTCTTTATATGGTCATCTGCTCCATGCACAGCGCGCAAGTTCACTGTTCCACGCCACTAACATAATGGCGTTTTTCCATTGTTTTGGGGGTAATGACGCTGAGGCTTGACTCTATGACACAGCAGGGCAAAGTAAAATAAGTAGTTAACCTGTTGGAGGTGTGCTGGTCGTCTGCAGCTCGTCATCAAACATCATTATCGCTTGTACTATTCCTCCCTGCGTTATTTCTAACTGATCTGCTGAACAAAGAGCTAAATATCTCCATATGTTGTTGTGACGAATGGTTTTTAGCGCCGCTAACGAAGCTCTGCTAATTCAGTGAGGAACATGTTTCATTTCCTATAAATTCTTCATAATGAAAGTTATTTAATGATTTAAAAGCTTTTAATTTGAAGCAGTAAAGCAGGAAATGTTGGGTTTGCATCGCTGGTAACTTAACACGACTCTGATACGGCTGCCCCTTGGGAGGTTTCCGGAAAGCTGACTGATCAGAACAGAGTGGACTCATAGAGAGGGGGGCCTTAAAGAGACAGGAGCTAAGACTGCCTGTTAGAGACAGAGGCTGAACTGAGGAGCTGCATAAAGGGCCAGTATAAGATAAATAAGGAGTATTTTGAACTGTGAATCATGTTCACAGTTTTCTCGTTGTGTCCAAAAATAAAAATATAGAACTGGAAATGAGCATAATAGGTCTCCTTTAAGCCAAGTCAGCTGGGAAGGTTTTTTATTTTATGCCTGCAGTATGGAACTTTAACATATAAATGAACGTTTGTTACATTAATGTCCTTGCCAAACGAGTTCACACAATGCTTAGTCAGCATTGTGTGAACTCTCTGAATTTCACAGTATACCAGAGTTTTTAATCTGGTGGCAGGTTTGACATTCCTGCGCTGGCTGGATGAATGCATACTGCACGTGCTCTATGGACAGAGCACGCACACAAGGGACTTCTGCTGGCTGAGCTGGCTAACTTCTGGTTAGCTCTCTGCTAACTTTAATGGGGAATAATTTAATCGTGCGGCTCTTGTAGACTTTCCAAATGTTATCAGACCGAATGGATCAAATTCTGATAGTGAAACAAGTCATTTCGCAGGGGTTGTGTGACGCACAAAACAATTTCTCCACTGTTTTACAGCCGCGGCAGTAGCGACGGAGAAGGCTACGGCAGAGCCTGTGACATAAGCATGTGTGGACAGTGTTTTTTAATTACTCTTCTTGCCAGAAGGGGGAGACAAAAGTCTCATACTCCAGCTTTAAGGGTTTATTTTCACACATATAAACTGGCCAGGTATTAGCCTATTTCTCTACATGGGTCCTGAACATATTGAGAGTAAGTGTTCTGTCAAAAAGTTAAATTAATCAAAAAAGAATTTAGGAATATCTACAATATAAAAGATTAAGCCTGCTCACCTTGCTTTGTGTTCAAAACTTTGCAGCCCATGTTGATGACAGTCTTTCCCATCATATCTTGACACAGATCCAGATACCTGTGATAACTGTGTGCGATATGTTTTACTTATGTAAACATGTAGTGTGAGCTTTTGATGGCTGCAATGCAAAACCAATCTTTGAAATCTTTAATCTTTGTCAGGCATCATACTTTCAGAATTACTTAGGATTTTAGGTAATCTAGTGTGTCATAAGCCTATATTATTTCCCCATCATTGTTAAATCTACAGTGAGGAGATTAAATTCTCCTCTTAACTTGTTACACAGTGTTTTGTTATTTCCTTCATCATTGCTTAAAAACCTCATGGGCAGCTGCATTTTTCATCATCGACTATTAATAGTCACAACATTGCAGTCTTTTAAAATAAGACACAAAACTGAAAATCTGCTCTTCATAAAGAACAAAGAAATGATCATAGATTTTTTTCTTCTCAGACAAGCTGGGGTCCACAGTGTTTGCACCAGTTAAAATGGATTTTGTTGGAAATATCAAGGTAAGTGGACCTGTTAGAATACTTACTTTTCAACAAATTATCATTTGATTTAGAGCCAAAGTTGTTTGACAGAAGTGGCTATGAATCTTGTGTTGAACATGTCACAATGTGACAAATTCGCTGATGTGTCATGTCATTTAAGCTCTTCAAAACTATCCTGCAATTTTTTAAGAAAAGAACTGGCCCTATTAGAATATACTGAGCTGTGAAAATGTATAATTCCCCTTTTTTGTCATTAGTTGTTAAAAATTAGAAAATAATAGGTGGAAGAGTAGGATCTGAATGTTTTTTAAGATATGTGTTACTATATCAACTCGTCCCTTATCCCTGTAGAAAATTCAGCAGAAGCTGATGTCAGACCCCGACAGTTTTCCCACACTACAGTCCATCGTGCTGCATGAAGTGCAGGCAGACGTCACCCAGGTGCGCAACTCTGCCACTGAGGCCCTGCTGTGGCTCAGGCGAGGCCTGAAGTTCCTCAAGGAGTTTTTGTCAGAAATCAACGCAGGAGAACAAGACATCCAGGGTGCCCTCAGTGAGTTTGATCTTGACAATGCAAAGTCGGACACGCACAAATCAATTTACTTGTCATCTGATGAACTATCTGATCTGTCTTTTCTTTCACTCAGACAATGCCTATGGAAAGACTCTTCGACAGTACCATGGATGGGTTGTGCGAGGTGTATTTGCTGTGGGTATTTGCTGTGTGTGTATTTTTATCTTAGGATTAGGGTTAGTTTCATACATGCTTAGTGTGACCACTTTTTTTTTCTCCTACAGTTGGCACTGAGAGCTGCCCCATCTTATCAAAGTTTCGCTGCTGCTTTAGTGTCCAGAGAAGGTGACGAGCTGAAGAGCGGCTTCAAAAGCGGCATGCACAGGGACCTGGATGTGTACCTGCCTGCTATGCAGAAGCAGCTGGCCATCCTTGATGCCCTGTATGAAGAATACAACCTGGAGTCTGACGAGGTGGTGTGAAACTTGCACAAAGAGATGATTGGCAGTCATGGAAGGACAAAAAAGAAAAACCTGAATGAAGGGATAGAGTAACGGCGAGCTGCTGAAGGAAGGTGCCAGATGCCGGGTGCATCTTGTGTACAAAATAGTGTGAGCATGTCATGTGTCGGTGTGACGTGTTTCCAGTGGTTCTTAAACTCTACGACAGTAGAGGGTCTAGGTTTGAACAAGTTATGAATGTCTGTATTTAGGAGCCCAAAAAGGGCAAAGCAAACATTAACAATTAATACATTATGGTTTAATGAAATGTAGTTTCTGGGTTTTGTTAAAAAGACCATTGACATTTTAGGGGTATGAAGCCCTGTTATGCAGACTCCAACCATAATGACTCATGGTAACATTTGTTTCTGGTGCACATTTTGTCGCTGTCTTGTGGATTTTTATGTATTGTATGTGTTTTAAGGTAACCACAGAGTATTTGGCTCTAGTAATTTCCCTGAGAGATGATTTGTTGTCCCTCTTGAACTGATTAGAATGCAAAGTAATTTTTAATCAGAACTGTCCCGTTTCTTCTGATTCATTAAATAGGGACACACTTGCAACTGACACAAAGCACTATTTTGACAAAAACAATGTCAGATTGTTACATGGCCTAGTCTCTTGCCCTAAGCAGGTGATGGATTTGCATACCAGGCTAACTTTTAGTATAACAAGCAAACCCTTTATCTTGCACTGACTGTTAAAGTTAAGTGAAGATTATGATCAATGTCGCTTATTTTGTTTTGTTTGTTTCATTCCTTGAAATTTGAATCTCAATTCTGCAGTTTGACAATGTATTGTTTTGTTTTACATCATTGACTTTCAATGGGACCAAAAAGGAAGTGTCATATGAATGGCTTTAGCCTATGCTGCCTACAGTACCACAACACAGGAAAATTGAACAATACAGTGTGGCTGTTAAAGTACTGACAACTGCTGAATATTTATGTGGACATCTTCTGCACAAACCTATGCATAGTATGCATTTTCACAATGTCTATTTATTATGTCTTAAGTTATAAAGTTCTCATTAATGTCATTGGGGTCATTTCAGTCCAACTTTCATGTGTGTGTATGTTTGGGTATTTGTATCCATAGAGCATGTTTGATTGCATGGTTAAGTAACATGGGCCAAGGCCTTGAATTAACCGACTTAATTATTAATCCTAAAGAGGATTGATTCTGAAAGTTATAACCCATTGCTTCTCCTTCATCTGTGTACTGATAATGAACAGCAAGTGTAACTGTCTCCTCTACAGATCTCAGCATTTTTCACCATCTCATCCATGCACTGTTCTACATATACTTGAGTGTTGTTACCAGCCGTACTTAATATTTTATGATGTCTCTTCAAAAATTTAAAAATGAGTGGTAGGACTCCACTTCCCAGGCCAGGTTAAAGTTTGGCCATAGATTTCACTGAGCCATTCGAACAAAGCAGGAACATCCTCATAGGGCTTTTTTACCAAGACATACCACGTAGTATTTTTTACCTTTTATTCCAAGTATTGTTTTGAGTTTTCAGGAATGCTTACAGCACATTCTTGTACAATAAATAAGTCATTTGCAGCAGCTTTACATCAGCGATGTGCAATAGGCTGATTTCCTGTTGCAGATGAATTTCAATATTAATCCTGAGAATATGCTATTGTAATATTGAAAACATTTGATTTGATTTTTTTCTATGAATGTATATAAGATGCTATCTGATTTTTACTTAATAAATATAATTAAGTTGTCTTAGTTTGTGTCCAATCTTTCTTGTGTTGTGTGCATGTTATGTCATGAGTATATAGAGGCAGACTGAATATGTATTTGTATGTATTTACTACTTAACTCAGGTGACTAAACTGATTCTGTTTAGTGTCTAATCAGCCCCCCTTTCAATGACCCTCACTTTTTATTTCATTTTTTAACCAAAGAAATCAATGAGTATGCAAAAATAGTAATTTTGTACAGGTGTTCCACAGTAGTTTGTCTAAACAACAGTGGCACAAAGCACTTTTGCATACCCTATTTGTGTGTGTTAAATGATTGTTTTGCATGTGCAGTAGTGTGTGTGTCCCCTGCCATGAGCACAGTACCCTGCGTGCCAACCATTCCTGCCTATAGGTCAGGGATTTTCACTTGGCTTGGGCCAACAGCTGGGTCCCTGCCTGCTTCCTGTCCTTGTGGCCTCCTTTACATTGCCCCTTGTGCCACAGCTGTAATGCTACACCGCCTTTTGTTGGAAAAAGTGTTTGATTTCAGTTCGCTGTGTTATTGGTTGGGAGAGCTCAAAATAGATCCTGCTTCCTACAGCCGTGTGAGTAGTGTCATCAAGAGTGGGAAAATCACTTATAAAATGTTGAGGACAAATAGCGTAGTAGCTCATAAATTAATTTGTTTGAGGTTCCTAAACTCCATAAATAATAAACTTTACATGGGGGACTCTTCTCTGTGCAGAGCCGATCTTTTTATTTTGGACTCTGGAGATTCAGGCTGAGCACTGCATCTCCAGTGACATTTAGTGCTGAACAGAGACATCTGTGGTACAAATCTGATTGGCCTGGTTGGGGGAATGCACATGATGGGATAAATATGCCAAGGTAAGCTTTTACTCGGGCATCTTAGCAGACAGATTGTCCTGATGTGATTTAGACAAGAAATAGGGCATGCTAATAGAGTTATACGGTCGCATCCAGCCTCAAACATCTCTGCTGTGACACTGGCCGGCTGCCCAAATCTGTATCTCTGTGCCTCATCTCCGGGGCACAGACTGAACTCTGAGGGGCCTCATCGAGACAGAATGAAAAGCTGAAAAGCCATTGCCATGTCTGAGCAAACAGCGAGAGTTCACTGTGTGGTCTGTTTACTATGTAGTCTAACACAGCACTTTGCAAGGGGTTGCTGACAGCATCTCCCCCCCCCAACCCCCCCCTTGATGGATATCTTTTTTTTTTTACAGTGAAAGCCTTGCTCTGAAAGAACATCAATAGCATCTCTATCACTGCCTATTGGCTTTTTGCACAGCCTCCAATCACTGTCACCGCTTGCTTACTGACAGACCAGAAGCAAAGCTGCTGACAAACCCCTGAGCAAAGTTTAAAGCTGCATGCGTAAGATAGAAAATACAGCTTTGAATGATTTAAATTCCCATTTTTATTTTCACTTCCTTTTTTAAAATTGTCCACAACTACTGTATAAATCATATCAGAATAATCAAACAGAATGATCTTTCACTATCCCAGTCACAGTGCATACTATGTTTTATAAAGCCTTACAGTACGTTACCACATGCATGGTATGTTTCAGCATTGTTGTGCATACACAGTACAAGATATAGCACAGCAGCACAGGCCACAGACAAGAACATTCAACATGGTTTTTCCAAAAAGTATTTCAGCTTTGTGCATGGCACAGTTCATCACTATCATATAAGGTGTGTCACACATACTGTACAGTACTACAACTCTGAGCAGAGCAAGGCTGACATTTCTTAAGACACCTGCTATGCTGATGAATGCAATGATGATTTACAAAACAATGTTTGACAGAGTGGAAGCATCTCACACTCAATGGCACATTATCACAAGCATGCGGACACAATATAGTAACAGTCTTTATCTTTCAATTCCTTGTTTGTACATCTGCAATCAAAGAAGAATCACTTTATAACACTTGACTATGTCTAAGTATGGCTAAGAAAAGGTCTCCCTTGGCACTGCGACTCATACAGTAGCTTATGGAAAATGTCAGCTTATAATCGGCACATTCATTTTCACCATTGGTGCCCAAGACAGAGCGGACTACATCTACACTGTTAAGTTTACTGTTGAGTTTCTCTGTTGCTGTTTACTGTAAGACAGAAAGACTGGATAAAGAGGTATTATAGTAAATACAGTAATGACCATAGAACAGACTGGAATTGAATTCCTCCCCCCCATTTAGCAGCTACAGACTATTCCAGCCTTTCCTGTGCAGTGAGAAAATTAAGAACATAACAGTTTCAAGCCTTCACATACAGTATATTTAGTTTCTCATTGAAGCACAGGGAAGGAACGCGATGGTGCCTAAAGGAACTGCACATTGTTGATGCGGTTAAAGCTTTTGTTTGAGTTACCTGTGTGCTCTTGGCGTACAGTCGCTGTCATTTAAATTTGCAAAGAGAGTAGTCGGAGGATGCCTGTGAAACGTGCCGTGTGGAGCAACATTACCTGTTGGTTCCTGAGAGGTTTTCGGATAGATGAAGTTGACTCTGAATGTCCCTGTCAAGTACAGTACCACCACAAGCCAAGTCAGACACTGAAGTTTCACAGGACCTGTGAGAAGTGTGGCCTCCTGAAATATTAGCGGTGCATAATTCATGCATTATATCCACCTCTATCTCCATCCCTTGCTTTAATATTGATCATACTACATCCCTGGTTTTACAACTGAAATCGTTGATGTGAGATTGGGAGTACACAGTACGGACTTTGTCGTGGCAATAATGAGTAAAGTGATAGGTTACATGCTTGGATAGTGACAGCTGCTTTCATGGTCTTAGTAATCCCAGCCTCATGCAAATGCTGTGCACTGTCACTCACGCTGCAGTAGAATACCTGGGACCATGGCTCTGCATGTCCTACTGGCTCTTTTTCTCAACAGTAACTGGGTCAAGATTAATAAGCCTCTGGCCCGGCTACTGCTCCTCTGCAACATCTCCAACTGGCACTTAATTAAGTCTCTGCATGGCTGTCAAACAACCGTTGCGTCCAGAAGCTGATTCCAGTCCAATCGGGCATGGTGAGGAGGCCAGTCTTAAGTCCAGCTTTGTTAAGACAGAGTGCAGTTGTCCTGTGTATTTCCTAAGTGTAGGTGAAGGTTTTCCCCTTCAACTGACCGACTCTTGCTATAACTCCGGGGATCTACGTGGCATCTTAGCAGCAGTACAGAGGAGTTATATATATGTTTTGGTTTTCTTTCATCATAGAATCATTGGCTGCCTCTTCCTCCAGAGTCTCTTGCTTGTGGCATTATTATTATTTTTTTTTGCATGAAAGTATTCCCATTATGTGTATAGCAAATAACACACAAAGGATCCCGCTGCACTGTCCAGGTTCCTCCTCAAGTGAAGTACTTGCAGTTTGTGGAGTCAATAACACAGTATGGTGTGCACTTGAGGTGACCATATGACCTGCAAATAATACGAGAAAAACCCGTAGGTCAGTATAACATGCCAACAAAACACCTATGTTTTCATGCAGCAAAGTGTTTTGACCACATGTAGTTGTGTACTGTGCTTACCCTGGAAGATATGAATTACATGTCTGGTATCCAAAGTCTTTTCCATCACACTCCTCAGCCCCCTCATAGCGATATCCGTCTCCACAGTAGGCGTGTTTACACTCTGTGGTAAGAAGGAGACAGGAGGGGCAGAGGGGTCATGTTATATGTGCACAGCAAAGTACAACTGAGGAGGCTATTATAGATCACATGAGCACATGACTTACTGACACAGCCGTCGGTGACGACTCTGTTTCTGTCATCACACTCCTCTCCATTAGTAATCTGCACTATCCCATCTCCACAGTAACCTTCCTCGTCTGGTGCGTTTTCCATGGACTGGAACGGAGTCAGCTGGAATGGAAAAGTCTTTTACAGAGTTTAATAAACTTTAGCAAAAAGGAAAAAGTGCTTGAAATGTCAACAAGTGTAAAAAAAAAAGATAAAAAATTTAATTTTGCTGCTTTCAATGATACCTGAATTGGCAGCCAGCCATCAATGTCTTTGAAATAGAGAGATCTCTGGTCTTTGCGGAATGCAAGAGCGTTATCTGTGTGAAGGCGCTCCAGTTCTTCCTCATTACTCACCACGAATATCTGAATGACAGGGTGAAGTGAAAATGCTATGTCAAAAGGGACATTTACTGTCATGTTTTCAATATTTTAGTGCATTTGAAAGGATAAGGTTCAGTCCTAGTGGGTGCAATTTTGAAATATTGAGCATCAAAATTTAATATCCCAGCCGGCAACATGTGACTCCAAGCAATATTCATCTCCCCAGTTGGCGTACTTCTTTTATCTTTCAATATTTTCTTTCTTTAAATATTTAACTAAAAGGTTACTTAAAATTCCCAAGTGGAAATAATATCTAGTTGCATATCAAAGTTCATTCATACATTTTGATAAAAAGTCATAACAATTAAAATGTGATGTAGATTCATGTTTTCAGGGATGTGTCAAATCATTCAGTTTTTGAACGTATGGACCCCCTGATTAAATTAAAGATAATGGAAAATGTTGTATGTAAGTTTTCAGTTTTGGCTGTACTCATCCCTCACCGCTGGTACTTTAGGATAGCTTCCTCTGGAGGGATGATCTTCAAATTGAGAATTACTGAAAGTGCCGCAGCTACACTTTCCAGGCGGCCCAGGTGGACCACGTGCACCCTTTGTTCCAACCATGTAAAGTCCTAAATTTACAAAGAGAGAAAAGTGATTGTTGTATAAAAAAGACTCCAAATGATAAACCAGAAGCTACATGGTAAGAGTATTGCAGGCTTAATGAGCTAAAGGAAAGTGTTGCTGAGTGTCAGGCTACAGTAGCTGATATAAATACCATATGCCGTCTTTGATTCGTCTATCAAGAGGCTAACACAATCAACTTAATTCATGCAGAAACTTGATCAAGATAACAAAGGTCACTTTAATTAAGTGGTGACATAATATTTGTAAAACTGTAGGGAGCCTCGCCATCTGTAAATCCATTTTAGCCGCATGGTGTCATGATGGGAGCATCTCGTCTCATGTTAGGAGATTAGATTTCTCTGGTGCTAAATAAGACAACCGGTGTTACCTCTTACACCGCTCTTAAGTGTGCCTCCTTTTGCTGACAGGGGTGTTTGCTACTCCTCACACTGGCAGCACAGCATTGCACACACTCTCCAAGAACACAGAATGTGCAGAGCCACACACAAACCAATCCCCCACAAAGTGGATATAAATTTAGTCAGCGTTTGATTCAGTAAGAGTTTTAAATCTAATCTGTTGGGGTTTCTGCTTTGTTGGAGGAGGTAGAAGTTTGCACCTGTGGCAGGTGAACCAGGAGGACCAGGATGGCCAGGAGGTCCCTGTGGGCCTGCAGGTCCCATAGGACCTAGACTGCCCGGGTCTCCTTTCATTCCCTGAGACACAAATAAAAAAATACACCAGGTGGTTACACATGTAATACATTTCTTTACAACAATAAAGTCTCAGAGATCAATGCACAGCACAGAAAATGATTTTTTGCATGCATATAAATTATATTTTGAAGAGAGTAATATTACAGTATTAACACACAAATAATAATCAAATTTGAGCAAACAAATCTATCAAACCACTGGACACTTGCTCACAGTGTCTCTTTTGCTCTCTGTGCACTCTCAAGTTTCCCCTGCACGCTTGCAGTTATTTCTCTACAAAATGTCTTCAAAAAATCTTTTTCTGTGCACAAAATGTCCCATCGCACACTCTTGAGGTACATATGTAATTCCATACATTATTTCCACATAGTAATGCAGCCAGAGTGTCACATGCCCACAAATACCTGTTTGCCTCTCTTCCCTGGTCGGCCAGTGGGTCCTCTGTTTCCTGAGATCCCAGGTTCTCCTTTTGGACCCATTTCACCCTGCACAAAACACATCAAATCAACTGAACATTCAACAGCACTGCATTCATCTGTAAGATTTTAAAAGTTGTAATTCTAGGGAATTCAAAACTGTGTTGCTCACTTTCTGTCCAAGCATTCCTGGGAAACCCATTGCGCCCTGTGGATAAAGGACATTATATGTAAGTATATTAAAGCATATGTATGACGTGTGCTGCTACTTAAATGTTTGCAACTATGCATACTGATAAAATCTGCTCACCTTGTCTCCTTTCATGCCACCCTCACCACGAACACCTTGTGAACCCTGACGGAGCAAATTACAGTTTAGATTCAACAGAAAAGATGTTAGTCAGCAAATTTCAATGTATTTTGCACTTTATAATCATTACTAAACTGGTCACATACCTTTTCACCTTTATATCCAGATAAACCCTGTAATCAAAGATGAAAAATAAAACATCCATGGTGAAACAAGCTACTGTGAAGTTGAGATAATCCAAGATGAATTCATATGCGGATCATACCCGTGGCCCAATTGGTCCTCTGGCTCCAGGCAAGCCCATCAGCCCTGAGTCACCTTTCTCACCCTGACACAGAAGAAAACATTAATAAGACAAAAATAGTGTTTCAACATATTCTCCCATCTAAAATAAGAATTTATGACTTTCAGTTTGACCATACGCAGGATCTGATGGAATATTCTCCTGTGATATTTCAATCGAGCATCTATATAGAAAAGCTTGGTTGCATGTTACATAACACAGTATTTAATTGAACAAAGTGAAGTAATATATACACTCATCTATGCTACTTCTCATTGGCACTTACATCTCTCATGTTATATATCATAACATCTACATGATGAGATCTGACTTACTCACTTTGGGCCCACTTGGTCCTGGCCATCCAGCTGGTCCCTGCTTCCCAGGAAGTCCAGGAGGACCTGTGCGACCCTATAACAGGAGACATAAATTTTATGACACACAGAAACACCTTATAAAACTCAATAAAGCCTAAAGTAGCAGTTAATTATTTATAAAATCAGGGCATTATAAAAAGTGCTGCAAGAAGAGATGTGCAAATGCAACTCAATAACAGCGCTTGTTATGCCTGCGAGGTAAAAAAGAGAAACCTAAGTGCAGGATTTGCTGCATAAGCTGACAGACTGCTTGCTACAGTATTTATCAGACACTAGTACCACTGCACATGTAGGGGAAGAATGACTTTAACGAGCACTGTCACTTTGCTCTATTTAATTAAATGATGGGCTGTATATAGAACAGGAGACCGTGCTTGTGGGAAATAAAATGATTTATGACCTGGCTGAACCACTAAGCTAAATTGCACTGCAGTGCTGCGAAGCTGCTCAGTCAGGCCACCAGCAAGTGAAACTCTCCCACTGGGCCACTTTCACTGCTCGACCACAGCAACTGATCATTTGGGAGATCACTTCTCTTCCGCCAGACCTGATCAAACACTGTGTGCTGTCTGCTTTCAATAAAGTTACCGTTCTAATAGAGAAGAGAGGCATGATGCTGGATGTCTTTGAGGGATCGATGGGAAGGCAGACGCTCCCCCCCTCTGTGAGAGAAGACCAACAGTATGTCAACTCCCTCTGCCATCAAAATAACCCATCTCAGCAGCTCTGCATCCCTTGCATCCTGTCAGTGTGTCTGTGCTGTCTCCTGTCAAGGTTGTACTTGCTCACACAACCAGGCACTGGCAGTGCTCTGAGTTACAGCTAGCGAGCAGGCGGAGGCATTGTATCTCATTTTTGAGTAAATCCACTTAGTGGCAATATGGAGTGATTAATGGAGACTCTCACCTTTTGCCCAGGTCTTCCGATTTCTCCCTGACAACAGGATGTGAAGGAGGGACAAGGACATTGGGCATTTAATACATTTCCAGCAAGCATCTTTCAGTCTTGAGCAACAGGTCAATTAAACTTAAGCTTACAAAAATAATGAACACATTAATTAAATAGGACACTGCTTACCTTTTCTCCCTTAGGTCCTTCTATACCAGGCAATCCAGGTGGACCCTGGTAAACATAAAAAACAATAAGTATGCTCATAAATCACAGATATATCAGTCTAAATTGGTTTTATTGTCCACAGTATCCCACCAGAATGTCATGTCTGCTTCTGGAAGTACACAGCTGCAGTTTCAATTAGCTAAGGGCTGAGTGGCCACTATTGATTTACAAAGTACCTTGTGGGTCTCTCTTGATAAACTGAAACACTGCTGCAGCCCGGCTGGTGCTGTAACAGCCCAAGATGGGCAAACACAACAATCGCTTGATCATGACAAGTAAATCTGCTTGTCACTCATGAAATTTTGGGCAAACAGCAGAGGAGGTTGGGTTTAAAACCATCTATTAAACCAAAATGTCTTTATACCTTTCATTGCCACACAAACACAGGGACACATGGTTGTGTTGGTAATCCCTGGAATTTACGCGACCCAGTGCGCCTTTCCAGGCAGACAACTCTTCGGACAGTTTCTGAGAATGACGTGTGGCGCACTGGCAGGCAGTGGAAAAAGGCTATTTGTGTCTCAGCTAAATGTAGAGCGTTAATGGGCTGCTGTGTTGCATGGGCCAGAGAAATCCCCATCTCCTGCTCAGAAGGAACTCTCAAGTTGGAGAGGAGATGGAAGTAGTGTGTTGCTGGAGCACTAATTCTTAACACCTTAAAACTATGCAAACACCAACATGAATTAGAGACAGCCATACTGACAGTGAATCCTATTTAAGTCAACTTGTGGCAAGGGCTTTGAATAATGACAATGCCATGGTGCTGGATTTATAATATATGATTAATGCTGGGATAAAAGTGGATCACATACCTGAGGTCCAATGGGACCAGCAGGCCCAGGGGGGCCTTGGACACAGGCACCTTTGTCCTCATGGCCCGGCTCTGATCGACCTCCATAAATGTCTTCATTCTGTAAAATGAAATTAAAAATAAAATAATATTTTTTTACACCATTGATAAATGCTCATTAGATAGAAGAAGAATGACACGTATCCTATAAGAAGATAATGGGACACTGACTTTTTACTTTGTGGATAAAGTTTTGAAGTTAATATCAGAATTTCATCCCAACCTCATCATAAAAAAAACGCAAAGCAAAAGGACTTGTTAAGCCATTTCTTCCTGCAAACATACTCCACCCTCTGGAGTATTTTAACGGTCTCATTCAGGGGTTAAAAGACAGTAAGTGAGGGGCCGCTTGGATATCACCCAAGGACATATCAACAGTCAGTCAGATATTCCACAATAGAAAGTCACATGACTTTAACTCACATGAGTGTGGCGGCGCCAAAGTGAAGGGGGTGGAGGAAACAGCGGGGGTGGAGGCAGACTCAGTAAACAGCATGGGTTGAATCTCCTCTGCTGCTCCTGGGATCTGAGAGCTGTGCAAAGTGTGCAGGCGGCCAGTCGCACAGGAAGTGATGCCAAGTGTCAAAATTAGAAGAGTCGGAAGAGGTCATGATTATGAGTTGTCTTAACTTCTGCAAAAACATATCTGAATCCTCACCTCTTCAGCAAAATGATAAGAGGAGTGCTTGACTCATGACACATGAGCATGCATGTGCAACTTGGGTACAACATCTCATACATACAGTACAAATGGGACAAGTGAAAAAGGTTAGAACATGCAGGAGCAGCATAAGCGACAGGGAAACAGGTGCAAACTATCAAATCATGACACCCGTCCGGCAGAGTTCCTAGAGCTGGACACAGATATGAAGTGCCTGTGCCTCTCACTGTAGGACTGGAGCTGGTCTCTCTATTTATAGTGGCATTTCCAGTCTACCTCATGGGCGACAAGAAGATAAAAACAGGTGTAATTTACAAGGATAGTGGCCTCATTATAAAGCCTAAAACTATCTTTTAATCCATGCTTTTGCACCCCAACTCCTTCAACACATATGCATGCATAGTAATGTATGTACAGCTGGCACATAGACACACCTACATATACACACAGACACACAGACACAAAAAGACTCAGGATTACAATATCCTTACCTGCTGGGAATGGAATAAAGCTGTCCGGAATAGAAGACTGAGCCAGGCCATAATGAAACCACAGTGGCAGATACAGTCCAAGTGTTAGAAGAGTCATGCTGCTCCAGATAGTTGCCTGACTTTATTTTTGAGCCACAGCAGTCCTCACACGCTGCCTTTCTCTCTCCCTCTCTCCTCACTGTCCTCTTCCTCTGCTCCCCTCCCTCTCTGCTCGCTCCGCTCTGTCTCCTTTACGCCCTCAGAAGAGGGTATGCCGACCAATGCCCATTAAATCTTTCCTCCGCATCAGTGTGCGCTAAAATTACAGGAGACAGCCCGCCAGCTGCTTCGGGTGCCAATATTAGATTTCTACTACTGCAGGGGGTGCCTTTGTTGTTTCCACTCCTCTCAAAGGGAGACTTATCACTGGCTAACCCACAGTGGGCTTTTCTGCAAAAGCTTTAAATGGGATTTTGCATGAAGGTGTCAGTGCATTTGCACATCCTGACACAACTGTGTGTCTGTATTGATTAGTACATCTTTTTTATGCTATGCATCCCTCTGTGCATTGTGGTATCCATTTACTCCAGGTCAAATTGGTTTTATTGCCCAGACTGTCCCACTAAATTAATTGTCTGCTTTTCCAAGGAGGATCTTTAAGGGATGCGAGAGCTGTAAATATGTCTGGAAATACAGACTATATCATTTCTCAACAGCGCTTCAACTGTAGTGATATGAAAAATTCTATATTTTGTATAGACTATAGATACACAAGTTAAAAAAAACACACACACACCATTTTACTCTGCAAGCGTTTACACTGTGAGAAAATCATGCAACTCAATGGGAAGTAATACACTCACTAATTTATGTGGATATTACGTAAGGTTATTATTTCTGCTAGAAATCCTTTACCCATGTGTTTTAAGACAATCCTGAGAGGGTTTAATTTTAAAGATGGTGTTTTACGCAAATAAAAAAAACATCTGAGCAAAACTGGATTTCAACACCAAATTGGCCATTAGTCAACATTTATACTGTCCCAGTATTTTAATAATTTGCACTGGATCCTTCAGCATGATGGATGGTTTAATTAGCCATATTGTGTGTTAATCATGCTGCCTATTAGATTTATCATGTGGCAGAAAAAAAACCCACTACTGGACATAAAGCAATAATCTTCATTGTATGATGTGTAAAAATGTTTTATTGCAGAATTATTTTGTTGATTATAATACTACTGTGCAGTAAGAATCATTGAAAAATAGTTATTTCATAAAAACAATCACAAAACGAAAGCAGCTTTTATATTTCTGAGTTTGAGTTTCCTGTGGAAAACCATCGCTGCGGTTTTGATAATGTGGCAAACGAAGGAGGAAGCGGATCTCTCTCTTTCAATCTAAAGGTTGGAGCGGGTCAGCCATGGAAATTCCTAGAAATACAGATAAAACATCATTATATTGGACCTCCTTTGATGATGGACCCATTTCCTGACAGCTATGAATGACAGTCAGAGACAAACAATAAGAGCGGCACGCCTCCAATGAACAAGCCGTTCTGCTGGCCACAGAGTGCACAGCCATTGGAGCCCAGCACCATGGATACTGTACTCAATACAACCTTCAAACATGTCTGCGAAGGGTTGCGTGGATACATTCAACATAAACACAGGGGGCCATGCTTTCTAATTATGGGGACCCTGAAATAGAAAGGTCAGGTTGGTGTGAGGTGGAGGGATTGTGAGTGGAATACAACAGTTCTGCGGTGCACCTGGAGTGTATGGATTACTGTGCAGTAAGGCATGTCAGTCACGTAGCCCTATAAGGATGAGATGAGAGTCAAGTAAACACCAAGCTGTTTGCTGCTCTACACTTCATCGCGAACCGAAATGCTGCTCCTTTTAACTACGCCTGGTTTTACTGCTGTGACTGTCAAAGTCATTCACTTGTCCATCTCCTTTTTGTTTTACTTCCATTGTTTTACTTCCAGGTAAAATCCGCAGACTTGCCAACTTTTGTTTTATGTACTGCCGTTTGTCTGTGGTGCTCGCTGCAGTCTGCAGGGATTGTAAATTGCGAGGGAGTAAAATGCACAAAGATCTCAATCACCACTAATGATATGACCAATGCCAAGTTCTTGACCCTATAATCTCGACTCTCTGGAAGTCTGCAATAAGTGTGCTTTGGGCCCAGAGTGGATGTGATGAGTTGTGGATTTGGGCAGCCTTAGGCCCTGATGATTTCTCCTGTACGTGGCCATAAAGTTTGCAAATCTGTAAGTGCACAGAGATCTGGAAGTCTGAAGGTGAAGCTGTCTTTCCATTAGTCCACTTGGCTTTTTTGTGGCCATGAAAGACAGAAAACCCACAATATTTATCCTTTGGAGACGCAATGGCTCCTAACCAATAAGAACTTAATTAGGAGCATTTGTTCAGATTACATTTACATTAATGTGCCTTCTCCAAGTAAAGTCCCAGCCACAAAGACAGCATCCACTAGGGAGTGTTTCTACAAGATAATTTCCTGTAGAAGCAATCTAGATCAATAACTGAACAATTACAACAATAGTACTACAACAGTTACTGTACCTGCTGTTTTCTGTCTGAGGAAGGGTCGATAAGCACGTTCAGGAGACTGGGTCTCTTCCAGTCACTCAAGCTAAGCTGTAAGGCACTACGCAGCTCCTCCACCGTCCTCACCAGAAACCCTTGACCTCCAAACGCAGACATGATCTCATCATAGCGTGCCTCGGGTAGGAGGGTCACAGGTGGAGCTCTGACAAGCAATACAATGACATAAGATAAGTTTTATGAAATCATATCACAACTGATAAAGTGGAAGAAATCATGACAGTCATCATGACGTTTTGATCATTGACTCACATAGTGGCCAGATCTCCCATTTTTGCCATTTCTTTCCATGTCTCAGGATCCACTCCGCTGTATATACCATTATTATTGACCACAATGATGACTACAGGTAGATTATACCTGTTAAAAAAACAGACAGAATGTAATGAAGTTGTACTAGAGGGTTAAAGTACATATATTATATAGAAAAAGAGGAATCAAACCTACCTGCACATGGTTTCAACCTCCATGCCAGAAAACCCAAATGCACTGTCTCCTTCCACGCAGACTATCCTTCTGCCTTTATTCTCGCTCCTCTCCACAGCGGCTGCTGCTATAGCAAAACCAAGGCCTACTCCCATTGTTCCAAATGTGCCTGCATCCAACCTGCATATAATCAGGATTAGCTAACCACAGTCTACTAAAAATGTACAAAGACTTACAGTCTTACCACTTAAAGTCAAATACCAGTCTAATGCAGTTAAACAATTGTCAACACTGGCTTTATATGATAGGATTGTAGTGAGAAAATGCACATTTGCTGTGTTTTGAAGAAAGTGTTCCTGATCATGTGAGAAAGATCACCAGTTTGGGTAGCAAGCCTGGCTTGAAGTTGAGTACCTGCTTGAATTCACTCATCTCTCTGCAGACTAAAAGTCTGCATTTTTACAGAAAGCATTTCTATTTTTGCAGGAAATGGCACAATTGCTTGCTATTGGATGAGCCTGAATTTAGTTCCCAGCCTTGTTCATATTTCTGCTGGTCATTTCACCAAAGGTAATTTTGCAAAGTGGGCACAAATATTGCAGTACAAGCTCAGCCTTTTCATTTAAAGCAGAGCTTCTTTCAGTTTATGTGTGATATGTAGTGATACCATATCTGTCTGATATTGCCAAATTCAGGAGAGCATTTGGGGAGAGGCATGAACACATACACAAGGCTCATTTGTCATTCACAGTGATGACAACCCAGCAGGGTGTTGGAATGTGGTAAAGGGACACTCCTCAATTTGTATCCAAAAACATTTTGGTTTGGTTTGAAACTCATATGCGTTACTCCAGCCCCCAACATTATCACTGTATGAGGCTCCTGAGTTTGTGCTCTTTTCTTCTACTAATCGCCCTACAGCACACGCAGTCGTTTGTGTTCTCAGGAGTGCATCTTTAATCTCTGCTTCAATGAGACTTTGCCTTGCCTGTGTCGAGGTAGGTAGTTGTTCAACATAGTGCGTCCTATGTCCATAGTATTTGCCCCCTCGCTGACAATGATGCAGTCACGTGGCAGCAACTGGGAGATGTGGTGAAACACTGTGTAGTAGTTCATAGGCAGTGTTGACTGAAGAGCGAGCGCCTGTGGAGAGAAAAAAGGCAAAAATCTTGTGAATACTTGAATAAAAAAAAAAAAAGATACATATAAATGCTTCAAATACATTATGTTACAATTTCATTTGGTAGACGCTTTTATCCAAAGCAACTTACATGTGAGAGTAAAAGGTGCAGTGTGTAGGATTTAGTGGCATCTAGCGGTGAGGTTGCAGATTGCAACAAACTGAATATCCCCCCCTCCACCATCCCCTTCCAAGCGGGTAGGAGAACCTATGGTGGCCATGAAACTAACGAAAATCGTAAAAGGCCCTCTCTAGAACCAGTGTTTGGTTTATCTGTTCTGGGTCACTGTAGAAACATGGAGGTGCAACATGGTGGGCTCCGTGGAAGAGGACCCACTATGTAGATATAAAGGGCTCATTCTAAGGTAATGAAAACACGATTCTTATTCTCAGGCAATTATATACTAAGTAAAACATACTTATGAATATTATATTCAATTTCTGCCAAGTCTGTTCTGCTAGATGCCACTAAATTCTACACACACCTCTAATACAACACAAGCAAGGATGTAGTCAGGAGACAACAACACGAGTAAGTGCCATAAAGCTAAGTTCAGGTCTGATAGGACGTAGGTGCTAACAAGCAGTGTAGAGGCAATGTATAGAAGCAGATATATATATACATTTTTCCATCAGGTGTGGAGGTGTTTGCGAAAGAGCTGGGTGTTTAGCTTTTTCTTAAATTATCACATTGTTATCATCAGTTCGAGTAACCACATACAATATCAAACTGGAGGCTTTTCATAAAGGAGTCCAAACGCACCCTTGATATTTTCGCATTGGCAGCAGCTTTCTCCTTCAATGTGCTCCACCACTCTGTCTCAGAGGGATACTTCCAGCCATCTTTACAGACACACTCCAGGAGCTGAAGGACAAAGAAAAAAAAAACAATCACCAATTTTCACAAACATGAGCTTTTCTTTAAAAGTACATCTTAAAATCACATCAGGATCTTATAACACATACCACATGGAGAGAGATTAATCAAATATGTGAGATTTTGTGAGCAAACTGAGTTGCTGTTATTGTACCTGAGTGACAATAGCACTGATGTCTCCCAGAAGAGCAACAGCAGGCCTCACATTGTTCCCCATCTCCTCAGCACAAAGGTCAACCTGCACACAGTGTGTTGTGTTATTAGAGCACAGTAGTAGCAACAGTGAATCACAGTGCAGGAAAAACTGCACCACAATGACAAGATTAAGGTTTTCCCACAGCACTAAAAATAGATATGATACACACGATAAGCTTTATGGCAATGAGGTGGCATTCATATAATTTTAGAGAGCCCTTAAGACTGACTCTCCACAAGTCAAACTTGGCTTGGCCATTTCCATACCTGGATGACCTTGACATCAGGATCAAATCTAGGTGGCAGACCAAAATGCAGGATCCAGTTCAGCCGGGCTCCAAGAAGAAGCACAACGTCAGCCTGGAGAAGAGCTCTTCATATCAGGAACAACACAGGAGCAGGTGGGTCGCATTGGAATGAGAGAGAGGGTGAAAAACAAACAAACAAAAAAAATTAATAATCTACATAATGTTGTCAAACAAAACGTAACTCCATACATACATCAAGTGTATGTAAACACTGGGAAATTATTTAGTACACCTACTGTACATATCTAGATAAAATCAACAGTTAAAATATAGAAATACTATTTTTATAAGTAATACAGAATATTTTATTCACCTTTTAAGATTATTTAACTGTAGATAGTACTGTATATTATGACAATTTTGGCGAAGAGATAAATGAAGAGATAAATGTTCTGCAAATGTTTTGCTTCTGACTCATGTTTAAATTGAAAGAGAGGCCGACCGTGAGCGGGCAGCAGCCACACAGTTGGGGTGATCATCAGGCAAAACTCCTTTGCCCATGGGGGTGGGCAGAAACGGCAGGCGGCTCATTTCCACAAACTCCTTCAGAGCAGTTTCTGCTTGGCCATAGGCTGCTCCTGTTGGGCGCAACACCATGCATATCATCATAACTTACCCACAGCACCGCTCTGATTCACCAGTGATGGAGGAAGTTTAAGGTTTATTTCACAAGGTAATTCAAAGACACCTGATATTACCTTTGCCAATGATGACAAGAGGTCTTTTAGCTGCTTTTAAGACAGCGATGGCTTCTGTGATTGCACTGTGGTCAGCCAAACTGATAGGAGGAGGTGAACAACCGGACACAACTCTGCAGGAGAAACACAATTCTTTGAATCTGTAACCAGAGGAGTGATACCACACAAGGAAAAAAAAATCTACCCACTCTGGTAGCGTAAGTGACAACAAACCTGACTTTGCTTCTGTCCACTTTTGCATTGACCATGTCCCCTGCAATGTCCACATAACAAGCACCTGGACGTCCATAAATGCTTGTGCGAACAGCCTGTGAGCAACGAAACACTATCGTCACAACACAGTCAGTCAAACTAATAATATCAAACTGTGATAAAGGAAGAGAGACTAATAAAAGGCCAGACAGACAATGTAATATCAGGTTGATATGTTACCTTCTCTATCACTGAAGGGATGGCTTCCAGACTGCTCGGTCTAGCAGAGAATTTGCTATACAGGCGACATGCTTCCACCTAGAAAAAAAAAAAAAGATAACAGTGTCACTTTAATGAAGCATCTTCAGGCAAAAATCCATATGAATGCATGCATTACCTGAGGAAACTCCTGAAAGGCTCCTGCTGTTTCTTGGTTTTGATCTGAGGATCCCCCAATAACAACCACTGGCCTGTGCAAAGGCAACACACACTTCATAAACCACATGACAACAGGTGCCATGTTAAAACTATATAGACTGTAAAAAGCCATCAACATCAGTCTGTTTTAGAGTCATACCAGCAGTTCATGTTAGCATTGGCCATTCCACCCAGAGCATGAATGAGTCCAGGTCCAGACACCACCAAGCAGGCACCTGGTCTGGATACAGATAACCACAGGAGACAGCAACATGTAAGATACAAGCTGACACACCGGCTGCTCTGAATATTCGGATCACTAACTCAGTCTTACCTCCCAGTGAGGTATCCGATGGCAGATGCTGCATAACATGCCTGTTGTGTGACAGGTTTTATTTTAACACATTAAATCAATGCAATACAAGTGCAGGTAAACAGCAGTTTAACAGAATATCTGAGTTTTTTACCGCTTGTTCGTTGCGCATTCCCACATATTTGATCCCTGCAGCCTGAGCAGCCATGGCCACCTCAATGATAGGAACACCAACGATCCCAAACATGTACTCCACTCTCTGCAGGGACAGAAATGTACCCTTTAACACAGTGGTTCTCACACCTTTTCATATCAAAGACCCTCAAACTGATACGTAATAGGCCATGAACCTGCAACTGATAAGATTTTGTGCCAGGGAAGATATTTGATGTTAGGTATGATTAAGTCCAGAGTTGTCAACAGGGGAGATAACAGGAGGAGAGAGTGAAAACCACGATTAGTCATTCTTATACATTCTCTCATCGTTCTAACTGCTGAATAAAATATTAGTGAAATAAATCTGTCCCCCATTTCGCTAGGGACCCCTTGGAACCCCCTCAAGGACCCTTGGGGGTCCCCAGACCCCACTTTGAGAAGCACTGATTTAACAAACCCACACATAGCTATCAGGGTCCTTTGAATAAATTTTTAAATAACTTTGAAGAATAGCAACTGTTAATATCATGCATTGTAAAACAGTACTAAACTTCACAGAGCAGCAGATGAACTTTGACACACTTTTGAAAGCAACTGCGTGGTTACAGTTATTTGTTAATAATATAGCATAATACAGCTGCTGAGTTAACTTATATTTCATAAAACTTCGCTGTCTTTGTTTTTAAACGGACTTAACTTACCTGAGTTTTAAGAGACTCAGCAATTAGCTGAGCTCCTGTCACTTCGTCCATGTTTGTCCAGAGACAGCGAACTGTTACACTGCTTAGTGTTTACAGAGCAACAAGGACACACTGTCATAAAATGCTGCAACTATTGACCACATGAACTAGTTCTTGGCTGTTGTTTGCAACAATCCTCTGTCTTCCTCTGAACCCGCCCCGTTCCTATTACTTCCGGGTTCTAAACCAATAACGGGAGGCATTTTTTCTTCTTAGGATTGCGATGAAAAGACCCGCCCTGCTCTGCCTCTGATTGGCTAATATTCGTAGGTGTAAGACTGTCAGGGTCAGAGCCAATCAGAGGCAGTGTAGGGGCGCTGTGATTGGATGAACGACGTTTCAGGTTCATTAAATATTCCTGACTTGCCTTTGCCATCTTCATATGAAGGCTAACTTGATGCTGGAATGCCCATACTTTACTTAATGCAGATACAATTGTGCTCATTAAATGGTAATTGCACATCAATGTTAAGTAAAAATGAGTTGCTCATGTAATTCTATCCATAATAATCATAAACACAAACGTTCAAATGTTAGTATGATCTCACATTTAAAACATCCTATACACCCCTTGTCCACCCACACTGGTATTTTCACTCATTCTGCCTGATTACACTTGCATGATTTATCACACATCCAAAGAAAAACTTTTTATAGTCCAATATCATATACTTGCAAAAAGACTTTAAAAAACTTTTCTCTAATTATTTTTAACCAACAATCCCCCTGGCTGTTTATTCAGTTTGTCCACATTACCTTTTAAAAATAATTGCCATGGACATACCTTTATTTAGTTTAACTCACATTTATTTTTCTCTATTATTGTCATGTTTTCTTCAGTGTGGGTGCAGACTGTGCTTTATTGAATTCGATCTAGCCTCCTATTAATTTTATTCTGCATGGAAAAGTTTACACTTTGATCATTCTTATTGGTTCATATAGTTTTGGTGATCTCATGTTTATTACTTATTTGGATCCCCATTAGTTGTTACCAAGGCAATAGCTACTCTTGGGGTCCACTAATTACAACTTCGACCTGAGCAGGAGTCTTATTAGCCAAAATAAGTGAAAACACCTGTGTGTGTGTGAGCACGGCCTTTAATCATATTTGTTTCATCTTGTGCAATCCTGAGCTTTATTGTGCGATTTTAGAAATAGTGAGGTCATAGTTGGTGTTTCAAGGCGTTCTCCCCACTGCCAGGAACAACATTCTGGTGGATTAATTTATTTATTAGTTTAGTAGGCCTAAAACAAAAATAAAAAGTACTGAGGACATGACCTCAGTGTCATCAGTGGTAACTGTGATCCTGTCTGTTACCACACTTAATATTTCATCCTTTATAAGTTATTATTTATTACTTATATGGGTTTTCAAATATTGAAATATAAGTTTTATTTAATATATACATAACCAAGTAAATAAATAAAAACAAATTTTACAAATAGGTTTTGGAGTTACTGGGCTTTTGTTATAATCATCAGTTTTGGAAGAGAGCACATCAGTGCATCACAACTCAAAGATTGACAGTAACTCAGAAATTCATAAGTATGAAAAAAAGTGTCATATTGTTGGCCCCATATCACTCTACAGACTGTACTATACTGACTTAACAATGATGATTACTTTAATTTTTGGGAAAATGCCTTGCTGAGGTTAAAATAATTTTCTTTACAGAACTGCCCTGGCCAAGGCTGCACCTAGAACTTAAAAAACATTAAAAGCACACTTATAAATTAATAAATCAAGGATCAAAAGGAAAATATAAAATTGCTAAATATTAGAAGGTACTATTAAAAAGTTAAATAAAAATTATCTATTTTATTATTTACATCTGTGCTTTTCTGCAAAAAAGGCTTCAAGTGTGTGATATATTTAACAGATTGAAAGGCAATACTCCATAAAAGGACTCGTGTTCATTATTAAATAACTCATTTCTTTATTACTCATAAAATATACAGCAATCTCAGTACTGAAAGAATTCATTGGAGATTTGAATTCACAGTCATAATTTCTATATACATGGTAGTTTCATTCCTCTTCAAGAAAAAGCAAGGAAAAGAAGGAAAAACCTTTTCCATTCTACTGAATCTAGCAAATGTATTGTACATATTTCCAGTTAAAAGGATTTTTTCAACAGAGAAAACTGGGTAATTTTGACTCTATGGTGATATTAAGTGGTTTCTTTTTTTAAGTTAAAGCAAGCAAAACCTGTCAACAAACACTGACTAATAAAAGCAAAAAAAATATATCATTCAAACAAAGAAAATCAAACGCTGTCCTATCATTGGTTTACAGTGTTTCTCCTCACAAAGCTGAGCCTCGGATACCTCAGTATTGGATCAGTGCTTCTTACAAATGTTTCATTACTTACCTAGTACGCATCACTGTACTTTCACAGCTGCCTCTACAAACCCATATCTTCTCAGTAACTAATGAAGGCACAAAATGAACACATAAATAGGAACCGAAAGTACACAAATAATTTATTCTTGAAAGACTAAACCGCAATGGACAGGTCAATACACAAAGGTAAGGGTGATCAACTTAAAAATAACCCAGTACACATATCAAATATTTTTAAATTATCCAGGTAAGTAAATCTGATTTTTTTTTCTAGAGGATAAGTTGACATGAACATGGATATTTTAAAATTTTGATCTCAAAAAAATAAATGATTCTCCACCTGTATGACGTACAGACTTGAAGGACAAGTGCATTCTGATGGATGTAGTGTGCGGATATCAACCTTCTCTAAGTTCTCACAAAAATGTCAAAAATTGGAAACTGACTGCTCCCCCAAAAACTGAAAATTCTCAATCTCATTCACACAGTTAAAACTGGGTTAAAATGCATCCACGTCTTTTGGTCCCTGTCGGTTTAGCTTTCTGTGAAGTGCTACCATTCCTCTTCAGCATGTTATTGCCGTACAAAGGTTGCTGTCCACCCAACAAGTACAGTTTTTAGCACTCAAGAAGTCAGTGTTGGTAAAACAACGGTTACTGAGGTCCAGTATCAGCTGCAAGGACACCTGGGATCGGGATGGGTATGGGCCAGCCTGCTGCACCTCCTCCCTCTCTTACTCTCCGGTGGTGGGGTTGGGGGTGGTAGGGGTGTGGGGTGGGGGACTCTTAAGGCTCGTCTCTTCTTCTGCCCTCCCAAGCTGACAGTGGGTGATTTTTAAGACACAGGGTGTGTGTTTTAACGCATTTCTCGCTTCCTCCTGTCCTTCAGTACGTCTCTGAATCCGAGTCGTTGAGCTCCTCGTCTTTGTAAAAGCCGTCGTGATGGCTGATGTTGTTGAAGCTGCAGTAGGAGCTGTGCTCGCCGCGCAGCGCGGGCAGGCTATCGAAGGTGACGCTCTTGGAGGGGCTGGTGGTGTAGTGGTTAATGGCACTGAAAGGGAGGGTGGGTGCCGGGGTGCAGGGGGACACAGGCATCATGGTGGCCAGGATCAGGGCTAGGCAGTCTGCCACATCTTTGTTGGGGGCACAAGCCAAGGCCGGTGTGTAACCTGAAGCAATGACAATACACCACTGTTTATTCTGAAAAGTGATACACGCTTCATGTTTCTAGCATCAGTTCTTTAAGTGATTTACTATTAATTAACAATCCTGCAATGTGCCTGCACATTGAGAGCTGAGTGACTGAATTTGTCTGAATTTTGACTGAATTTTGTCACTTTGTTATTGATGTTTGTGAAAGAGTTAAAGTAGTAACAGCTAGTGACAGTTATCTACTAAGTAACAGAGTAAGAATGAGACTTTTGGGGCACACACTTCAAATTTAGTTTTTCGCTCTATCTTAAACATACTCACTGTAGATTCTCTTTAATCCAATGAGCCTGAGAGTTTCTCAAAGATCAGTATTAGACCTAACCAAGGCATATTTTAAATAACGACTATTACCTAATCAAATTCTAATCTGTTGTTTTTTCTCATAGTGTGGCTGTCATGTTTCCCAAATAAACTTTAGTACCCATTAATTTTAGATCCTATAGTATCCATTAAATTAATATTTTGCACTTCCCAAGATTTGGCAAAAGCCCAAAACACATGAAAAAGTTATAGTATATAGTAAAAAAAAAAAATTATCATGAATTTACCGTTTTCATCGACTGCAAGTACACTGGCTCCTTTTGCAAGCAGCTCTTGCACCACCACAGTCAGACCATTTCTTGCAGCCACGTGTAGAGGCCTTAAAAGAAAGAATCAAACATGGATGTGCTGACAGGCAAATCAATATTTGTATCTCTGCATTAATAATTCAAATCCCCACAGTAAACACAATACACTCTATTCAATCACACCAACGCAGCAAGAGACAAGAAACAATGTAATACAAGTGATACATACGTCTGTAAGGCGGCGTTAGTGGCATTAATGAGATTTCTGTCTGCAATCTTCTCCAATATCAACAAGGCACTGGTTTCATGTCCCTGTAGAATACAAGTCCAGTATGATAGGTATCAATAACAAGCAAATAGCCTTAAAACGTACGATAAATACACACTGTTCATAATATTTCAACCTATACTTGCAGAGTATACTGTATATTAGCTGCTGTAATGAAACAGTGCCACCTAATGGTCATACACACCTTACTGCAGGCGAGATGAAGTGCAGTGTTCTTCACTGCATCCTGCAGAGTGAGATCTGCTTTTGCACTGCTCACCAGCAGCTCTAATAATGAGAATGATAAGGTAGAATGCAGAAAAAAAGAAAGAAGTTAATTCAATCCCACACTGATTATTGCATCCTTCAGTGATATTTTCTAGCTTGATTTAAGTAGAGAGGTATTCATACCGACAGCGTTGGTCTGGCCATTCTCAGCAGCCATCATGAGTGGGGTCTTCCCCGCGGCATCGACACTGTTGACCTGAGCATTGTGGCTGAGTAGCAGCTGGAGACACTCCACATGGTCAGTGAAGGCTGCTGCATGCAGGGGGGTCCTGCACAAATGACATGAGAACAAGGCTTGTTTTTAATCATTCAGTAATTCACTCATGATACGAACCTCATTTGCCCAGTATCAGGTGTGCTACAAAACTCAAGGCTGACATTAATGTTGCACTTGCTTTAATATGACTGCGTATACCTGTTTTTACTGTCTTTGGTATTGACAATGGCAGGGCCTAGAGTGTCTATCAGCATCTCGGCAGCACCTTCGTTGTCATGAATCCTTGAGAACGGAAAAGAGCACAATTAATTAATATGTTACAGGTTCTGTCCTCACATGCAGTGATCTAAACAGAAAACAACACAATGTCTTACACAGCACAGTGGAGAGGGCTGAATGAATTGCCTTCGGCCTTGTGAAAAACCTCTTGTTCCAGCAAAACCTCCACACATGTATCGTGACCTGCAGGAGAGAAGCATCAGCCAGTGCTCACAATCAGGGCTTAACAAGCATTTTTCCTTATCAGCATGTGGCAAAATTTAAACAATGGGTGAATAAAGAAATGTACAAGCATGAAATATGAAATATAAAGTTGTGCATGCCTTTTTTTAAAAAAAAATCTATACTTGCACAAGTGCTCCTTTTACTTTCTTGGCAGCATGCCTGTATTTACTATAAAAGCATTCATTACTAAACATCAGATGTACATTTCCATAACTATAACGATTGTTTCTTTAAGAGGTTTCCAAACTCTCATCTCTGTACCATTGTAGCAGGCCCAGTGCAGTGGGGTGTAGCCTTGGTTGTCTGTTAAGACAGGGAGTGTTTCCACAGATTGGGCAGCATGCAGCAGGCCTCCCAGTACCCCAATGTGTCCACATGCTGCTGCCAGGTGGACCGGCGTGCGCCCTTTACAGTCCCGCACCAGGAAGTTGGCGCTGTGCTGAAGCAAGGCCTCCACACATTCCTCGTGACCAGTCACAGCCTGAGACCAGACGAGAACAGATATGAGCGTTATGACTGATGACTGATCACACCCTGACAAATGACGGATTTTAAATGCTTTGATGACAGCTGACCAATGTAATGGATTTTCATTCACTCCACAGGAAGAGAGGGAAGGTTTGTGTTTATGGTTAGGAGTAGGGCTGCAAAAATAAAAATACAAAAACTATATTTATAACATTCATAGAAACTACTCTAATCTAAGTACAATTGTAGAAGTACATGTAAAGGGGGAAGTGAAAAAATACTAATAAAAAAACCCAAATCCAAACATTTACGCTATTACATTACACAAAACTATGCAAGGTAGTTTGAACAAGTTTGGTACTGGTAGTGAAATCTGTGCATATGGTAGGGTACCAATATAGAAAATGTAATACCAAATTACATATATATAGTATATGTCAGTGTATGCAACAGTGGTGCACTCACTCCTCTATGCAGGGCCGTCCTGCCCCACTTGTCTTTGGCTTCTACATTGGCTCCCTTATTAAGCAGAGAATACACACAATCTGTGTGTCCACTCAGGACCGACAGCATCAGAGGGGTTCTGAGAGGGAACAGACATGATCAATTCACAACATCTTATGATTACAAAACAAAATAATTAAAAAAAAAAAAAAAATCACAACATATACTTACTGTCCATTCCCATCTTGAATGTCTACTGCACTTTGAAGATCAGCATTTCCAATCAGCAAACGCAAACATTCTGAATGACCGTTAGTAGCTACAAGGAATTAATGAACATCGTTAATTTCAGCGTCATTCGGTGAGTTTACAAATCCAAATGCACAAAAGCAAGTCCAGGTCCATACCTGCAGCGTGGATGGGGGTTCGCTTCAAGGTGAAGTCTTTGACCAGGATAGAGGCTCCCTGGTTGATTAGGACGTCCACACACTCCACGTGGCCCTTAAATGCAGCCAGGTCCAGAGGTGTGCGCCCTTGGCTGTTTCTCACATCTAGATCCAGCAGAGACTGCACCAGAACCTCCATAGCTTGGTGGTGACCATGGTATGCCTGAAAAATGAATTCACCATGAATAAATGACCATAAGATAAAGCTAAGAATAATAACATGTATTCCTCTCATGCCAGCAAGTGTTACTTACAGCAAGGTGCAGGGGGCTGACGGGGGCTCTGACATCAGAGTCATTCAGGATGTCTGTCCCTGAGGTTTCCATTAGCTGAAGAAACCAGGTAAACAAGTTAGAACCTACTTCAGATATAAGCTCAGTACGACATATATACAAGACACTGTGGCTTACACTATGCACATGAAAAACTACAAATTCCACTCACCACATCTAGAGGGGTTTCACTTGCAATCTAAAAAAAAAAAATTGGGGAAAATCAGCTATGGATTTAACCTCATTACAATAAAGCAATACAGAAATACAAAGATGATGGAAGCCATATGGCATGCACTCTGGCAAGTGAAGTTCTCACCAGCTCCAGGCAGAGGCGATGTCCATATGCGGAGGCGTAGTGCACAGCATTGTAGCCCTGATTGTCCCGGATCCCTGGATTTGCATCATTTCGCAGTAAATATTCCAGGCACCTGTAGACACAACAAAGAGGCTGTAGTCAAGCAAACAACATCTTCTTTCAAGTCTTCAGTTGTTACTCAGCATAACCAATAAGTGAGCTTTTATATCATGAAAACCCTCAAGCATCACCCGCTTTCCACAAAGCAACCACCTCTTTTCTGAAACTGAATGTTTAAAGTATTACTGACTTTCCGTCTGTGTCAGAGGCAGCAGCGTAGTGGAGAGGAGTGCATCCCCGTTCGTCTAGGTCATTGACACTGGCTCCAGAGCCCACCAGAGCAAACAGGCACTGGTAGTTACAGTTGGCAGCAGCGTAGTGCAGAGGGGTCCTGGAAAAGCACACATAGTTCAGTTCACTGTTCAAACTGGACTGACAGACTCTTAGAGCACAGTCTTGATCCACATGGGCCATTAAATGCTACAAACCTGCCAAAGCTGTCCTTTCTATTAAAGTCTGCCCCCGTGTTGAGAAGGAGATTGAGACATTCCAGGTTTCTGAGAAGATTTAAAAGAAGATAAAGTGATCAATATGATGATATTCTTACTGTTATCAGTCATGAACTCTCTTGTAATTAAATATAATATTCAGCTGTCCTCAACTCACCCTCCAGCAGCTGCAGCATGTAAACAGGTCCTTCCAAAGTCATCAGGAGTATCTATATCAAAGCCTGCATCACAATAAAGGATTATGAGCATGATCCATCACCAGTGTTTCCCTTTTAATTGTATAGGCCTGGCAGGCTGCCAGGCTAACAAGAATCCCCGCCAGGCCAAAAAAAAAGTCTTTTTTTAATGCCAAAAATAACACCAAGTATCCATTCATTTGGAAATCAATAGTGTTTGGGGACCTCTCAGTGCAGCGCTGTTCTGTAATGTGAGTCAACCTCTGTGTTGTTGCCTGGGAAACTCTTTAAGGAACAGGGCAGCGCATAATGTGTGCGCATACCGAATGTGTGGTTGAGTGGGTGCGAGCGGCAGAAAAGTGACAGTGAATGCGAGCGGAGCAGAGGAAAAGGTTAGCAGTAAGTTGTCAGTCTGGCAGTAAATGTACAGTACAGGCTACAGTGTGTCAGTTAATAAATGCTCTCAAGACCAAGAAAAGTAACGTCTGTCGTTTCCCCAACTGCGGGAAAAGTGAAGAGGGTTAGCTCCAAAGTTAGCAACAATGGGTTAGCCTAACCTGAAGATGCTCAGAGAGACAGAGAATATTTACATACTGTAAATGAGCTTGTGCAGTTAAGTGACAAACATTGTAAAGAACCGAGCTGCTCACCCGAAGACAGGAGCTTTCTGCAACAGTCTGAGAATCCACTGAGAGCAGCCAAATGCAGTGGGAACATACCGTGGACCCCTCGTCTGAAAAAGACACATCATGTTAATTTGGCCAATATCACCCAACTACTGACACCTCTGTATATTGAAACTCATACTGGTGCTAATCAGAGGCTAGGCCCGCCTTTTTTACATAGAGTTGCATCAATTAGTCGGTAGTCAGAAAATTAATCAGCAACTATTCTGATAATCGAATAAGCGTTTTAGTCAATTTATAAGCAAGAAAGACAAATATTTACTGATTGCAGTTTCTCAAATATGATGATTTGATGGTTTTCTGGATCATACATGATGATAAACTGAAAACCCTGGATTTTGGACTATTGATTTGACAAAACAGGACATTTGAAGATGTCACACTATGTGCTCTTTGAAAAAAACAAACAAACAAAAAAAAGGCATTTATCATTATTTTCTGAAATGTTATAGACAAAATGATAAATTGAAAAAATAATGGTCAGATCAATATTGAAAATAGTCCTTAGTTGCAGACCTATTTTCATGTCAAAGGTTTCTTTGGGAGTGTTTTTCCTTATCTCAATCATCAAAAGAAAGAGGGCGCTGCACACTGTACTAATTGTAAAGCCCTTTGAGGCAAACTTGTGATTTGGGGCTACATAAATAAAACTGACTTGACTTAACCACAGAATCTTCTGTATCAGTTACATGACAGTCAATACTTGTCTGCTCTTGATAGATTTAAACATGCAGCTCAACCATAATTTGTTGAATGTGTTGAAACGACAATCAAGCTCACTCACTTAGCTGTGTCAGCTCTGTTAGTAATGAGGGTGTTGATGAGGAGCTCGTGTCCGTATCGAGCTGCAATGTGCAGTGGTGTATTTCCGTTCTTATCTTCACAGTCAATCTCAGCACCTTCAGGAAAAAAAAAAAAAAAAACACAAAACAAAACAAAGCAAGCACTTAGTCTGATTAACACTGAGAAGCGGTTTTAGCTTTACTGTCTGGTGTGAGACATCAATGAGGCCACGTCTTTAAAGGAGCTCACCGTTCTCAATGATTGCTTGAGACCTTGAAAACCTCCCGTGGATCGCTGTCATGTGGAGGGGCGTCTTACCATCTTTACTCTGGAGAGAAACAGAGACACACTGGTATCGTTTTGGAGGTTATTACTATGGCTTCAGCTATAAAACATTAATAAACAGGCTAAGGATTTGAATGAAACAACCAAATGCTATAAAACACCGTTTGACATTCTGACATCTTTTTTACTGTAAGAAAAAAAGCACACTAAGTATGAATCACATGCTAGCAACAAGTTTGACTGTTTAAACAGATGACTAAAAGAATTTCTCTCTACACGTAGTCTTTGTGACTCTTGTAGTACCATCAACACTAGTGTGATTATTTTTCAATAATGTACCTGTGTCTGGAAAAGGAGTGCCAATTATTGAGTAACAGCTTTCCCATATCAAGGGGCGCAATCTTTTTCTAAGTAATCAGCGTTGAGAGGCGACATTCTGGTTTTTACTCACCTTGATGTTGACATCTGCCCCGTTGCAGACTAGCAGCTCCAGACAGAGCGCCCCGTGGCGAGAGGCGGCGGTAAAATGGAGAGGTGCGAAGCCCTTCTCGTTCACCTGGTTCACGTTAGCCCCGCACTCTATGAGCTCGTTCACCACCACGTCCTGTCCGTTGTAGCAGGCCACATGGAGGGGTGTGTTGCCGTACGCGTTGGGCTCATTGATCTGGACAGCAAGATGAACAGCGTGTAGTTATGTACTTTTCATGCGCTACTAAAAGAAATGTTTCTAAACTCTTCAAATCCTAAATCAGGATACACAGTTGGGATGTTGTTGCATTTCATGGTCAGAGGAAAGGATCTAGTAGTGTCTGCAGTGTAATGACAGTACAACTGTGGGTGGAACTCACATCCACCCCCAAGTCCAGGAGGTATTTGACAACACTGATCATTCCACTGGAGGCTGCTGCATGTAGCGGTGTATACGATTTCTTATCTTTGCAGGCCACCTCGGCTCCATGAGAGGCCAGCAGCTTCACCACTTCTATGTGCCCTGAAGACGAAAAGAGAACGATTTAAATTACATGAACATGCCATCAAGATATCATCTAGTATTTCATTTCATCATATATGAATGCACTGGGCAGTATTCCTTCAACAGACTGGATTTTAAAGCTTATCAGTACATGTTACATGATCACAGTGATATCTTCAATGTTGGCTCATGTTTTTAATGTTTTCTAAATGCTGATGATACTTTCTGGAATATTTTGCTGAATGAAATATTTATCTCCCTCCAAAATAACCACTGATACCTTAAAAATAATTTAAATGGGCAGTATTGCTTTTTCAACCCAGTCCTGGAAACTTTCACTGACCACAAGATGACAGGAGCTCTCAAAGTGACAAGGAAAAATGAATAATATTACATAAAATTGCTGTGGTTGATTTATTACCCATGTAGGCTGCCCAGTGGATTGCACGGCGGTCCTTCTTGTCAAAGGCATTGATGTTGGCTCCTCTAGAGAGTAAGAGCCTCACCATCTAATAGCAGCAACAGACGGGGGAAAAAAAACAATAAGAGATGATGTGGAGGGCAGTTGTAAACCCAAGTATCAAGGCATGACGGTTTTGTCATGCCTTGATACTTGGGTTAATGTACTGATCCTCTGCTCTACACCACAAACAGGGATACAGATTATTTCGATTTGATCTAATCTCATGAATTAGTTGAGCTTTCATGAAGCCCAAAGTAAATTCTCTTTTAAATTACGGACCAAATGTGGTTTGAAAAACAGTTTGGCATATATTTTGCATACAGTTCAACACAGGTAAACAAGACACAAAGACACTAAGCATTAAACTGTCCAGTTCCACAGTGTGCCGTTACTGTATATGTCATGTTATCAAGGCTACAAAAATGTGCCCCCACCTCAGTATTTAGTGCGGATCTTACTAGAAAATTCCTGCTTTACCACAAGTTTGCATGAACAGTTTCGTTGCTCTTGGTTTGCATTCATGCTTGATTAGACAAGGCAGTTCCACCCATAACATATCTAACACATGTGAGTTTATGATATACGCACCGGACATAAAGGGTAATTTGCATGCAAGCATGTGATTGGACAAGCACTGAAACCTAGTGTCCTTGAGTGTGTGGCCACAATTTATGACTGACAGCCTCCAGTGTTATCTGGAAAAAGTGTTATTTTTTATAAACAAGCCCTGACTAGTTCATTGGAAGGCAGCTTTATTGTTTGTTGAGGTGCAGCTTTTTCAGCTTAGGGTTGGATTTGTGCAACTGACTCTCAGATCAAAATAGCTGATTATTTTCACCCACCAAAAATTTACTTTACAGTAATACAACAGCACTAAAAAAAAAAAACCTTTGCCAAAAATAAACAAAGAGAGACAACCAATACTATGAGGAAGGAACAGCACTATGTGGTAATACTTGATGCTGTGGTTATTGTGGCTGCCACATATGGGGATGTTGACAGTTTCACCTCACACTTCTTTAACCGGCAAAAAACATAACCATTGTTCAGTTCCTTATTGAAATGTTACATACAATGCCCATTGTGTTTACACATTTATGAGGCAAGCAGAGACACTTCCTGTTAGCAAGTGGAGAAGATCAGGAGCTTATACTTATAGCCTTGTAAACACAACCAACATTAAGCCTGGCTAGTCTGATGGCTTGCCAATAAAAACTTTGTGCATGTGGCACATGCTCTCTGGAGAGGAGAATAAAACTCCCCCGTCAATATGATATGAGTGATACTGAAGCGGTTAAAGTTTTAAAACACAAGACACCACAGACTTTACAGCCACTCACCCTTAAAAGTTAGAACACGTTTTGTTTCTTAAGCAATTAATATTTAAATGCGCTGCCATTTCTATCCATTAAGCTACAACAATATCAATACAAAAGGGATTAAAGTGCTTCTTGGACTACAGCTAACAGCCGAATCAAACAATACTATAAACCTGATATTACCTCCAGGTGACCGCTGAAGGCTGCATGGTGCAGCGCGGTCCGGCCAGCTCTGTCTGACACATTCACATTACTGAGCAGTGGGACGAGCGCTTCAGCGCAGCGGACAGCCTTATTGGCTGCGGCAATGTGAAGCGGCGTCTGCCAGTTCTTATCTCGGGCATTTACGTCTGCAGAGTGTTTCAGCAATACTTGAACAGCCTCCTGTAAGAAGACATGACACATGTTGGTTTTTAATTTTACACTGTTTCCATTTTTAAAAAAAAAAACAAAACAGTGCACATCAGTGTGTGTGTGATAGAGAATCGTAGAGACGTTCACATACCTCACTGCAGGAGGCCACAGCCCGGTGCAGAGGAGTGAGCCACTTGTTATCTTTGGCATTTACTCTGGCACCTACAAATTAGAGGACAATGGCTGTCAGACTATTTAAGGTCATACATTTTCTTGACGTCTGGTACAACATTTGTAACACAATAAATTCAGCCTTTTGGACAGCTATGGGGAAACTGTTCTCCAATTCTATATCTATATCTGTTAAAGCATAAATCAGAAACAGACTGGAAAGGAAGCCTGTAGAGGTTTATGCCAATATTGAATGCAGATGCTCCATCTGGCGACAGAAACATAAAAACATTCCACTGAGTTTCACATTTGAGAAATGTCATTGTTGTCGAGAACGGGTTAACACTGGTAATGATTCTCTGTTTTCAAAAAGCAGAAATGAGAAACCAGTATGTCAAGATATCAGAAGAAAGGTGTTGCCTAAAGTGATTATAAGTTAAGTAGATTCAAAAGACATGAAGACTTGCGGAACTTGCCACATCAGTCATAGAATAAACATCTCACTTACTTAAACAAACCATAATGGTGACACCAGTTACATAGTTACATAATTTCCGCTCTTTCCTGTGAAATTAACAACTAACAAAACATTTTTAAGATTCTCTCCTGACGCTTGAAACACTCATCATCATTTCTATACTGTTACATTACAGCAACATTTGTTTTTCTAAACCATTCGGCTTTCAAGTTGAGCTAAATAGATTGTTAGATGTCTGAACATTTAATGTTTAGGGATGAATACTAAGTTGTAAGCTCTCTACACTACATTCATTTGGTTGTGTTTACCTTCAACAGCTTCTTTACATAAATTCTCTTCTGGAGGAAAAAAACATACCTGAAAGAATCAGCAGCTCTATAATTTCTGCATCTCCGAGATAGGCAGCAGCATGCAATGGAGTTCGCTTCTCATTGTCCTGTAATGAGCAAACAGAAGGACACAACTGTGATTAAAAGCAAACAAAAGACTTTGTACTTCCGTTTTAACCTTGTATTCCTTCTCTGCTTTATAGAGGCTAATATAATCCTGACCTGTAGTGACATTAAACACTTTTATCTTTACTATTTGTGACAGTATATTAGTAGAAGGGAAAAATAACCAGTGAACATTAACAGCCCCACAGTCATAATCCATGGCAAAAAGTGGGTTAAACACAAATTCAGTTACTTGAAAAGCTTTCCGGGGAAACACAAGCAAGTACAAACCAGCCTTATTTTGAAGCAAACACCCCCACCAAAGCAGTAATGGTGAGGAATGCAATAAAACAAGCAGTGCCAGAGCACGCAGTGGGAACTGTAAAAACCAAACCATGTGCTGTTTTGTACTCAGCAACTGTTGAGAGAGTTGTATGACGCTTTTGAAGGACATTTATACATCTGAGGTTTTTAAATTCTGTGTTGTTGTTGTTGTAATTTTAAAATAGAATAATATGAGGAAACAGATGTGGAGATTGGTTGCAGTCTTTTGGGAATTACCTGTGCATTCACATCCTCTTTTTTGAATATGAGTGCGCGTACTTCATCAGGATCCACATTGAAAATAGCTTTCAGCAAAGCAGGCTGTAAAAGAGAGAAGAGAGCGTGTCAACATCGACTGACATGCAAACACTTGTGCAGAAGTGCATAATAATTACAGAGAGAGTATTTGATTTCAGAGAACAGCGACCCATGAGTGAAAACTTTTGATTGTAAAACTTGAAAGGCCGAGTTTGAGAATACAATACTCATTCAGACCTTGGAGGTTTGAGTGACTTCGGGATCCTCGTCCTCAAGAACCACAATACACACAAGACTCATTTGCTCAACGATCACACTGTCAACCCAATCATGTTTTGGCTTCTAAAAAATCCCCAAATATTCTGCTCCCTGGAGAATAACAGGGAGCAGGCTGCTATACATATTCAAATGTACATTGTAAAAAAAAAAACGGTGACACATATCAGACGATGTTGGAGGCTGACGGTCTGGATTGATACTGCTGAGCAGCCAATTTTGTTTACAGTCAGTTGACAGGCCAGAAAAGTGTATCCATCCCATGGCACTGAGAGAAATATCACAATCCTTAGATGAATACGAGTCCGGTTACGTGCTCCAGAGGAGAGATGCCAACGTTGCTGATGTTTTAACAATACTGTCCATCTTTTCTTTTTTTATCCAGATAGAATTTATGCTTCAGCGAGACCAGCTCTCTGCTGTGACTGTCTATATCTTCAACAGAGGCAGACAAAAAGAAAAAAGAACAATGTCCAGAGCTGATTCCCCGTTAAAAAACATCCAACGTGACAGGTTGGATAAGAGGTGAAGCAAGGTTTTAAAAGTTAAACTGAAGTAAATTAGACAATGGTTGAAATTCTTCACAAAGACTGACTCAAGGATCTTGCCTCCTGCCCTGGCTTCTTAAAAAGTAGTGAAAGTTGGCTCCACCCTTCTTAGGGGTGTATACACAGAGAAGGAACAATGTTACTGTGCGTTCTACATGTGCATGATTACCAGATATGCGGAAAAGACTAAATAAATCGTAACACGTTTCTTCATTTCTAGGATATAATGGTATTTACAGTAATGATATTTGGCTTTTGTAAAAGAAAAAACAAAAAAGGGGGGGTTTTGGGGGATCAGAGCAACAACCACGTTTTTAAGACATGTAACTGAAACCACATTAAAGATTTAATATAAGTATTTAACCATGTGCCGGTAGCTGAAGTTATTCATTGTGACACTGTTGCAGAATCTTGGCAACACTTCCTGTAAGATAAGACTCTCTGACAACACGTGCAATGTCTCTGAATAGTGTGTTGGAACTGGAAACCAAAAAATGCTCCAGCACAGCAGACTTAAAACTTGACCAAACGCCTACAACATCAGGTCCATCTAGCTCTCTACATGAGTCATTTGTTGGTAAAGTGTAATTTTTCCATAAAAAAAACAACACACAAAAGGTTTGAATCCCTAAGCGAGTCGATTCGAAATTACTATTTTATCTTTCATGCAGGACAGCGTTCTTCTCACTAAGTACAGAGCTGCAGATCGTCACCACTTATGGTTGGTTACGCTGGTTTCATTCTATAACACATACGGTCAACTTCATAGTCACATTTGTGTCATCAACCTCTGTTACATCCCTATGACTCATCAAATTTTTTTGGGAAACCACTGAATGCCACGATCATCAGTCACAGACAGTAAAATGTAAGCGTGTGCTCATGAACCCTCGTGTGTCATGTTAAGCCAGATCAACACTGC
The DNA here is from genome assembly GCF_963924715.1 of Thunnus thynnus. Lineage (NCBI taxonomy): Eukaryota > Metazoa > Chordata > Actinopteri > Scombriformes > Scombridae > Thunnus > Thunnus thynnus. The sequence goes on from NC_089526.1 coordinate 18,374,776, forward strand.
AGCTCTCCTCTATCTGATCCACCATAACACCAGCAGAGAGTCTTTGATCAGGCCGTTTTCCACCGCCTGTGGGAGGAGGCTGGCATGGATGGGGAGAACAGTGAGGGCAGGGGATCCCATCCAGAGGCTGCAACTGGTTACCCATGAAAGACCCAGATGGAACATTCCTGGCTTCCACAAAAACTTAACTCTTCCCTGACTTTAGACAAGTTTCCTAAAAAAAACCAAACAAATTAAGCCACAAATAAAGCCGTTTCCACTAATGATATCTGAGAAATTTGATGATACTTAAATGTTGTGTGTCAGGTCAGATAGCCTATATCTTGCACTTTAAATACACATGAACTATCATAACCTTTGAATGAGCAATGTGCACCCCTGTATCCAAAACAAAACGTAAGATGAAGAAGCAGGAGGGTCGAGACTGTCGAGAGCCTGCAGGTTTTAAAATCACCTGCTGTAATGTTGAGCTGGGATGAAAGCCTGCATTATCTTGGCACTTTGTGCAACACAGTTACCTTTATAGATCTTCTAAGGAAAAAGCAGCAAAGAGTAAAAAGACAAATCCTGAATGCGCCTCATGTTTGAGCGGAAACAACAGCACTGACCAACTATTTAACTGCAACAGCCCATCTCTCTGCATGCAATCATTTCCAGGAGCTGGAGTTTTTCTTGCTTACAGTCATGATGATGTATGTAGAGCAGAGACATTTGTTCATTAAGACTTCATCCCTCATTGAACCCACCAGGCTGCCCAGCTAGCTAATTAGCTAATGAGCCATGCAGATTATATGACCTCATGTACAAAAGACATCTAGATTATATGGCATAATTTGAGCCTCATACTTTACCGTATGAAACAGCATCAGCTAGCCTATGTTTGGATCCTTCTTGTCTCTGTGCTGCTTCCAAATAGGTTTCAATGGCTAACAACCACATTATTATCCATTATCATTCACAAGGGACTTAAGACTGTTAAGCTTTATGAGAGTTTACTGAGGAGCCAAGTACTTTCAATTTAAGCTGACAGAAATCATTTTTACTATACGTCCTATATGCATTAAACTCAACTTTTCTGCCACAAGGTCTAAAACAAACTGTCAAACATTGTAAGCACTTGAAATAAAAATATATTGTAATCAATTTGCCACAGAGAATAATACTGCAGTTTCAATACCATTCAAGGTGCACATGGTGGCATGGGTAAGATTATTACCCTTTGAAGCATGCTTGAAACCAACAGGACATGATAAGCTATGGCCTTGTACAAATTTGAGCCGCATGACGCATTTCAGCGGATGGATTGATGCTCAGTAAGTATTCAGGCTAAGCAAGAATTACCAGACTACCATTACCAGCTAGTATCTTAAGAGTCTTTTTTCAAAAACAAGAGACCATTATCTCATTCTGTAATGCCCATGAATATCTGCAGGGCACAATGGAGGTTAGAATGACTGGGGGTAAATTCAGGGTAACAAGTAGGGCACTTGTGCGTCTTACACGGTCTCATTTTGACGATTTCTGAAAAGGAAGGACAAATCTGCATTTTGTTTTCAGTTCTGCAGCCCTGCACGACTGATGTAGGAGATTTTCTATGCTTCTCTAGCTGCACGACTGTGCACCTCCTCTCTCCTCATACAAGCCAGCCTAGTTAATACCATCACCATGGAGACGGCTCTTTGGCAACTCCACCGGCTCACAGGAGCCCAGGCACACGATCATTCAAGCACACACACAATGAAAGACACATGCAAATATGTTACAAGAATAGCAGGCATGTGCAAAACACGCAGTCCTTAAATGATAACAGAAAGCTATTTTTGTTTTCACAAGTAGATGACAAGTGTTTAATACAGTTAGATGACACACGTCTAATCCTGTCACACTGCCAGTCACCTCATACATTTATTATAACCATTACACAGCTGTTAAACTGCATGTATTCCATTCATATAATAGATATAAATAACATTAGGTAAACAACTTTGTAGACTGTGTCTGACAGGCACGGTTGAATTATTGGGGATTATATATATTGGGGCAATACTAAAAGATTATGATCGAGGACACAACTTATCTATACAGCTGTTATAAACCTGCTGTGAAAAATAAACGTGGAAAATTACTAAAAATCAACAGGGCTTCTGGTAGATCCTCACTGTCACAACACAGTGGTGCTATTCACACAAGGTTAACCATGTAGTTAGGTGAATTGGCGCATACAAACTACATCATTACTAATGTGTTTACATGTTATCCATCACAAAACCTCCCCAGCTGAGCAAGCTAACATCATGCATGTCACAAACGTCCAGTTGTCAGAGTAACGTCACAGTCAACAGATCGCATGGGTTGTTATGGTAATCACCTCACATTACATTGCAGAGATTTAGTGGCTATTATTAAATCATACGATCACTTGGAAGCGACAACTCAAACCAAGTTTTGTACTATTTTGTCACAATACGCTAAACAGTCACTTACCCAACTGATCTGATCTGTCTGAACTGCATTTCTCGCAGGCTCTGGCTAATTGCTGGCAGATAAACAGTAACATTAGCTGGTTACAACTCAACAACCCGCTTGAGCATGTGTCTCAATGTAAATGTGAAGCCCTATAAAAAACTGACTCCAAATGTGATTCAGCCGACAAGTACACTGTATCTAACTTGCACTTCATATGCGACAATTAAATATCTAGATTCACGCTTCAGGGAAATGCTTCCGTTTCAGAGAATAACGTTAGCTGGAGAGACGTTCCGCTGGCAAATGTTGAAACTGGGGATGCTAGCTCACGTTAGCCAGCCAACATTAGCTTGGACCTGGATCCGCTTTTGACACAATGATCACTTACCTGGTCTCGAATTTTGAGAACCACCATATTTCTGGGAGTTTAGCTGTTCTCATGCAGATTCATGAAAGGGATATTTGTCTTTCTCCTCCCGAACAGCTCTCCCGTTGGTCTGATGGAGGCCTAGCGTGTTCGCTAGCTTAGCAATCTTGCTAGCTTCCTAACCTGATGGCATGAAAGTAGAAGAGTAGCGGAAACTCCATAACATTGCCGCCACCATACGCCACCTCGCAAAAAGAAGCGATTCAATTGGCCAAACGCGCTCTACGTGTCAGTAAGGAAGCTATTGGTTGGTTGTTGCTAACAGCGCTCTGTGAGACGCACTGTGTTGAATATTGCATTGCTCACTACGCTCCTCATAATATATGACGACATTTTTTTGAATAATCTTAAATTATTTATCCAGCATGGAATTACTTATATTTTGTAGTTTGAATAAATGTGTCCGTTTGGTCGGCTTTTCTGTTGTTTTATTTTTAAACTTAAGCTTTTACTAAATCCAGATAAGACTAATTGCATGCTCTTCACCAGATCTCAAATTTAAAAAATCCACTTAAGTATTACTATTAGTACATTAAAAAAGTTCCATGTTATAAGTACATGGGTACCTGGTTAGATTAAAAATGATCATTTAAAACTCATGTTGAGGAACTGAATAAAAAGCTTAAGTTAAAATTAGGTTTCTTTCACAGAAACAAGCATTGCCTCTCTTTTAGCAGTAGGTTGCAGATTGTACAGGCATCATTTTCATCAGTGCTTGACTATGCAGATGCAGTTTACATGCATGAAGCTGCCCATACCTGCAAACCCCTTGATGCTGTGTATTACTTAAAATTTATTTCAGGTGACAGTTTTAGAACCCATCATTGTATCCCCCATGAGAAGGTAGGGTGGCCATCACTTACCATTCGAAGGGAACAACACTGTCTTGTTTTTATTTATAAAGCCATCCTAAGTAAACTACCATTTTATTTATCATCACTTTTAAGACCCAGAAATGTGGGATACCATACCCGTTCACAAGAATGTATTACCTTGGATATCCCTTATCTGAATACAAAACCAGGAAAAACTGCATTCACCTGTTATGTTCCTCATAGGTGGAATAAGTGTTATACAATAAATGCTCCTGTTTTTTTTAATATGTCTGTTTTATCCCTGTGTAATGTACTTATATTACTGTCATTTTCTTTTTGTTCTTTTGTAAGTAATTTGTCTTGTGTTTGTGTTGTATTTATGATTGTTGGTTTTACACTTTTTTACACTTTTTGTTATATGACTTGTTTGGTTGTGTACTTGCAGAACACCACTGTAAATGAGTGATGCTCTCAACTGGTTTCCTCTGAGTAACTAAATGTATCTATCTATTCATTTACACCATCTTGAAGTTGTGAAAAGTGTTATCGATGCTACCATCTGCCGCTGAGCAACTAATGCAGCCTTGTAGAGGGTTAAATGTTAATCAGGAACAATATTCTCTCAGGAATAGTTTCTCCAGACAGACGGTCATCTGCTCTGCTGACACAAACAATAAACATGCTACATAATTAATAGGCCTCATAGAAGCTGTGCTGTAAATCAGTTTTGTGCAAACAGAAATTACAAGCTGAAAAAGTAATACCTTGAATAAATACAATATTTGCCACAGAACACCCCCCCGACCCCCACCCCACCCTCATCATGTCTAGAAAAGGGGAGCTGATGAGGTAAATAATGGACTTCTGCACCCACAGTGATTGTGCTGCACAAGCAATTCTGTGAAAAGTGATGCACATGCACAGCCTATAAACTCTGCACCTTTTAAATACTCTTCTGTCTGCTGACTTATATGCTCTTAGACATATCCTTTGGGCATATTCATTGCAAGATAACATGAAAGTATATAGTATATACGTGTCCTGGAGCTGAATGATTATCTCTGTAATTGTTATTGGGTTTTAAAAGCTAACTGTGTTTTGGTCCTGCAACCTAACAACAAAATGTGGTGGAATATGGCCCTCTAGTGACTTACCCTTCAACTACAAGCAGACTTTGAAAGTAGCTGATGTAATTTAATTTGAATGGACGCTTAAATACAATATGTAAATGCTTATTAACTTAAAGCCCAAGTGTCAGTATCAGAGCTTATTTTTATGTCGAGACAAGAAGAATTTGAGAGGATTTTTGACTTCAGTGAATAATGCAACTTCTGTAATCCCTGTGATAAAATAAAAAAAACAATTGCATTAACTTACACCAACTTGTTAGTGATTTCACTTCGGTGTAATATAATAAACTTGTTCCCTCTTAACAAGAATCTGTTGCATTAATAAGGATCCAAATAAGGGTGTCCTTCAATGTTTGAATTTCTCATGGGATGTTATGGCCACAACAGCTGATGACGTGGGACAGTAATTTCCTCTGTACAGTGAAAATACCACAGACAGGTCTGGCGGGGATGATTTCATGGAAGATAGCCAAAAGGATTGGACACAAACCCTTCTGTTGATGGTGCACTCAATGACTCAATGGTTGTGTCATGGACACAGACCCAGTACATTTAGATCCCAAAGTCCACAGAGCAGCAATTCAGGACTGGAAGAGCTGCTGTTATACATTACTAGTGGAAGAAATGTGTATAAACTACTGTAGTTAGTTATTTGTTTTTTGTTTTACAGCTATTCCATTATAACACTTTAGTGTAGATATGAAACAAAAACAATGTTAGTGTAGAATAATAAGTGTAGAATGTGAATGTGAATGTGACAGTATTAATAAACTAAGAGCACTGACATTGGTGCAGATTCTCTTTCTGATGAATATTTGATGTTTATTATAAACCTTTATGCCACTTACCTATGTAAACAAGTTAGCCCTAAATGACTACTGTAACTCATTCATCAGCCTGGCTGCTGTCTGTCTCAAGTTGTCAAGGCAAAGAGATGATTACTTGCCACCGAGTGGCATCTGTCTTATTCCAAAATAAAAAAAAGCAGTACAGGAAAGTAGTACATTTTTTGTGAGTGAGGGAGGTAGCAGGGGTCCTGTGAAAGAATGTGGGTTTATGCTCACCAGGCAACTTTCCAGGGTAGTCTCACATTTCAAGGCGTTGGACACAAAGAGAGGGGAGAGGGAAAAGGTTGTAGCAGCTATGCTGATGATTTTGGGTGTAGGTTGGTCGCTTGCTGGGGGTAATCCTCCTGGATCTGTCCCTAAGCCTCCTGAAGGCCGCAGTAACCCCAGCAGGAATACTTTCTCACTGGGGAGGCTGTGGTGGAGGAGGGTTCCCACAAATTGAATTAAGAAGAGGAGAAACTGCGGACAAAGGAGTAAATCCATAAATGAAGAAAACAGATGCCTGCACACATACCCCCACCCGTCTCTCTAAAACTGCACCCTGACCCTGTGTTTACACCCTTCTTGTTTACAGGACCCTGTGTGTGTGAGAGAAACAGGGAGAGAAAATGAGTGAGAGAAAGACAAATAACACGTACAGTAAAGCACCCTCTGCTCTTTCTGTAGGAGCTTTTTGAAGGTTTCGTTCAAATCTTAAAAATTTTTTCATGTAAACAACATTTTTAGTTCTTTGCAGGACAAAAAATTCAAAGCTCCAATTTTCAGGTCCTCCCATCTCCTACTGAAACAGAATAATGTAGCAAGATTAATAGAAATAATGAAAATTGCCAGACAGAGGAGCACACATTAAAATATGCGCCTATGGCATTTATGCGCTCTTCATGAAAAAGTCACATGTTGGAAAGTCACATGCTTTTACATACATTCATTATTGGGGTTGACAGTGTTATTTTTATCCAAACTGTCAAAAAATTGACCCCAGAATTTGTAAAAATCTACACTAGAGCCAGTTTTCTCTTATTGTAGTGAGGAAGCACACAAATCCACTTCTTTAAGATTAATCTTTTCTCTGAAACCATACCCAGCATAAGGGTTTCTTGTATAGCATAAGTCAACATGAACAGCATGTATTCTCCAACATGTGTCTCAGTTCTAGATATGAGAGAACCATGGGAAGATGTCTTCCCAACACTCAGCCAAGTTGGAACAAGCTTTAAAAAATGAGTGTGATTACTCTTCCTTACATTTACATCTGTCACAGAGATATGAAATTGAAAGTTTAAAAAAAAAAGGTTTGGGGCCAGTTGTTTAACTGCAATAGTTGATAAAGTGCCACCACAGCAAATACGATACAGTATGCTGACAGTAAGACGTCTACATATCTATGGAGACTGCAAATTCTTTTGGGTGGATGAACCAACACCTCATGCTGAGAAATGACACGGTCCTTAGCATTCAGGTGCCAGCTGTGAGGGTCCTGCTTAGGGAAGAGACGACGACAGTGACACGCATTCAGGATCATGCCTCAGATACGCTGATGTTCGGATGTGCCCCTGTCTCAGCCGTCACAATGAAGAATGGCAAACAGCTGGACAGTCGAGGTCCCAGGATGAAAGTGGTGTCATCGACTGGGTCAATCCCAGCTGCTGTGGGACAGTGGCAGTGGGAAGAGTGAGAATAGAATACCAGCTCACCATTTTACACCACTGCTCCTGGAGTGCTGATGTAGAGCCAGGCCACTTGATTAGCAGATCCAAATCCCTATCCAATATGGTCCTTTAAGCCTATAAAAATGCATAAATAAAAATAAGACACGGCTGATTTCAAGCAGTATGAGTGAACAAGGCCAAACTGGATGGAGACACATCCAAACATCTAAACACATTGTGATGTTTGATGAGCAGTGATGTATGAAACAGGTGTAAAGAGAGGAGAGAGGTGCTTTGTTCCACTCCTAAAGGGAAGACATTTGTCCACTGGGCCAAACAGTAAACCAAAAAGAGGTAGCAAAGAATGCTTTGAAGTGACAAATAAAAATGTGAGACTGCGGACAGCTGTAGATTTATGACGATGACAAATCTGCATATAATCTGTGCTAATCACATAGGCCTTGCTTCTGGTTGAGATAAAAGCATCTCCCCTTTTCACCAAAATTCCTGCCAGTGGGTTGTTATGTAGCCAAAACAGTGGGAAAGGGCTCAGTTGGTAGGTTCACAGCTTACTGTTGCCTCTTGGCTTTGAAATGAGTGACCAAGTGCAATGACAAGCAGTTGCAGTTTCTTTCCCAACTCTTGATAACTGGCATTACAAACTATCTGTGCACATGTTGAAACACAGGACATCTAAGATTACATTTACTGGTCAATTGACATTTCATAGATTATTGTTGTTGCACAGCAGCAACTGATGTGACATGGCTGTGCCTGTCCCGGTCCAAGTCCCAGGTGAGTTTAGAGACAATTATAAACAGTCATATGAATTAGAGTAATGTGGGACAATTTTTGCAATTGGCACTTCAGCAGTATATTTCAATATGATCCCAATACATTATATCCACAATATCATCCAATACCATTCTGAAAGGTGTTTTCTAATCATATTAGAAAAGAGAATGCAGATATCACATTTGGAGAAGGAATGGCAAATATAAAAATGTTCCTTGTGCAAAATTTTCTCAGGTTATGAGCCTTTCCTAATGTGGGACAGTTTAGGCTGAAATGTAAGAATGGTCTAAATCACCTTAATTCATAAAATGCATGTATACTAATAATAATCCTTAACATTAAATGATTTGATGAGGCTACTAGTTATGGTTATATCTGTAGTCTCAATTCAATTTTCAGTTATTCCATTTATTTATTTTTTCTATCTATCTATCTATCTATCTAGCCATCTATCTATCTATCTATGGCATTACATGTGTGAAGACATGTGATTTCAATTACATGACACCCCAGGTTTAATTTGACAGCAGTCTGATTCATGAGCATTTGTTAGAAGAAGAGATGGATTTGCATTTGAGCTCAGGTGTCCCACGTTACACTACTGCACCCTAGATGGCACTGTTTCCATTTTAATGACCTTTTTGTGGACTAGTAGACGCTACAGGTGCTATTTTTAGGAGATGAGTCACTGCAAACTGTAGTCTGTACATGCAGCTGTCATAGCATTCACATTTTGGAATTTTATTTGATGCAAAACATATAATAGCCTTTTCACAAACAGTAAGCTACACTGGAGCTATTTAAAAATAATAATAAAAAATGTAAGAATAGAGTTTAAGACACATTATAAACCTATTTCTTTGTAACACGTTTGTTTTGTCTCAGATCTAGAGGTTCAGGAATTTACGAAAAAGATAGTAGGCTACCAGTGCAAGTTAGTTTACGACAGCTCTTTCTTGCAATGAGAGGTGATTGATCATGCTGCAGACTTGTGCACCTGTTGCAGACAAGCAGTGGTCGGAACTGCCCTCGTCACCATCTCAGAGATTATCAGAGGGCAGTTGAGCAGACACAGTGCTCTGTCTGCCACTGCCTTGGCGGGGATTTTATATCGTCCCTTCTGTCGACCAAGTGAGGCTATTTATAGTTCAGACGTCATACAGCCACAGACACCGATCACATCCAACACGTCCTCCAATCTAAACATAGCAGTACACCCCCAGACCCTCAACCCTGTACTCAAGGTAGAAAATTAAAGCTGGAGTGCGGGACTTTTGTCTCCCCCTTCTGGCAGAGAGAGTAATTACAAAAACACTGTCGACATGTCGTATTCTCGTATTCTACTCCGTCACTACTTTTGGCAAAAACAAACAAAAACAAAAAAAAAGCTGCTGAAAAAGGTAGATAAATTGTTTTGAGCGTCACACAACGCCGCAAAATGACTCGTTTCACTATCAGAGTTTGGTCCATTCGATCTCATGACATTTGGAAAGTCTAGAAGGGCCGCACGATTAAACTATTTTATCCCCATTCAAGTTAACGGAGGGCTAACCGGAAGTTAGCCACTCGGTCTCTGGTGCTCAAGCTCCGCCCGTAGAGCGTGCACAGTATGCATCCATCCGGCTAGCGCGGGAATGTCGCCACTAACTCAGTATACTGAGAAATACTGGGGAGAGATTTACGTGAACAGCGTTAAGTGAAGTCGTGTGGCAAAGGCCCGAATGTAAAGGACGTTCAGTTAGTCAAGTTCCGCACTGCAGGTTTAACATTTCCACTTCGGTCTTAAGTGTTGAAGTATGTGAGTTGAACAAATTCGATATGATATGACTGCAAAACTAAATCCAAAGGTTAAAAATTGTATTGTTAATGCTATGCTGCTTAAGTTAGGAATGAATTCTGTCAGCATAACTTCCGTTTTAAAAAAAAAAAACAACAAAAAACGGCAGTTATCACCTATATAGGTATATACGGGTAAAAAGCCCAAAGTTGGACTGTAATTAATAGTTATACAAGAATAATTACATGTTTTTCCCTCCAAGCTTTGCACTACCTAAGCTATATGTTTTGAACAGAAGCTAGAGACAAAACACTTTGCTAACGCCTAGCTTAATTAAGTGTAAGGCCTGCCTATTAATATTTTAACTGACGGTTGGCTCAGCAGTCACAGGTGGTCGTTGTGTAATCGATTCACATTGTGACTCTGCCAACTGTCCGTTTTATAACAAGCATGACATTCTCCACTCAACCACAGAGCTGGAAAAGGGTTTATTGCTAAAGTACTGACAGACCTTATCATCACTGCTTTCGCAGACTGTTCCAATATGTAGGCTATTGTAGTGCAGACTGACATCTAGTTATAAATAGACTGTTGCTTACGAATGTATGATCTCACCAAACGTGGTGAAAATGAAGGATTTGACTCAGGAACTCATCAATTTGCTGGGCTGCATCGTACAGTATACACATTGAGTTTTTTCTTTCTATTATTTAATTTAAAAAATTAAAGTCAGAAATTGAATAGGATGTCAAAATCTCTTGAGACTGTTAGTGTCTGATGTATAAAAATAATTATGCTACATAGACTAATATAAATACCTGTACAAACACCTTTTTTACCTGATCATGTTTATTATTATTAATAAATGTCTCTCGTATATTTACACAATTGTAGGGGCTACTGTTACAAAGTGGTGGAAGAATAGAAGTCTTAACAGCGAAGTGGAGCCTACTGAGTATCAAAAGTAAATGCACTCATAATGCAGAATAGCACTGTCAGTGTTATATTATTGGATTATTGGATCATTATTATTGATGCATTAACATGTAATCAGTACTTTAATGTAGTTGTTCAAGGTGGAGCTAATGTTAACTGCATTATATGTTGTTGTGTTGTTTATAAAGTGCATCATATTTTGTAAACAGAACCCATGTTTTGTAAAAACTAAGAAGTAAGTACAAAAAATTATAGCTCTTTTAATAAAAAAAATCCCCAGAAATGTTGTGGATGACAAGTGTAAAGAAGCATGAAATGGAAATATTATAGTAAAGTATTCTAAAGTTGTACCTAAACTCTGCACTTAAGTAAATGTACTCAGTTATTTTCCACCACGGATAACATCTTAAACTTTATTTTGTCCACACCATATTTGTTCTGCACTATTTCATATCCTATGTACCATATTCATTATTAATTAGTACTTACATTCTACTACTTACTGCACTGCACATACTTTTTACTTTCCGTTTCTACTCCTGTTTTTCTTTTTTTTTTTCTTTTTTTTTTTTTTTTTTACAAATACTGAAGAATCAAAATTGCAAACACAAACAGAGCAAAACATGAACATGCTGGAGTAGAGCTGAGTCAGAAGTAAGTTGCTTGTTTGTCCTTTTTAGATGCCAGTAAATTAAAGTTAATTGACAGTGCAGCTGTTGCAATGAGGGTTATTTTTTATGTTAGTTTGGTTCTCGGTTGTTTTGCTGGACACTCTGTCACTCCAACAAAAACTTTTTACAGATGTGTTGCATTTGAAATGGCTCATGTTTGATGGCTTTCGTGACTGGTGCTCTTTCCACAGGTGTCGTATTGTGACAGCATTTCAATCTTCTTCGAGCAAGGTAATAGGAAAACACAAGAACCACAGACCCTCCAGTGTACACATGACATTTTCACTTAGACAGTGACACAAGAAAAACACAACTCATACTTGACATAAAAGCCTTCCACAGCCACTCCAAATGACCCTTCAGTCATCTTTCCATTTCAGAATATTTATGATATTTTTACATTAGACTTGTTCTTGGCAGGTTAATGCTCACAGATGTCTGCACTGCTCAGATGGCTTGAGGGGGCAGGTACCATCTGAGCTGTGTCAGGGAGAGAGTCATTTTAACAGCACCTTACACTTAGCCTAACACATAATTTGATAGTACCAATGAATGTGTTAATGAGACAAAATGTTTTTGATAGAACAAATCTTGGCAGGCATCTGTGAATTATTCACTGGACCTGATACTGTAAGTTAGCATGTTCAGCTATACAATTGCCAAGCAGAATTCACATAAGCAGCATGTTGCATGACATCCCTGCTGGGTACTGCATGTTAACTATAGTGACTTCCATGGTCTTAAACTTGGCATCTGGCAGATACTATTAGTAAAAAATATTCTATAAACACTGCAGAATAATCATTTAGCTACTAGCAGAGATGACATAAGAAGTGAGACTGAGCTTGTTTATCAAAGTGGAGAGAATACAATGCCCTTTTCTTTTTTTTTTTCGCAACTAAAGTGATGAAAGCGATGAATTACGCTTTGTCATTGTGGATTTATTTCCTGTGTTTGTGAGCCATCCTTGACTGACTGTGACTGTGTGAAGGCAGTCTTTATGTCACGCAGCAGGAATTGAAGTTCCAATAGAGACAAAGAATGCTGTGATGTTTTGTGCCGGGTGACAGAAACTATGACATGAAACGATGATTGAGCCAATCTTCTGCCTCAAGTGGGCTAAAAGAAAAAACTGGAATTGCAGGGAATTCACAATTGTAAACTTGTGTGTATATTTGTGTGAGAGTGTATGGGTGTTTGTACAGGTGTGCCAGTGTTACAATATGTTAAAACATAGGTAGATGTCAGTCTGTAGTATAGAGAAAGGATAATTACTTTGTGAGAGATACGCTATATCTAAATAATAATATTATCAGTACATAGTTGTTTTAGGATATTAGTTCATACTAGATTCTCCTTTCTTTTTAGATGTGTAGACATGATTTCCTTTCTAGTGTAAAGCTACAGCCTCAAGGTTCTCTCACTTATTCATTTCTTTATAGCGCATGAAAAGTGCTTAACAGCACGGCAGAGATAGAATGTACTGGCCTCAAAATATGTCATAACTCAACAAGGCAATTATTTTATGAAGAGTTTGCATTTGTTGAACACACCAGTCCTTTACAGCTCACACTAAAAACATGTTATGACTCTTGACATTTATATTTTATATAACACATCATCTGATGTGGCTTTATAATTTCCTTGAGCTTATAGAACTCTTAAAGGTTACACTGAGAGACAATATGGGACATTAATAAGAGTCCAAAAGCTCATAATAGGCTACATGTGATGACATACAGTGTACAAACAGAGCAATTACAAGTAAGTCATCATGCTCAAAAGACTCATAAAGCCAAAGTCATTATGGATTATAGCCTATTATGACATTTTTTGAAACATTTAGGATGTCCATCTAACGTCTAATTGCAATGTTTTCATGTTGCTTGCATGAAACTCTTATTACAGTAAAACCAGCAATGAACATGGAGCACTGGGAGGTACTTAGATTGAAGTTGTAGGTCAGTGCGTTTCCATGATAGGTAAAAATCTGTTTGCTTTTGTGTTTCTGTCATGATCCACATATTTTTGGGAAGGGGGGAATTTGTGTTATCCTTTATGATCCAAAAGACTTTAAAAAACAGCTTTGGTAATTAGTACCAAGGACCCAGTGCCAGTCAGCATAATGTGTTCTTTAGCTGGATTTCACACTTGGAAATAAGCTCTCATTCTATCCATCATCTGGCTTGTAAAATGACAGATGAATAATCATTATATAATTCCACCAGTGGTTTCTGTTACAGAAACACCAAGATCTTAGTCTTAAACATTCATCTCTCAGCTTTATGTTAGCCATGCTCGTTGATATCCTTAAACTATTTTTTGTGTGGTCCAGGGTCTATTATTGGCTCTTGCTGTAAGTGTTTTCTGTTCCATAACAAGATGAATCCCCAAAGTGGCATTAGGTTACCAGGCAACAGTGTACACTGCACTGCTTGATTATAATTTTCTTTGTATAGTTATGAAGTTTAATTGTAAGTGACTACATGGCAGTCGGCCAAAATTAACCACTGTTAACAGAGCCTGCAGAGCCTGATGTATGTCAGGAGGCGTAGAGGCTAGCAGACTATATTTGGCTGCTATGTTCCCTTCAAAGAGACGAGTTCTAGGTCTGGACTTGACATTTCCCTTAGACTGGAAAAAATGGGTTTGGGTCAGTGAGTTTTTGAGGGAGGAGGGGTGTTGTTGATGCCCAGAGGACGGTGCTGGTCTCTGTTCTGCAGTGGCTCATTGTTATGTTCTCTTCATCTGTACAGTACAGGAAGCTTAAATGACAAGATGAAACTAGCAATTATATGTGTTGAGATACAACGTGGTCTTTATAACAATGGGCATCATTGCTGTAATATTCACAAGATACCCATACGAACAGTACAGCTTGTCATCATCAGGTAAAAACTTTGTGCACATCCCTCTAAGTTTGGTGATTTTTAGGTCCGTACATTTTCTCAGCTTTGAGAAAATTCTCTACCTTCTTAGGCTCATATAACCCCTGTAAAACTAGCAATTCAAAAAGCAAAGTATATTATAGTCAATAACTTAAAATAAGGCTGTTATTCTTAGTTACTGAGTAGGTAACATGTTAGAGGTAAATGATTATGACAAATTACGACATGACAGGAAGGTGCAGCAGCAGCACACTGTCAGTCTATGAAAGGAGAGGTTTGCTGATTTGGCAATGACACAACATATTCATGTGACTGTTAGAAATCCGTTAACAGCTCAGCTAAGATCAATTAATCTGTCTAGGAGTCAATACAACTTTTTACTTTAGGTTGTCCCAAAGTTCTGTTTGATTAGTCTCTTCTGTGTGTGCTGAGGTTAAGCAGAAGCATGTGGATTGAAGTTCTGGGTTTTATCTCAGCATGTTGTCATAAAAAAGAAATGGAGAGCCATGTTCACAGCTTTATTTGTTTTGCTGTTTTTGGCTGCTGCCGCAGTGGAAGTAAGAGAGTGACTTGTATAGCAGACATTGTGCAGACAATCTGAATATAATCTGAATGTAATCCAGGTGCCACAGAACTATTCTGACTTAAATCAGTTTTTCCTCATTCACACTGTTGTTTTATTTTAGAGTTACAACAGCAACTTTATTAAATGCAGTTGCATACACAGAAAACATTTTAACCAGTCCTCAAACCAGCACGATGTATCTGACAAATACAATTCGACTTCTTTTTCAATGTCATCTCTCTACAAAACATTCAGCTCTCCCGCAGGGTGAAAAAGTCAGAGGGGTTCCCACAGTGTAGAGTTGTGGCTGAGGCTGTTGGTGCATAAAATAGTAGGTTGTGGTGAATGTGTGAGGAATATTTTTATCTCTATATAGATAGCAGTCAGAGGAGAGCCGTGGCCCAGAGGAGGAATCTGGCTCCTGTTGCAGAGTTGGTGGGTTTAGTCTGGTGTTCTCAGTGTTGTTCATCTGGCCCCACTGTAGACCCCTGGGCTCTCTGGGGGGATGTACTTCCATTTGTTTTTACTTCCTGTCCAAATGGAGTTGGAGAGATGAATCATTCATGTCTTTGAGAGGCCTTTTGTGTGGATGAATAATGGGCAGATTTAAGGCTCCTGCCTCAAGTGTTTAAGATTAATATGCGCTGCTTTTTGTCAGTGTACTGTTTTTTTTCTATAATGCATATGCTTTGTTTATTTCTTCTTTTTTTCTTCTTTAGTTTAAGTGAACACTGAGATTTTTTAAGGCTTGCTCTTTTTCACAATTTATGTTTTTTTTATCTTGCCTATCTACTTATACTTATCTGCTTAACTGTCTGTCAGTGCGCCGATTGACAGGCGCCGCGGTGAGCGCCGCCGCCCTAACTTGATCCTGGTCTGTCAAACCTGCATGGTGAAATCAGTGAAGGTGATAAATGAGCTGTGCTTTGGAGTTCTTGGTATGCCCAACATGACGGCCAGATTGTCACTAAACTGTCACAGGGTGGGGCCGTTTTCCTTGATGGCAGAAACAGACAAACCTCAGACTTCACAGGCCCATTAGTTGTCACTCCGTGCCATCCCATCATCCTCTGGGGGATGGACCGGACTGCACTACCATGCGTCATGCTAAACATCTCTTTGTTGTTACCTTTCATCTGTGGGTACCTGCCACCTCTCCCAGCCCATCCTGTGAGTTATGGGACTGCAGGAGGTCATGGCCGCAACCCCTCCCCACTTGGCGTGAAATGTGCAGAACAAACTGATCCAGGAATTACACAGAGATTGGACACACTGGCTGGGTATCTAAGAGCAGAGTCCTCATAAAGGTCTCTGTGGCCAGATAGGTGTGAAAGGGTTACCAGCCCATCTGTTACCAAAACAGAAAATTTTGGCCCCTTTGAGGTGAGAACCTTAGAGCATTCTCTAAATTCTCCCTTTTAGCTTTGAGTAGCATTATCTCAGTAAAGCTGCTGACAAATGGAGGCATGAAAGGGAAAGCCACATCATGTTCTCTTTAAAACAGAAAAATGACAGTCATCTGGAAAAGGGAGTTTTAGTCATGGCCTTCAGTTGTTTTTGAGAGCGCATACTGTAATAACATCACTAAATGACATCTTTTATCAACGAGCAGACCAAAAAAAGAATGACGATGTGGATATTTGAAGGCTTTTTTTCCCTCTGGCTTATTAGCTCTATTTTGTGATTTTAAAGGTAGGAATCTCCATCCTTTGTAGTAACCATTCAAGTTCTCAACTTCATGACATCTTTTGATATTTTGTGATAACTGCAGCTGCAACGATGAGTCATCTAATTGATAGGTTGATTGGCAGGCAGTTCATCTGCATCTATTTTGATAATTGATTAATCATTCATTTTTCAATCAAATATGCTTTATATAACTTTTGATAGTTCCAGCTTTTCAAATGTGAAGATTTGATGCTTGTCTTTGTCATTTATTATAGTTTTGGATTGTTGGTCAAATACAACAAGAACTTAAAATGCATCTCTTTGGGCTGTGGGAAATTATAACAGACATTTTTCACTTTTTTCTGACATTTTATAGACAAAAATGATAATGAGTGAAAAATAATGAATTTTTGTTCTGCTAATTTCTACATGTTTTATAAAAGAGACAGCCAAAGCTTGTTAGACCCTTTGTTATTGAAGGGACTGGGTCGAAAAGTCAGTTTGGTTACTGGATCTGAGATGAAAGGAAGAGGTCAGGAACGCTGCTGCCACTCCCAAACACAGCATGGTGGCATTGCTATGTGAATATGTGTGTGCATATCTATGCATGGGTGTGTGTGTTTATCTGTGCGTGTATATTTGTTTGCAGATTTTTATGTTTTTATTTGTATTCCTACAGTATCTACGCTCTTAGTCAACCTCTTTGCTGTCAGTGTACGTGCAGCCTTTCCTCCTATTTGTCCAGTACGCTGGCACAGTGTTTGTTGTGCATCAGAGTATTTGTCTTCCTGGTCCTTGGCAGTTTAGTGCACTACATTTTTGTTCCTGTTCTTAATCAACCTGCAGGGTGCACTGTTGCAGAAGGATCCACCAGGGGTTTTACCCCGCTTGGACAGTGTCCCACAATTACAAGTCCTGTAACTAATTACATCTACTCTTTCCAGTCTCAATCAAGCTGATGAAATTCACAAATAACAGAATAAACTGTCAGACAAATAGACAGTAAGGGAAATTTGTAATATCTTTGTTATTACAACCCATGCAATGACACAAACCACACCACAACATATATAAGTGTGATACAAAAGTGACAATAAAAGTGATTTGACAAATCTAAAAGACAGACAGAAAGAGACACAAAGATTTATCGGAAAAACAGACTTTCATCAGTGGTGGAAGCAACTGTAGCACTACTATTGTTTTCCCACCAAACAAGTGAGGCGACCCCCTGAACCATGCCTTTGCCTCTCAAGGGAGAGAGGAGCTGTTCAACATGTTTAGTCACTCTCATAGGAATTGCAAAAGTAGAACATTGTCTTTACAATTTACTTGGGAGTTTGTGTAACCTAAGCAAGTAACTTCCACTGCAAAAAAAACCCCAAACCCAAAAAACCCATTAGGGAGAATTTTTAACTATGGTGGAAAAATGTATATGAATATGATTCTGTAATAAGATACAGAATCTCAAGGTCACCTAAAGCGTTTAAAAATACCTCTGGAACCCCTCCAGGTTTATGCATATAGAGCACAGACATTAACATTGTAACAGAGATGGCGGGTGCACTAGTGGGACATTTCCCGGTATGTATAGTGCTACCTTAATAATCAGAGGAAGAGCTATTTTTCTGAGGTATTGTTGCATCCAAGACCTTTGAGACGCTGCAGGAGGAGAGAATTGTGACTGTACAGTGGTCAAGCAGAGAAGTGGTGGCGTAGGTGGAAGTGGCTTGGACAATAAGCGTCAGCCCACCCTTCCCATAGTAAACTTGATTTCCTGCTGTATTTTTTTTTTTAAGACAGACCTTTAAAATCTATGAATGGAGTTTTGTTTGTCTCTTTAAAGGTCATTGACAAATCCAGAATAGCAGTCAAGTGGTAAGCGTAGCCAATTATTTAAAAACTGTCGCATTCATATTTTTATGTTTTTGGGTTTTTTCCTTGATAAGTGTGCTTAACAAATATAGGTCACTGAAGTGAGATTCATTCTCTTAAAAGGAAATCTGGAACCTGGGTGAAAACTTCCTGTACTTTTTCAGTGACTGAAATAACAAAGCTGGTATTTTGCCAAAAGACAAACAAGACTGATAAAATGTGTTTTCTCAAAGGCTGTGGTGATAACAAAAATATATATTTTGTTATCATATTAAGATAATAGCTCCAAGGCACTTGGGAGGGATGATGCTATGATAATCCCCTCATAAACGGGCTAGACTAGCAGGATGTGGATTGGAAGAATGCTTCTGAACAGGGAACCTTTGTTTTTATTAATCCCTCAGGGAATTTTTAAGGTCAGCTAAGCTTGGCTGGATTCCATCAGAGTCACATGTGTCTGTTTGGGCCTGTGTGTTTGTATGATACAGATGAGTCGTTTGACGTCTGCAGGCATTTCAGTGATGCAATGATTCTGCATGCTGTGGCTTCAGGCAGCAAACTTTTCTCCAAAATCTTGCTCCCTGGCTAATCGCTTGCTAAAATGACAGCTGACATTAAGAATGATCTTTCGAAGGCTCTAATCGATACTAAGCCGTTCAGCGTTAGAATATCATTAGAGAATCAATAGTTTGTGCTGTTTTTAAGAAGGTGCTGGGCAAGGAGACAAAGTGGAACATAAAGTGGGCTTGTCATGATTGAATGTAGGGTGGAAGTTGTACAACAACAACATGGTCAATTTGATACAAACAGTGGATCAATGGTTTCCAGCAGTGATGAGCACATTGATCAGTAAAATTACGGAGCGCTGCCCTATGTTTCCAGTGTGCCTTTGTGCTCCACATCTATTTTTAGAGAGCCTATGGCAGCAGATGAAGGCACGGCATCAGGGACCTATTCAAAGTTAGAAAGTAAACTGACCTCAAGGTCAGTACACAATAAGTGGATGCTTTGAAATTGCTTCGAAATAGAGTTTTTCTCTTGTTGGGATTGTGTTATGGTTCAGTCAGTCTTTCACATCGCAAGATGGAGATTTCACAGCAGATGAATGAAGATTTTTCCTGAAAGCCTTTTTGCTTTTGAGAATATACATTGATTCATCTCTCTCTTTGAATAGTACCATCTCTGTGTTTTTTATGTTTGATGTCTCTCAAAAATGAGGAACTGGGCTGGGCTCCATTTAACTGTGTTATTCTTAGCGGCATTGCCAAACTTTGCTGGCAATGTTTCAAGATTAAGCACCAAACATGACTGCCTTTAAATGCTTTTTCATGTTATTTGATCCAACCTGTTAAGTGCATTCTATATCACCCTGAAAGTACCACAGGAAATACCACAGGACGCCAGACAGAGTAACCCAATAAAAGCAAGAGCGCCCAAATCATTAGTGGGGAAACACGCTCACATAACACATCCAGATGTACAGGCTAATTGGATTTTACCATCAAATCAACAGTTGTAGTGCCTTTGTGCTTTTATGAGACTGACCGCAAGGTAAAGGGAAAATGGGCTGTTTGAAGTGACAAAACTTTACCCATGGCTTTTAGCAGGTAGGATTGCTGAGCTTGGTAGCTAACGGAGCATGCTGTGACTAGGGCAGAGAGAGCCATGGCTTCACTCATCCAAAATGGTCTAGGAACTCTTCCACACTTAGCAATGGTGACTCATGAAGGGCTGATGTAAGTAAGATGGCGGGCATTGAGGTAATTGGTGTGGAGAGTTAATTTCCCTCCTGTGTCAGGGCTGCCCTCAGAGCTGTGGGGTGTCCACTAGAGAGAAGAAGCTCAGGGGATGGAGGAGGGGGGCGGCATGGTTACGTCAGAAGTTGCTGTTAGTATACAGACCCTCTCTTGGGAGGGACATCCCCTCTGACGGGAGAAATCAGCACCTGACAATGATTACATCCGCTGCAGTCCTCCCAAGGTGGCATGATGAAACTCTGCATCCACACAGGTAGGCAGGAAGACGAGCAATAAGCAGGAAGTCAGAGAAATTATTATTTTTTAAATCAAAACAGATTCTACTAAACGTATTGATTACGGTAATACAAGATTCACTCTGTGATCCATTTATTTTACAATAGACAACTCCCCCCTGGGATACACGGGGGCTTTGAAGTTCAGAGAACACGGAACAACAAAACATGGTTGACTCATTCCCTCCCACACGGGGATCATCCGCTATTAAGGGGAACAAACGTTTTCTAACCGGATCAAATTAGTTATAAGGAGCAGTGTTTGTCCACCCATTATATCTGTTGCAACACTTAAGTTCAGCTCCCTTCCTTCTCCAGTCTGCTTCCCTGCTGGGTTTCATCATGCACACTGTGTCACAAGGCAGCAGCGCTATGGTGATTAAGCCACAGAACTTGGGAGTTGATTTGGAACTGGTACAGTAATTGTGGTAATGTGAGTAGGCTTATTTGGTTGAAAAATACAAGTCCCCAGGTTATGACCAGGTTCTCTAAATAGAACAGAAAGACTGAGGTATCGTAGCGGGAAGTAGCTCTTTGTTTTTATTTCTGGTACCAATAGGTAATTTAAATGGACTTAGTTGGAGAAAACAACATAATGTTGACGTGTGTATGGATGCGTGTGTATGTGTGTATGTATATTGACATCCCTTGCTCTTTGAAACAGGCTATAATGGCCTTTCATTTAAATTTGGAAAGTGCTGGGGGCACTTCACTGGTTTGACCCACTTGTTCCCTCATCTCTAATATTCCCCCACTCCATGTCGGTGCTCTAATGTCAAAACACACACACACACACACACACACAAAATGACACACGCACACATGAAGTTTGTGTTTGATAATGAGGGAGGTGACAGACAGTCAAGCCTCGGCCCCGGAGAGCAGAGCAGAGCGGCTCTCCAGCAGGGACGCTGACGTTCACACTTAAATGCTTTAATAGGACTAAAGTAGACAAAGGCCGCCAGTGACGCAGTAGGAGCTATAATGGGCTTGCCACATTGCAGGTTTACTGGACCCTGCCTATTGGACAGAGCTATTTCCAATCCCACAATCCCTCATCAGCCTCAGGAAGCTAGTTATAAATAAAAAGTGTAGGTTAATCGCTGCTAACATGTCCCACTGAAATGTCTTTATTTTTAGGAGCAGTAGGGCAGGTTGACCGATGTTTTCCAACATGATACTGAGAACTGATTATTCACCTCTATTCCTTGTAAAGGCGCAAAGAAATTAGTGTCATTCCTTGTCCTTACGTTACCCACATTTAACCAAAAAATCAATGTATACAGTGCAGAACATTCTCTAAACAGTCAAGTGAACAAGTGAAAAAAAACCCCAATAAATAACTCTATTATAATAATATAATTAATATAATAATAACTGATATGAATGATCAGAACTGAATGGCAAAAATAGTCCCTATGTTTGCAGCATTTTATTGGGCAATAGTGGAAAATCACAGTAACAGGAACATTGCAAAATGTGTTTTGACCTACTCATTCAAGGATTTCACGGCATGATGACATATAAATAGGGATTCCTTTGTCACGATAATTGTCATTCATGTGACAGCCTTACTTCCCCTTTTGATCAATTATGCTTCGGCCTATGTTGAGGTCAGCCTACAGGGTCAGAGCTTTCCTGGTCTGACAGATACTGTGACAGATGGAGTTCTAGGTTTTTACGTTGGACTTGAAGGCTTGTTATCTCTCACACCATCCTTATCCAGCTTGAATGCCAAACTACCTCACGAAAACCAGGAGTTTGCTAAATCTCTTAACACTAAAATGTGTCACCAAAGGGAGATTCGAGTAACCACTTTTAAAATAGATTTTCCACGATGTTCTATGACTATTTTATAAAGTAAACAAAGATGACAAAAAAGATTAAGATGTTTAATTTGAGTTTTGAGATAACCAAGAAGTGGGAAGGAATTAAAAATAAATATACGCATAATCCCCTAGTTGCCTCCTTTTCTAAATAATCAAGCTACTCAACATATATCATGCATTAGCCTGAGAGTTGTTTTATGTCTGGGGCGAGCCTGCAAGCTGTGCATTTCCTTCTTGGCTTCTTCGCTGTGCTGTGATAAAAGGATTGAGGGGTTAAATGTTTGTCCAGCTGAAACAACACAGTAAAACTCCTTCTCTGTGTCTCTGTAGCCGAGTCGTCAGAGCTCAGGACCTAAAAATAGCTGCGCTGGCTCCACGCCCCTGGCTGGGGGACAGGTCAAATTATGAAGGAAGATGAAAAATTTAAAGGCACAGGCTGCTTGGCCACAAACCCAGCCCTGCATCAGTGGTCAGATAGAACATTTGACTTGACTTTTATGGGATGGAGTCAGATTATATTAACTACGGATCTTGACTGGTTTGGGATGTAATATTAATTGAAAAAATCCTACTGTATAGCTACTTGATGCTCAAAATTCTGTCATTTTTTTTTTAAACTCATGTATTCATGTTTTTAAGACATAGATGCGTACTGCAGTGTTTTGTTTGTATTTTTCTCATATCCCCCATCATACAGTAGCAAGTCTATTTCAATGAAGTGAGGTGTGTAATCCTCTTCTTGTCCGGTCTGGTGTTCTTGACACAGTTTGGGAGGTTTATGTAATTGTGATCATACTGTTACGGCATCTTACAGTTGGCTTCCTTGGCTTGCTGAAAGCATGCTTCCTGAGTAGCAGCACTGCCCTGGATACACACTGAACCCCACACATACACTGAGCTAATGCTGTGAGGTTACACTCGGAGTCTTAAATGAACACAGTGTTCATTTGGCGTCCCGCTTGACCTAACACATCTTGTTGGGTATTTGTCGCACATACAGATTTGAACCAAATGCTATTGCATTTGTGTTTGGTTGTGCACAGTTTCCCCAAATACATATATTTTTATGTGTTGTGAATCACATGAAAGACAAGTCGCGGTTTTACAAAACCTTTAACAAAGACTGCACAGAGGGGAGGTTTACATGTACCTCTTTTAGATACATCAAGGTAAAAATGGATCTTTCTGCTCGTGTACCTGAGAGAACAAAATGAAGACATAAATAGAGAGACTGAGAGAGACTGGTTCAACAAATCAGAAAAGAGAGAGAGAGAGAGAGGAATCAAGCCTCCATCTGCAGAGAGGGAGTCAGGAGACATGCCTTCTGGCAGGAGCTGAAGAAGACAGCTGTGTTTGGTGTGGTATTTTTAAACGCATCAATGCTGCTCCAATCCCCGCGCCTCGCCTGACCTATTTTTAGCCAGGGCTGGCCATTGTTCTATTTCTGTCACCTGTGGGCCACGCAGTTGTTGATTCACATGCAAATGAAGCTTGCTCCCTCCCTGGCTGGCATTACTGCCTCAGCGAGGTGCTCAGTACACAGTGCACGGCTTTCCTAGCAACTCAGCTTACATTTTTCTCTGCTCAGACGCTTTTCCGAGAAGAGAAAAAGCTACAGACTGGAGAGAAATAGGGAGAGAGGCAGATAAGAAAAAAAAAAAAAAGAAGCTAGGTTTGCCATCTTCTCCTAACACTGTGTTAGTGTTTGGACTAGACTGAAGCAGGGCACCGGGAGAGTGTGGCAGCCCTGCAGACAGAGTGTGCAGTTTGTGTTATTGCTCTACAGTGAGAGTGGTTTCTCAGAGGAGGAGGCAGAGGAAGGGAGAGAGTTGCCTGTTGTCGTGGTCTCTCCCCTGAGTGGCTGAGGGGTGGCTCTTGGTGACAGGAAACGCAAGGCTTGCGATGAGACCTGAGCGCTGAGTGGAGTATGCTGCAGACGATTTACGAGGGCGAGTCAAGTTTCTCCACAACAGAAGGGCGCGTTGGACACCAGCAGTTCCCCAACCAGAGCAAGATGCACAACGTGAACAACTCAGGTGATCACACAGCCCGGTGTTTCTACTCCTCTTGAGGAATCTCAGCTTTCAACCTTCTTTTTTTCCCCCTTTTTGCATTCCAGTCTCTGTCTTTCTCTCTATCGCTGAAGCTTTTCCTATTTCTCCCACTCTCTTCTCATCCTCTCTGCCTGTCTCTCACACGTTCACTCTCTCCCTCTCTCACATACTCTCAACTCTTTGCGCTCCCCCGGTCTCTCATTCTGTGTGAAAAGAGAACTCAAAGCTTCTCAGCACAGCAACGTGGTAGGATCAGGCACTTCTTCCTGAATCAAGGTAATTACTCTTGTGATGACATATGCTGCTTTATAATTTGTGTTTCTCAGTGGGATTGTTACCTTAATCTATGTTTAAGTAAAAAGGCTTCTAATGGGTAAAAAGTGCTGCTGATCATGACATACTGTATTTTCAACACTGTTAACACGTTTCCTCATTTTAGTGTTCAGTAGAAAAACGTTAACACTATGCTCTAGTTGCCTGAAATGAGTCACTGTGAACATGAAAGGGATGTTGTGTTTTGCTAGCTTCCATGTCAGCGTGCACTTTTCAGGGAACAGGAAAAACTGTGACAGAAATACTGAGGGGACAACTGAAAGGTTTCTCTCAGGATATTTACCACAGACATTGACTGTTCTATTTTTGACCTGTGAATTGAATTTAGGAGTACATGGCTGACATCAGTATGAGTAACGTCTATTCACTGTATTGACTCAAGATGAGTCACCTTATTTGCTTTGATTTTTTTTTTAGCATGTGGCTATTGATAAAATGTGAAAATTGTCGTAGGAAATTAGTTGGAAGGAAGAGTACTGGGCAACACTTGGTTCTGTGAAAACATTGTCATGTGAGTTGCTTGGAAGCATGTATAATGGCAAAGTGCAGATTGATGCATCTGAGGTCTTCGTTTACTCAGAAATGTGTTATGACCTGTAAGTTGTTAGATAATCTAGAATCAGCAAACAGCAAGGAGCAACAACATGCTGTCGACTAATTGAATCTGATTGTTTAATGTAAATTTAGATTATTTTTTTTACATTCAGTCAACTCAGTATTTGTGGTGTAAAAGATGAGTAAAAAAAAAACAAAAAAACACAGCCATAAGTCTGACTTCAGGCAAGCAAAACTGGTGAGTGAAAACACGCAGAGGCAGTGGGCTAAACGTGAGGAGATTTAAAAATAAGACAGCAGGATGACAGGGGGATGACACATTCCATCTCTGTCAATAGAGCAGGTTATTTGACTATTAGGCTACAAGAGCTCCGTCTTAGAGGCCTGTGAGCCAAACAACAGATATACCGAGCGCCTGAATTCAGGCTCCTTGCTTATTCTGTGGGTCAGCTATTCTTAGGTGAGTTATTTTCAGCTTATGGCATTAGCCTGCTAAGATTAGGCGTCTGTGCGTTATCATTCCATCTTGGCATGCTCCTGATATAACAGTGGTTTGGAACAGATATTTATAGAGAATTCTGTCATTTGCCTGTTTAATTTGTTCTTTCCACTTTATTGTAAATCACTTGACAGTGACTAACATTATCTGTCTAAAAATGCAACTCTGGGATGCTTTTGTACAAGTTCACTGTGTGTCACGTTTGTGTTGTTGGTAGAGCAGACACGTTCGCTTTAATAGAGACTTGAGGATGTTTTAGGATTATGAATACACTGTCATGATTATTGTTTGAGAAGGGATCCTTGTGTCAGCTGAATTAGTGGTTAGTGAATAGGTTGCTAAAACAAACTTTGTGACATTTTATATGATATTCTCTGCTGTTACATTTCAAGTGGCTCATGAAAATAAAGGGCATAATCCTGTTTTTATTTTGATTAGTGTCCGTAACATCAAAGTTCTGATAAAAAACAGTACTCAGATGGGCTCTCTACCCAGGGAAAACTAATTAGTTCCCCCTGAGTGCATGATATCATGTAAAATATCATGCAAGCTCTCTTCAATAGGAACCTTTCAGACAATAACAATGCTCCACCTTTCAAGTCCTCTTGTCTGTATCCTGTATCTATTCAGGTTGTCTCATGTTTGAAGTGCTCACAGCTAAAGAGCATGCAATAATAATTTTGATTCAGTAATGATAAACAATTACTCATATAAGAATGATGTAACGTATTATTTAAAACCATTGGTAATGGTAATTTTTTAGTTGCTTTTTATATTTTGTCCCTTTGTCTTAATGTGCATCATATAGAAAGCACAGTTTAAAGCTTGTTTTTTTCAGGATCTTGGATGCTTTTCTTCTAGCTGGAAGGGTTGCTATGGCTCAAGGCATTTAGACTATTGACTCTTGGTGATTGATTTATTAGGCATTTCATTGACTGTAGCGTCTACAGTCCGTAGAGAGTAGGATAATGATAGTCTTTACAGAGGGACTTGCTAATTATCACCTACAATATCCTGCATTTTCTGCTTTATTTTTGCTCGAATGAAGATTTAGTAGATGTCGTTTTGTGTGTTGCTGTTTGTGTGAGACGGTTTGGCATGACGGCAGGACAGGAGACGACTGGACTCCTGGCTCCCCTCAGCGAAAGGGCCCTTGGTGGCTCAGCTCAGCTCTCTTTGTTAGCAGATAGCCTGCAAGCCACAGCCCTGGCTCAGCTGCAAGGACGAGCCTGAGTCTTAAAAATAAAGACCTGTTTCCTGCTTTAGACATGCCAGCTGCTCAAAATAACAAGGCACTTAATGAGAGATCCAGCACCACATTGCAGTCCCAAGCATCAGCTTATTTTTGCCCTCAAACATCTTCTGTATCTCTGGTTCTATTTATACTCTCAGACAGGGAATTTAGATCAGTAACCATCTCTACTAAATGCATCCAGCATACAATATGTTTAAAGTGTAAACACAAAGTGTGCCATTACATATATAGCCAAAACGGGTATTTCAGTAATAAAATATACACTAAAGATGATCTATGGTCAGTATCACATTGGGTTAAGATGCTCTAAACATTTTTTATACACACTAATGTGATTCGCTGGAGCACCAGTGGAGCAGCGGGTGCTCCAGTACTAAACACCCACAACACTTCAAATTGTGGTGATGTTTTTGGGGTTGTACAAATCTTAATTTGCCAAAAAGAAGTTATAAATGAAAACTGGTGAAAAGCAACAACCTGTAAACATATGTAACATCATATTTATATAGTAATTACACACATTATTATAACATTTGTTTGAGGCAAAAGATTTGAGATTAGTGAGAAGATAAATGTATTTGATTTTTAACATTCATAATCCAAGTGTTGCTTTTAAACTTCTTGCAAAGCTGTAACAACTATATTTGCATCTTGTAATGAATTAATTCAGAATTTTTCAGGAGAAACTTTTCTTCTCATAGTACATGTGCACTATGTGATATTGTAATTACTTAAAAAGTAATTCTACTGAGCTTAAATGTGTAGATAGATATTTATGTCAATAATTTTTAATAACAAGTGAAATTTTTTCATCAGCACTTACCTATCAACACGAAAAACAACGTGTTTGGTGTATTAAAGAATATTATTCATTTGCATATAACTCTGTGATAATGTGTCTGTGAAGCAAATTTTTTCCCCATTAAATCTGAATATTATTAGCCTTATTCAGTGATGCCAAAGGGCACCTGTAGGTGCAAGCTAATTTGTTAAAGTGTAAGAATAGCTGCACCCTTTATATTCATGTTTACAATATTAATAACTCTGTTCTCGTGGTAGTTGTCAGTTTAAGTGCTAGCATGATTAAAAAGGGGTAAATTCAGAATTCAAGGTGTAAAGTCCAACATTAGTCTTAGCGTAACTAAGTAGTGACTAATGTTGATAAAGTTTTACTCTATGTGTCTATATGTTTTAGACTTTACATATAATAGTAACGTCACTGATGATGTGTGTCTGGTCTCTCTCCGGGGTGGGAAGCCTGGTAATGTGGCCTGTGGCAAAAAAGACAGTCATCCAACATCTCAAATTAAGGCTGTGATTGTCACTCTAACCACCACCAAAGCTAATGAGAGGCAGATCGGTTATAGAAATAAACACTTTGGGGACACTGGCTGTGCTCGCTGCAGTGGGAGTGTGGTCACAGGCCATAAGTCACCCTATCCCCTCTTGGCAGGCCCTCCACAGGGAGGAATTTGGGCATGGGGCAGGGTGCTTGTCGCTCCCTTGTGCTAAAAACAAATTTGGGACCTGTCATTCATAAATCTCTTGTTTACCAGTGCCTAGAGACACTTCTGTGCACTTCCACCAATCAGGAGGCACCTCACTTTCACCCGAAAAAAGAGCATTCATATCAAGGGTCATGATCGCTGATGGCACTATTGGACCACTGAACCTAAAAGTGGCAGGCTCTTCTATGTGAGTGATCATTTTCAAAAGTGACCCGAAAGTTACATAAATGCAACACTGCGCTTTTATTTTTGCCTGTGTTAAATTGAGCAGGCGGCCTCACAACTGTGACAGTCTTTCACACATTGTCTATATTAAGACCCTGCTCAGAAAAGCATTTTTATTTAGCCCTAGTTACTGGTGGTTCCGTATTCTCCTCTGCCGAAGGAGTATTTTTGTATTACAGAAACAGCAGATTTCAGCTTCGAGTAGTTTCAGGGTGCATTTCACTTAAATATATTAACTGTAAAATTGTAGCAGTGAATATATAGTTCTAATGTATTCTGTGGTTGGGTAAAGTACATAAACAGATGCACATTTTGACATTTTTTCTGTTCTACAATCAGCACAGAGATTAATGTTAATTATGAGGAAGGAACGTTGTAAATTATACATTAGGTAGAGGCTTCTGCTGAGCTGGAACCATGCCTACCTACCTTTAGGACTTCATTATGTTCCCTCAACATTGTCATTCCATCCAGCGTTAGTCTTGCCAACACAGTGGACGGTGAGTGGACAAGAATAGAACAGGCACATGAGGCTGTTGTGGTTTCCTCAAGGGCCATTTCATACAGCCTCGGTTATCAAAGGTGGCTTAAGCTTTCACACCCCCCCCCCCTCCCCCACCTCCTGTTAAACCACTATCTGAGATTTTTTTGATTGAGGCTCAGCTTGATGTGCTGATCAAAGTGGAGATCCTTAATGCCAGTCAGAGTGAGGGTACAGAATGAAATATGAGATTAATTAGATATCACAGTGGTGAATTCTCCCAGGCAGCAGGTGTTTTTTTGTTGCTATATTTAGGTCCATTAGGCAAAAGTAGCACTAAGGCTGTTTGACTCTCTGAGCCCTTCAATGGTTCACAGGTTCACGGCTGCCCCTGGAACAGTGCCTGCTACAAAAGAGTCCTTTGTCAAGTACTTACAAGCTAAGATTAATATTCCCTGTCAGTAGAGAAGGGTCTGTGCTACAGGTGCCTGTTCTCTGTGCTTGCCCTCCTCCGTCATTTGATTGGAGCTGTTTTTAGAACACAGAGAGAAAAATTATAGCACAGGAGTCCCCTCTAGCTGTCTTCACTCTTTGAATGTGTTTTAAGACAAGTTATCACTTAGCCACTGAATCTCTACAGACTGTGTGTGAGTGTTTGTGTGTGTGTTGTGTATGTGTGTGTTGGAGGGTTCTGTAATGCTTTCTCTCCGTCTCTCTCTGCTGGGGACTCCATTCTTATATAAGAGCTGAAAAGCTGATATAATAGTCAACATGTCACATTGCCACTGTAGGCAGGAGATGACATGCAGTGAGACTCGATATCTGCAGGATGGGGAGACATAATTACGTCGCCAGCGTTGCCATGACAGCGGCAAGTTAGGGTGGTGGATACTAGGGTGTGGGGGTTGTCACAGACCAGGATTGCGCCACTTGCTTTTATGTTTCTATTTATAATCATCACCGCCGCATACACATGGAATGGTGGCAATGAAAAACAGGCTACATGACAAAACAAATGGGCTCCAGTGTGCTTCACAGCATCAGTGAACAGGAGGGCATTGCTTCTTAATTGATGGCTACTGTAGACTGACACTGCTTCTTTTTGGCAGGTTTAAACTCTTTTTTTTATTGGTATGTTATTGTAGTTTATGAGGATAAATGTATGACAATGCAACACAAGATTATTTATGTGAATGTAAAAAGTGTAGTGTGTCAGTTTTCTCGCATGCTTCCACTGAACAGGTGGCGTAATAACATTGCCTGTATTTGTTCCCTCAAATGTGACCCTTGAGAAGATTAAGGCAATGAATGCACTCAATAAATCTCCCTCCAGCCACTGGAATTTTAAGTAGGTTTGAATATTTCTCTGGTCTCAAAATGGAAGAGACATTATACAGTCTGGACAATGTGCACCCTTCCTTGAATGTCACATCATGATCAGCATAACTAACAGGCAATTTTTTCTAAGAACTGGACATTTTTATTAAATCACTGGTCAAATATAGGCCTAAATGTCCATTCTTTATTTAATATATAAAATTGGTTCAAAGGTGTGATTCTGTTTACAATTACTGCTTACTGTAGCTAGCTTATACAGCAGTTTGAGTGAAACAACACAGGGATAAAAATGATAAAGAAAAACATTGTACAATCACTGATCATCCTCTATGGAATAGAGAGACGAAGTAGCACTGTCTTCTATGTTCTTAACTGGCAATCGATTTTCTCTGTGGAACAGGCTATTTATAGAGCTTGGAGACCAAAGGGATGCCCTCTCACTTTGTATCTGGCAATTACTCTAGTTGTCAAAGACAAATGCATTTCTTACCGATGCACATATTGCAGTGTCTGCACTCAGTAACAAAGATGGAAAGACTTCTGGTGGACTTCCGGTAATGATGGCAGCGTGAAAGCTGTGTGTCTCTCCAACCCCACAAGATAATAATAATAAAAAAGAAATGGTGTTTTGACTTATCTCCATTTGCCTTCACGTCTTAACCTGTGTCGGGGTATGAATTTATGTTCAGGTGCAATGATGTAAAAGACAACTCTAACAAGTAAGAAGTGCACAAACAATCAATTGGTTGCACCCATCTCCCCAATGGTTTAAGTGGGAGAAATAAAACACCTGATGGTCGAAATGAAGGACTCGCTCGAAAGAGATCCAGGATTTCAGGATGGATTTCCAAGCATTTGGAGCCAAGACTGAAAAAGACATTAAGACAATTATGCAACAGATGACAGAATTACACCTTGATGTAGAAAAAATGAGCGACAGACTGGAACAGGTTGAGCGCCGGGTCACTGAGATACATGATACTGAAATACTGCACCATAAATCGATTAAAAATCTGGTGAACAAAGTTTTGGAGATGGAAGTACGCACTGAATACCAGGAAAACAAGTCCAGGCAAAACAACTTGCATTTATTCAACATACCAGAGAAAAGTGAAGGCAACAATATGACAGCCTTCCTCAAAAAACTGGAGACTTTATCATCATCAGAGCGCACCGCATGTACAGAGAAGGCAAAGATCATACCAGACTGATAATTGTTGCCTTTTTGAACTTTGAAACAAAGAAGCAAATACTTCATGCTGCATGGGGGAAGAAGGAATTAACCTATAATGGTATGCATATTTTCTTTGATCATGACTTCACCTTTAAAGTGAAACAACAGAGAGCCTTGTACAGACCTATGAGAGAACAACTCAAGGCCAAGAATATAAAATCTCACATCTTGGCCTCGGCCAAATTGAAGGTTTTCAGCGAAGATGGGACCTCGCAGGCATATAGAACTCCACAAGCTGCGGTAAAGGCTCTCGAGGAGCTGGGACTGCTACACGTCAAGACACACAGATCGTGGAACGGGACACCAACCAGCAACAACAATGGGAAGTGGACAAGGACCAACAGATCAGTCAAAACATTATTAAACTGGTGCAAGAGGCAGAGAAGAATGAATGTGAATGAAAGCAGTTTTGCAAATGTTTACATGTTATTGCAATTAAAATTGTATTGGCTCAGGATGAAACACCTTTCATATTTTCTCCCTGTTTTGTTGCTGTTTGTATGAGCTGAATGGCTGTTACATTTTTTGTTTTCTTCCTCTTAATTTTTAGCTTTAACTCATGTTTGTCTGCTTCTTGTTCCCAAGATATCAAAATGTACTATTGGTGACTGCTTAAGATCTGATCATGCTATTGTAACAATTCATTACAGCTGAACATCGTTGGGGCTGTGGCTACTGGAAATTCAACCCATCACTTTTAAATGATACTATGTTTATAAAAAAAAAAATAAAGGCTTTAATTTATAAGAATTCTTTGAAAATCATGAAAATTCATCCGACCCACACAACGTCTGGGAGTCCTTTAAGTGTGCATTTAGAGCACATGCCATCAAGATGTGATCACGGAAACCAAAAAAAAAAAAAAGAAATTGATAAAGGAGAGGAGTTTAATGGACGATATAAATGAACTGAAAAAAATGCTGGATGAAATGCAACTGCCCTCTTTAGAAACGGCTTATTTAATGAAAAAATAAACAACTGGAACTGGAGAATTTGTACTCTGGGCGTATAAATGGTATCATCAATAGATCTTGTGCCACTTGGATGGAAAAAGGGGAGAAGTGCACTGCTCATTTTATAAGATTAAATCGAAGCAATTTGGGCAAGCAAAACATGAACTTGTGTACAACAAATGGTGTTATACTTACATCTCCACAGGAAATATTGTGTGAGGAGGTGGATTATTTCAAAGCTTTATTTTCTTTTGAGAAGGAGCCAGAGTCTCTCGCCAGCTCTGATATTGAATTATTTTTTCCGCTAAACTATGATCAGTCACTTTCAGCACTTCAGCAATTAAGTTGTGAAGGTGAAATTTTGGAAAGAGAGTTACTGGATGCAATTAATTCTTTCTCTGGTAAATCACCTGGGATTGATGGCATTCTTATTGAGGTTTATAAGACTTTTTCACAGAAATTAAAAAAAACCTCTGATGGCATTTTTAACTACTCTCACTCAGGTAATATCATCAGACACACAGAAAAAGGACATCATCACATTACTCCTAAAGCAAGATCCACAGGAGCCTTACAAAGATCCTGTATGTATGAAACATTGGAGAGCACTGACACTGCTCTGCTGTGATACTTGTATCCTCTCTAAATATATTGCATTGAGAATAAAAAGAATTATTGGTGATATAATAAAATATGATCAAACAGGTTTCATTCAGTGCGCTTTATTGGTGATAACATGCAGCATCTTCTTGATACTATAGACTATTACGAAAATTGACAGAAATCTGGACTTTTATTTATTGCTGACTTTGAAAAGGCATTTGATAAACTAATATGGGATTTCATCCAAAAAGCTCTTCAGTTTTTTAATTTTGAGGAAACCCTCATAAAATGGTGGTATAACCAACCGACCAGCAAAATAGTAAATAATAATATTTATCTAATAGTTTCACCATGTCTAGAGGTGTATGTCAGGGGTGTCTGCTGTCTCCGTAGTTGTTTTTATGATGCATTGAAATTTTTGCTATTAGAATTAGAAATAATTCATGCATCACAGGTTTAAAACCAAATGGGATAGAGACAAAAACATTATATGCAGATGATGCAAATTTTTTTCTGCAGCCTGAGAAATCTTCACTATGAGATGCCCTCATACTTGATATTCATTTGGAATATCTGGATCAAAGCCAGGCTTTGGTAAATGCACCATTATGAGAATAGGACCATTGAGAGGTACAGATTTCGACCTACAGTGCCCAGCTACAATCAAGTGGAGTAACGGCTCGGTATATGTTTTGGGAATTCATACTCCAGATAATCCAAAAGATCTATTTAAGATACATTACGAACAAAAAATTGAGAAAATTGAAAAAGTTTCACAATCTTTGAGAGGGAAAATACTGGTTTAATAAGGAAAGATCACATTGATTAATACTCTTGTAATTCCTCAGTTCATTTTGGCCTATCTCTTAATAGCACTTTCAGAGGCATCCTTCTTTAAATGTTTTGAACAAAAAATGTTTAAGTTCCTTTGGAATAATAAGCCTGACAAGATTAAAAGGCAATAAATATATAATTCATATGAAAAAATATTGCAAAATATTGGATTATCTTCTGTGTACTTATTCTTTGACATCAAATTGTTCCCCTTTTTTATCTTAAAATCTCACCATTTTTAAGGGATCCTTTTAAAATTCATTTTATTTTGTCTTTTATTTTTATTTACTTTTTTCCTTTTTTCCAATTGCTTTTTTGTGAGGTTATATTGTCATGTTATCATATCATCACATGTGTTATGTGTATCATTTGCCTGTATTAAATAATAATAATAAAAAGATGGAAATATCACAGAACTATGAATTCACAAACACATGCTGGTTCCAGGCTTGCAAACTACTTTGCTTTAAATCATTTATGGTTAGAAGGAATATCTGCATGATGTTCTGGTAGCGACAAGGAGAAGAACTCCTTTTATTTATTTATCAAACAGTGGGAAGATAGGATTTATGTAAATACTTTAAATGACCACTTCCAACATTTCGTGCCAAATGTCCATTGAGTCTGCTATACAGCTGCTCCCAGTAGACTCTACGCTGACGGATGTGATCCAGTGTTTGTTTATAGAAACTATTATAATTGTAGGTTTCTGAGGATCGCTGGAGAGAAAGCTGTACTCCTCATTTCTGACCCTTCTCCTTCCCTCCCTCTCGTTCTTTCCCTCTAATTCTTAAAACGTGTCCCTTTTTTAAAAGCCTAATTTTCCTCTCCTGCTCTCTTGACAGTATGTGATAATAATATGTTATATACATTCACCTGTGGTTGCATTATTGGAATTGATAAAATTATAGGTGCTTTTTGGATTTGACTAATCTCTTTCTCTCTTTTATTCTCTCTGCTTCTCCTCTGCGGCCCACAGTGGACATTAAACCAGACGTGCCATTGGCTGTGGAGCCCTTATCTCCGCTGGACCTGCGCACAGATCTGAGGATGGTGGGGCCAGGCTCGGACCCAGGACTGTGGGAGAGGCAGCTGCAGCAGGAGCTGCTCCTCATTCAGAAGCAGCAGCAGATCCAGAAGCAGCTACTAATCAGCGAGTTCCAGAAGCAGCATGAGAAGTTGACCCGTCAGCACCAGGCTCAGCTCCAGGAGCACCTCAAGGTCAGTATTGCACCGCACAGTTGTATGGAGGACAGCAGTGGCACAGCACAGTACCACAGTGAACAAAACAGCAGAGCACAACACAGCATGGCATAGTGCAGATCAGTAGAAAACATTATAACTCTGAACAAGAGTGCAGAGTGCAGAAAGTAAGAAACAACTCAGCAAGACAGGGTGTTGAGCAATACATCACAGCACAGTGTGAGTTTTCTTTCCACAGATGAGTACTGAATAGTCCATCACAGCAAAACAGAAACTGCAGAAGTACACAGACACCAGTCATTTTAAAAATATATTTATCAGTGTGTTCTCTTCATGCTGACTTGAGGCCCGCATGTTTCTCAGCTCCAGCAGGAGCTCCAGGCCATGAAACAGCAGCAGGAACTCGCAGAGAAGGAGCGCCGTCTGGAGCAGCAGCAGCAGCAGCAGCAGCAGAACCAGCAGGAGAAGGAGCAGGAGAGGCATCGGCGAGAGCAGCATGTTTCCAGCCTGAGCCTCAGGGGCAAGGAGCGCTCCCGAGAGAGTAAGAGCTCGACACCGCCATCATCACCATTACCATCAGGGGTGGAATTTGTGATTTTGAGGGCCCCAGGCAAAAGCACGCATGGGGCCCCCAGATCATAACCCTCAACCTTTTCAATCATTTTTTAATGCATTACCTTAGAGTGAGGCCTGAGCAAAATATGCATATAACAGCAGGATAGGAATGGTTTACTGTAGCTGAATGGCTACTGGCTGAGAAAATACTCAGTCACTCAATATATTCACACTGGGTCATGTACATGTTTTGCTATCATCATTATTACTATTTATAATGTTCAGATGTCCTGGCTCTAAAGATTAGTTGGCACAACAGTTGCTAAACTTGAGCTTTTTGAGCTTCACAACAGTGGAAATAATGCTAAGACCAAAGAACTGCATGGAAAGTTTTCTACTCATGTGGCAGCCTATATTAGTAAAGTAGTTATTTGGTTTCTGGTTGCAAGGGCTCAGACAGACACCCACCTTGGCCTGTTGTTAAGTTGTTTGTCTCAGTTAGCTGTTGTGACAATAATAGCCCTAGGTCTCTTCCTGGGCTCTAACAACAAAACACAGAGACAAAAACAAAGTAAAAGTGTTTATGAGATATAAACTAAAACTATTAGCCTGGCTAGATACCACTTGGGGTACATGGTGAATTATGTTATTTTATCCAGTGTGGGTGTCATCCCTTGTTACGAAATCTAATGTTCCTTTTAGATAACATTGCACAATACAGTGGTGAAGAAATCAGATTAAAAAGTTCATGTACTTACTCCAAAGGACAATTTAATTTTGTATTTCTGGCAATTAGAAACAAGGTTTTTTTAAGTATTAGATTTATAGTAACTGTGCTAGAGGTTTCCTAGTCTAGAAAGTGGAAATTACTTAATTCATCATATAAAATAGAAGATGCCAATGATTTGAATATGATTGTGTTGCTGATGATGAAACGGTACTTAACCAGTATATATAAGTGATGACATAAGGTTGGCCGGTGCCATTTAAGCTTAAAATTTAGGAGAAAATGTCTTTCAACAGCATGATGAAAATAGCTTCAGATATAGTATATCATTTCTGTTTTTACCTTATAGCTAATAATAGACAAGATTTATGACTTTGTCAGGTCAGGTAATTTGAAACTGTGCCCTGCAACTGTAACCCTCCAATAGGAAAGAACATCCCTCTGCAGTATCACTTCAACAGCTTGAAACTAATATTGTGCTCTTAGACCACTAGGGGGAGATCTTCCTACATAAGTTGTGGCTGCTCTGGAAGATAAAGTAAACTCTATCAGCAAAAATAAAAGAGAAAAAACTCAATTTATGTACTTTAGGGGTAGCTTTAGGTAAATGTGATACAGCAAAATCAGTAAAGAGGCTGGAAGTTTCAAGAGTGTAACATTTAGATTTGTAATAATTCTTATGCCATAATAGTGTATATCATGAGTCATAGCCCTAGGGTAACCCCAATTCTTGTGATTCCGTCTTTTGGTCTCACAGGTGCAGTGGCCAGTACTGAGGTGAAGCAGAAACTCCAAGAGTTTCTGTTAAGCAAATCAGCAAAGGACCCTGCCAGCAACGGAGTCAATCACTCTTTCATCCACCACCCAAAACTCTGGTACACGTAAGTACAATCTATTGTTTTAACCTGCCAGAGGGGCATACAAATACTATATTTAAATCACATAATCTATATCATGATATCATATTGCACTCTCTTAAATTTAATGGCTTCTTGTGTAATCAGGTCCTCTCACCATACATCTCTGGACCAAAGCTCTCCACCTCTGGGCGGCACATCCCCCACCTGCCAGTATACTCTGCCATCACCCATAGAGAGCAAGGACGACTTCCCCTTGAGGAAGACAGGTTTGCTAATTTGCACGCACACACACAACGCAGACATAAAAATGCAAACACACATACATGCATACATAAATCTACATCAACACGCAGCTAGTTAAATAGATTTCACTGTGAGTGTTGAGATGTTGCCTTCAATAAGTAATTTTCTATTTGCTATGCTGGCTTATTAATACAGTGACTCTTGTTGACCCACGTCAATCAAGAGGTCGGTGTACCCACAGAGTATTTCCTGAGGTTGCTGATGACCTGCTAATAACATGAGTTAGGCTCATTATGACCCCTACACCCCCTCCTCATTCCTTCAGGGCTCACCACAAAACTTTCATAAGGGTTGACGCATGCCAGAAAAGTAACTTAAACCTTCCTCACTTTTATTTGGATTATTCTAAAACGTATAGCAGCACAGAGCACAGTTTAATTGTATGTTTTCACTTCACCTTTAAATTTGAATTACTGTTATTTGTACTGAAATTACCTTGCCATTATTTAAAAGGAACCATATTTGTCCCTATGTTACAATAATAAACCACGTTCCAAGGCCTCTTTGAACTGTTTAGTAGTAAATGGGAGAATTAAAGCGGATTAATTTCTCCTGAGTTATGGGCTTTAAAAACTGTTTTGAAAGGACACAGGTTCCCACCAAAAAGCAGCTCAGGTTTGTTGGTTTAAAGTTAGAGGAACCCTTTGGGGATGGCTGTATAAATAAGAATAACTCCTGGTCTCTTGGTTTGCACGAGCACAAGAGCTCGCCAGGGTAAAAACTTCATAATTCCGCAATGAGGTCACCAAATTATGTTCTTTTCCCCTTTGTGTCTCTTTTAATTACACTGGAAAACAATTATACTTGTTGAGTTATTTAACTTAAAACCTGTCATGTTGTGTATATATACAATTTAGAGATCCAAGATCAAAGAATTATATCCTCAAAAATAATGTTGCTACATGGCAAGAATAAATATTAGAAATACAAGAAAGCTTTAAGAGCTTTTATTTATTGTAATTCTAGTTGAATCATACCAACCTCAGAACAGAGAAATACCTCCTATAAATATATATTTACATGCCTTTAGATCCACAAAATAAGGGATTGCCTCACAAGTGCAATAATGAGTTGAAGACAGTTTTCTAAAACAATATGAGAGACTGTTTATGGCAGCATTGTTTGCCTTTCAACGTGAATGCAAAAAGGCAAGTTGAAACAAATAACTGGAAGATAAAATTTCAGTCTCTCTGCTGCTCAAACATGACAGTTTTATTCTTTCATTCATGGTTAAATCATCCCCTCATTTATGTGCCCGACTCTTGCACTGATAAAACTACTTCGTGCTCTTTGGATTCCTGAATCTATATGTGGTCATTTCCTGCTCAGGCCTTCCTCCCCCACTTCCTGTCTGTCTTCATTAAAGTCCTCTGAGAGCTTGGCACGCGAAGGGGATACACAAAGGTAGTGTTGTTCCCTCAAGCCACCGGCTGTCACTGATAGCTGATTGGCAGGTGTTGCCGAGTTAGGACTGGCACAGGCAGGATGAACCTCAACAAGACTGTTTGTTTAAGCAAAGATAGCTCTCTCAAAACAAAGTGGAGATGACTCCAATGCTCCATGTTGACTCCCCACTGCTTCATTTTACACTATCTTTTTTTCTGGTTTAGGTTCACAATGAGGTTTATGAGTGATCTACATTTTGTATGGTCCATTTTAAAACTTATATATGACATTTATGTTTCAATGGACAGCCCATGAAATATGAATTTTGTTCAAATAAGCTTAATGTATGTGCATTTCTCGCCCTGGGAACCCAGTAAAAGCTTGTTTTTTCTCATTACAAGCACAGGTTTTTCAAAAACCTGAGACAAATTTTTAATTCAAATTCAGCTTTCATCATGTTAAGCACACTATTTATTACGTATAAGTAGAGGACATAATAGTAGAACCTGCCTATCTACAACAACTATGAACTAGTAGGTACTGAAACCTTTAAAGAAAGAATCTGTACTTTGATCTCTATCATTAGGTGTCCTATTAATAGTTACATGATCCTTAAAAACAGGATAGCCGTGATGCCCTCTGCTTTATTTCACTCATCCAAAAAAAATAGTTTAAAGAATTTCACGTGATTAACTTGTTTACTTGGGTGTATATCCTCTTTGTTTCACTTCCAGGGACTAGAATAGACCAGACTGAGGGCACGCGATAGTCTGTAGCAAGAATAGTTGCAGCTTAGCAGTAAGAGGTGCAACACCCTCTCAGGTCTTGACCCAGTTACCAAATGTGTGAATTCAGCAGGTGCAAGAAAGATTTTCAAAAATAATCCTACAAAGGTAAATCTGTAAAGCCCAAAGCATATTAAAGTTTGTGTGTAAATTCCCCATGATAGAAATGTTTTATATCAGAAGCATTAATTTAACTTGCTGATTTTACAACATGGAATATGTGAAATCTCTAACATTAGCAAAGTTTATTGGTACTGTTGCAATGCTAACGGAGCAGCAAGTCAAGTCAGTTTTATTTATATAGCACCAAATCACAACAAAAGTTATCTCATGACACTTTTCATATAGAGCAGTTACTCTTTAAACCACTGATACTGATACAACCAAGGATAATATTCATTTCAGCATCAATTTACACAGGAATGTCAGGCAAAATGTATAGTAGACCTCTTTTTGTACATAACCACACAGCCATCTGTCCACGTCCAGGCTGTAATGGATGCAGACACTCACAGTGACAGCGGAGTTAAAATTCTGATTAAGTGGAGATAGTATAACACATTCACCTGCAAAGCCACTAGCTCTGCGCCACCACTTTCAAATGTAATAAGGTGATTGATTTATGACTCAGGTGTATTACAGGCATCCTGTATGTTTTCTGAGAAGCAGAAGTGACCCAGGTGTTTTGAGTTTATATGCTTTATATACGGCTGCCATCATTGCCTCCTGTTGCACTGTGCACCAGGGCATTTTTTTTTCCACGGAGACCAGGGAGAAAGTGTTTGTTCCCGTGCTGCTGTCTGGCGTTCCCGTGGCGACCAATTGGGATGCGTTGCTTGGTGGCAGCAGTGTGTAAAAATAGAAAGCAATCAAGGCAGCAGGGCGTGAAGCAGATTCATACGACTCCCAACAGCGTTTTCTCTCCATTTATCTCTCCTACCTCTTTTCTTCCTCCCTCGCTCGCTTTCATTCTACCTCACACCCACAGGATTAGAGGTCTGTGCCACGTATTAGGGAAGAAGGTTTTGCTGCTTTTGACAAAAGCCAGAAATAGCAGCATCTGGCCCTCTCTCCTAGCTATGCCCTCATCACCGCTCCCT
Source organism: Thunnus thynnus (assembly GCF_963924715.1). Classification (NCBI taxonomy): domain Eukaryota; kingdom Metazoa; phylum Chordata; class Actinopteri; order Scombriformes; family Scombridae; genus Thunnus; species Thunnus thynnus. The sequence goes on from NC_089526.1 coordinate 18,415,935, forward strand.
CTCCTCCTCCCTGCAGCGCTCCCACGTCATAGCCCCACTTCCCTATGTATAGCTGTATGTTGTACACATTTTTAATTATTGATCAGAGCTAAATAATTGAAACAGGTTGGTTATTGTGTAACAGAAGGTTTACATAACTTCAATGCCGCTTTGTGCCCTGGCTTTCAGTCAGAAGACCAGCTTATCTGTTCTGCTTGCTTATTTGAGTGTGTAAAGCTAAAGGGTTGATGGGAAGTCCATATGAGTTCGTGTTGACCCAGTGAGCCACTGTCACTGGGACGAGACGGGAGCACGACTCAACAGTCAGACACAAAAGTGTTTACTTGCATTCACATAACTGATGCTCACATTATTCAAAATTAATTCCTCACCCAGATTCAACTTCCAGTATTTTTTTCTGTATTATATAATTTTTCCATCTTCACTTCTGTGCCACGCACTTTTTTTTCAGACTAGTTTTAGTGATACTGTCTTTTTATCAGAGGTTGGCAGGGCTCTAACTACTATTTAAGACTCAAAGGTCATGTCCTCATTATTAATTGAAAAGGCCTTTTTTTTTTTTCATTTTAAAGTGACAATTTAGCAGGGAATAAATGATCTGTAATATTTCCTTTAGCCATTTTGTAGCATTATCATAATACAGTACGTTCTCAGTTAAATTACCAAGTTAAAGATAAATAGCACAAAATCTCCATATCCCGCTTCACCCTACTGTACCTCTGTGGAGTCATTTGACCTCATTATTTTGTAAGTTCCTTGTCATGCCCCCTGATTTGTAGTTTAGAAACAATGGCATAAGCAAATAAACAAGGGTCAAATAGGACTTTATTGCACAATGACTGTATTTCTCAATTTGTTCTACTTTCAAATTCAATTTTTATCAAACTTGGCTTTGTTTTGGCACCATTGTTAAAATACTTTCGGAATGGCAGTCATCAGTTGTGTGTAACAGTGTCAGTGTGGAGCAGGGCGTTCCTGCACACAGCGTCCATGCTCAGTAAATCCACCCCGGTTAAGTAGAGGTTTAAAAATAATTCAATAATCTAAAGTGAAACAAAAGGCCATTTTTTGACAAATGCCTTTAAATCCATCATTAATACCAGTTGAAAAGTTTGAAAGCAATATGTCTATTGTGAAAAATATTACATCAGCGTTTCTGTCAACACTGATGGACTGGATTTGTAAGTCTGGATCAGTTCAGGCCAAGCTGTGTGTGAGTATGTGTGACTTAGGAGTGTGTTCAGACTGTGTATTTGGGTATCTCTGTTTTGCATTAGGAGGAGGGGGCGGTGGGAGAGCCTGAAACATCTGCCATGTTTTTGTGTTAGTTTAACTGTTGCTACTGTATCAGACTGTGGTCACCAGGGCGGCAGGTAGCGGACTATTTCACTTAGAGCCTGTGTGTTGCTCAACCTAATTTAGTCCAGATGAGGTGGAAATGGGCCCAATCCTGACTCATTTAATTTATCTGAAACCTGCTCTGAATTTCACTGGGACTGAAATTGTTACATGTTGAAGTGTGACAATATTTCATATTTTTTACACTGATTTATAGTCTCTCTTTATTTCTTCTAGTTTTCTTCTTTCTCTTATTTTATGAATCGTACTAATTTCTTTGATAATGTTCATCATTACACTCAGGCTGTAAAAAATCATATTCTTTGACTCTTTAAAAATAGTCATAGTACATTCACATGATCATATAATGTATATAAATGATGGGCCTTCCTTATCATCCTGAGACTTACAGAAAAAAAAAAAATCTGTTCCTTATGTTTTAGCCTCTGAGCCAAACCTGAAGGTACGATCCAGACTGAAACAGAAAGTAGCAGAGAGGAGAAGCAGCCCAATGCTCAAGAGAAGAGAGGGCAACATCATGACTCCTTACAAGAAGAGGGCCCTGGAGCTAATGGGTATGTACAGTCGGCTATGGGTTGAAAAATATCTTTTTCTGAGAAGCATTATTCCTGTTACAACATGTGATGCAGACTGTCTACGTCTTATCGTCTGGTGTTTAAAATGTTCTCAGAAAACCATTCACGTCTATATCTTGGGGTTATTATCACATAGCAGCATAATAATCAGCAATTTTGCATCACAGTAGCATATAATGATCGTTCCTTTTATGTATTGTATTCAGGTAGCCATGACCAAACACATTAAACAGTTGACAGGCTGCAGGAGTTATTCCAAGCCTCTGTGTATGCGTGTTGCGTATAGAGTGTGAGCATACATACTGTGTCTAACTCCTTGATGTTCCGTAGACTCGACGCCCACTAACAGTGCCCCTGGCTCTGGCCCCAGCTCTCCCATAGGGGCCTCCAGTGCCTTGGGGGCTGAAAATGGACCCTCCTCTCTGCCTACTACCACAAAAACTGAGGTATGTGTGTAAATCGTCAGCACTGCTATTGATTTGCCAAAAAAATATGAAAAAAGCTTACTGCTGATGTTGCTTTCCATGCAAATCATGTGAATATTAAAAAATATAATTTCATGTTAGGGCACAAAAAGCCTGCTTGCCTTTCTGCTTGCAGCTATAAAAACAGCCAGTTGTCTTTTGTCTGTTACACTCCAGTGAAAATGGCTGTCCGCACTTAGATTAAAGAGGCACAGCTTGACCCACATGTCTGATTCTCCCAAGTTTGCTTGCCTAAAGATGACATATTATGCAGAACAATAGAAGCACTGTATAAGTGTTAAAGTGCTGAACACAAACAATACCGCAACAACAACAGACATTTAAACACTGTGCATTTTTCTGTCCAGCGTTTTTCTTCCAGATGTTCTGTACAATCAGTTTTGTGTTTGAAGAAAAAAGTAAGGTTGCCGTTGGCCTGTCATTGTATTTCTGTCATTGACCTGGCTGCACGCCTGTTCTGAGTTGTTCTGAGGCGTTTCCCAATAGATTCATGGCTGAGTTACTATCCAGAGCTCCCCTTGGACCGAACTCACAAAGCAGACCATTATAGCGGGTGGCAGATATGACACATCTCTGAACAATCTTAGCAGAACAGCTGTGTTTTCCTTAACCATCGCTGTTTACTCTCCCAGGGACCTCCAGTGACACAGAGAAGGGAGAGACGCCCTGACATCAGGCTGAAGGTTGGGGCTTAGGGAGACAGACAAACTGTGGAGTTTAATTGATATCCCAGGCACTGGTAGCCAAAGACACCCACATGCTAACAACATAAACACACAGGATTGCTATTGTATCGGCCCAAGCCGAGGCTCTCATAAAAGTCATTGGTGGACTCTGGGGCTGCCCGTAGACCTCATGCCTGTTGCAAAAGCAAGGCGTGTTTGTGCAACGTTACATTAGGTATCCTTTTTCAGAGGGAACGGGTCCCTCGGGTCAAATATGGGCCGGATATCCACATACAGGTCACTGAGTACTGGTAGGGGTTGGAAGGATAAACATGGCTGTTCCAAAACCACATGCTGGTCCGCTGCTCTGCTGGGTACAGGAAGTATGCCCCAGTGCTGATGTTCTCTGAGAGAGTAGCCTGAGGGTGGGGACCGGAGGAGTAGGAACAGACATTGGGGCTGACTGGGGACTTAAGTACTGAGGGTGGAGCGGTAGATTTAGAGGTTTGCAATGTTTTATAACAGCTGAGCGTATCATTCTCACCGGTGCCATTCTGTGAAGCTGCAGGAGACATTTTCTGCCTGCCACTCCTTCATATCATCATCATAAAAACCCTTCCGTTTTAGCAAGGAGGGCTGTTGATTGTCATAGTGCATTAATGTTTATGCCACTGTTCTTGTTGCCTTTTTAAATTGTCCATGGTAGGATTTTGAAATCTATCACCTCCTCCTAAATCTCTTTTGCTTCATTCCTGTGTGTTTGATGTAGAGATGGCCTTCACAGCCGAGATTATTCCGTCCTGAGGGCTCCGTGTCGATGCTGAGTTTATACACATCTCCCTCCTTACCTAACATCTCCTTGGGGCTTTCAACTGCATCCTCACCCATCAGTGTAAGTAAAAATGTTTCTGAGATCTTTAGATAACCAGTTCACTGGTTCAGTGATGGTAAGTCTTGCAACTCAGTCTATAAGCATCAGTGGCTGTCTGGGCTCTCTGTATGGACCACAGGTCATTGACCTGTGGCCCCAAATGATTTTATCGCCCTTAGATAAATATTGTTCTGCAGTGTCTTGTGTCAAGCATGCTGTTATCTTCCTCTATTACCTCATTTATCACAGCTTTTAAAAAGTCCAAGTCCACTCAAGTACAGCTCCTGATAACACAGCACATGATATATCATCTTTTAGCTCTCTGGCACATTCCAAAGAGGCCTGTTCATCAGCTGCTTAGACCAACCATTGATGGTCTCTGATATAGAGTATAATCATTGATTTGTAACTACAAGAACTATTTTCATTCACAAAAAACAGCTGGTATTATTTAATTTGGTTGTGATTATGACAAATGTTTATACATGACTACAAATCCCAGTCCACAGCATGTGTAGTTTGAATTGAAGAGTAACCATTAGTTCATGATTTATGTCTTCAGGCCGCCATGGGGTTGAAGGACAGATCAACAGAAATCAAGCATGGGCTGCCTGGGCACCTCCTGGGTCCTGTGCCCCTGCAGACGGGCTTGGAGTCTAAAGTGAGCCCCAGTCACCAGGCTCTCCTTCAACACCTCCTCCAGAAGGAGCAGATGAGGCAGCAGAAGATGCTCTCCTCTGGTAAGACTGTGTTACTTGATGTCAAATATTACATTATGTTATGTTGCACTGCATTATATATCGGTATACTTTAAATTGAACTCACTGATTATATGACTTTACAGGAAACCTAACATGAGTTTTGATTTTTTTTTTTGTCAAGGCCCGAGCTCCATGTCATCCCACCCTCAGTCCCCTCTGGCCATGAAGGATCGCCCCTCCAGCAGTCGCCCTAAACTACCAAAACACCGGCCCTTGAACAGGACCCAGTCGGCGCCGCTGCCTCAGAACACACTGGCCCAACTTGTCATCCAGCAGCAACACCAGCACTTCCTGGAGAAACAGAAACAGTACCAGCAGCAGATCCATATAAATAAGGTATTGTGCTGTTCATCAATATTCAAATCACAAGGGAGGATTTTGACTTTCACATTGCTTTTTGCTGCATTTTGCATTCCTTTTTAGGTCTCGTGAGGTCTTATTTTACTGCGGGGAGTCTGATTTAATCATTGTAAGCACACAAATGCAAATCTATTTTTAACCTTTTGTAAAAGCATTTGTGGAAGCTCAAGTTTACAGACCTGGGCCGTAGTCTGTTCTTCCCTGGAATCCTGGTGTTATTTCTGCAAAGAAAAGAACTTCTGCCTGACTTCAAATGGGGAAGAAATGCTTCCCCTGCACTAATTCTGTTATCATAGCTTAAGGCATCAGTGCTGTTCACATGCTAACTCTGTGAAATTCAATTCAGCTAAGTTCAAATGAAGGAAGAGTGCCCAGAATACATTTTGTTCCTCTGTGGCAATATTTGTGTTTCTGTAAGCTGGCCGAGGTGACCTCGCTATACACAGAGTGTAATTATTCTGGTGAGGGACGTGTGTGAGGTGGCAGACACTGTGAAAGGCAGCATTGTGTAAGCTCACATACTGATGTGTCCCAATGCTGGGCCCTCAAAAGAGCCATGGGAACCATAGAGCAACCTTTACCTAGAAGTAATAAAAAGCACCATAAGCAGTTATGGAGCTGTACAGTACAGATGTACAGCTTTTAACAGTTTGAGTCCCTTTGCAACACTAAAAATAACTATCGTTTCACTGCCATTCAGCTGATATTAGTATTAATATCAGTTATAAGTAGTCTGTGAAGTAGGTTTGATTTGAAAAGAGCTTTGGAATAATAGCGACATCTTGTCTACCGACACGTGCCTGATCACTCAGGCCAATGAGATCGCAAGTAAAGCCTCTTTAAGTGGAGGTTATAAATGGCCACTAATCAGGGATGAGCCCTCAGTGTTTATTGAGAGGGATCTCCGAAACATTGCCCTAATTAATTTCCTAGCAGAGGCTTGTCTGTGGTTGTTTTTGTAAATGTCCTTCAGTGCCTGCAACAGTAGGGGGCACTAACGGAAATTTACAAGAGCTTAGGGATTTTAGGAAGAGGTATGAACAGTGTTTACTAATGTCGAGCTAAAGAGTCTTATTCCAATAGCTGAAGGGATATTTATATAAGGGCCTACATTCTGTAGACAATAATGTTGTTGGTTACCAGCTGTCAAGGGAAGGCGCTTTCAGGTGCTGGTCTTGGAGCCCTCTTGTGGTGGAGTAATAATATCATGGCATCATTACAGTAGCTCTGATTTAGCAAAGCTGCAAGACAGTGAAACAGCCTTTTGCTTAGAGTTTCCTCATCAGGCACGAGTCTGTTTTTGGTAAACAACAAATATTTAAACAACCAATTTTCACCATCACCTCCATGAAAATCTAGTTTTTATTGTTTCCTGACTTGTTTCTAATGAGGCAAAACTGTTTTGGTGTTTCACTGTCATTGACATTCAATTTCAGGTGCACCTGTTAATCAGTGTGGAAAATCAATACTGTATTTGTATAACATGTTTGACGGAAGTAGTGACAAACATATATATGGTTAAAATCAGTGTGTGCATTGTCCAGCTTCAGGGTGAAGTTTGACATGTTTTTGGTACAGTTTGTTGCTTGTAGAGAACCTTCTGGTGTAGTTGGATGCAGCAGAGTGATGTATCCTCTCAATGTCTTCTTTAGGTAGCCTATAGAATAACAGGCTCTCTACACTGCATACCCTGGCTCCAGTGTTTGCATAAAATAACCACAATTTATAAAATTTGCAGGAAAAAAAAACACGATTTACCACAGACAAGTCCATGTATATTTTGAACAGTGTTTTCTAAAAATAAACCATGAGTGACACTATTCCACTTACCAAGGGCAGCCACCATAGTGAATGTTTATGAACTCACATAAATCTTACTTATATTACCACATAAAGGCGGAACAATGACTAATCTGCTTCCACTCCAAAACCTCCAAAAAATGTAGTTAACCACAGCCAATAGCCAGACACTTCAGTTCAGTTTGACATTTGCCTTTGTCACATTATTAAAACTATAATAACTACATTAGATACAGCTGTTTGCAATTGCCAATATAACAGTTGCATTTAATAAACTAATATCCTGCATAATATAAATGTCAGTTTACTAACCAACTCCACAGGAAGAAGTTTATTTTTAAACACAGTGTCAGACTGGATTTGTCAACATGCAAATGCTTATGACTTGTGAAGCCTGAATGTTCCATCACACAATATAGTGTGTCTGTTTTCCACCTATTTAATAGTTATTGCTGATTTTGATGTTCTAAAATTAGGGTTTATGCATAAGACAGCCTGATAATGTACCCAAGATTGATAACATGCTTGTGAGGAGTTAAAAAGCACTGATATATTAGATATTTAGGTGATATTATCTAATATTTTAGAGCTCAGGTGGTATGCTTATTACTCAAGTTACAGAGCTGATTAAAATTCTTATATGGGTAGCTGAATTTAAGGGTGGCAGTATTTTCTTTATTCTTTTTTTATTGTTTGACATCCTAATAGTTTGAACAGGCACAGGAGAGCTGAAACATTGTTTTTTTTAAGTAAAATACATTTTTCCTCTGTTCTTTGAATGTATTTACATACTTGTCGCTTCCAGTGTACAAGTTAGAAAGCACAACTATTTATTTTATGTTTTTGCACTGCTAGAAGTGTGATGTGATTGTTACAGTAAAGATCACTGGCGCAGGATATCATCATTAATATGGAGCATTAAAATGTGTTTTGCAGCTGTTATCCAAGTCCATTGAGCAGTTACGTCAGCCCAACGCACACCTGCAGGAATCAGAGGAAGAGCAGGAGGAGCAACACAGAGAGCTGATGGAGAGCATGCAGGAGGACAGGCTGCCCCCTGGAGGAGTCATCCGGAAGCACACGCTCAGCAGTAGCAGCAGCAGCGGCTCGAACGGCGAGCTGCCCGACGCTCACTACGGGGTCATCAAGGTCAAGGAGGAGCCGGCTGATAGTGAGGATGAGGCTCTGACCAATCAGAGCCTAGAGTCAGAGCAGAGCAGCTATCTTCACCAGGTCAAAGGGAGGCTGGTGATAAGAGCCATGATCTGAGAAAGGGAAGAGGATGAGATCACACACTCCAACATTCGCAGATAAACTAATCTCTACAAACATGTGCATCTACATCAGTTTACACACACACAAACACACACACACACACACACGCACACACACAGCAGCTATTGCACAGTAGGCCGACTCTCCCTGTCACAGCATTTGACCCCTTTTCACTCAGCTGCAGCCTCACTCATCCCACACTCTAAGACTCTCTGTTTGTGATCTTTGTGTAGTGATCTCTGTAAATTATGTATGTTACACTTTTGTGTATATAATATGAAGACAATTTAGACCGTTCTTTTTAAGAGCTGCTTTGGTCGTCGCAAGTCTGCTCAACTGACAAAAACTTATATGTACATATACTGTGGATTTAGCAACAAAGATGATTTCTAGAGGAAAGGTTGAACAGGTGTACAGCTTTGAAGAGCCAACTTATGTTCCCCGTATGTACATTCTTGCCACAGAAATATTTGAATGCCCTTCTATCCACTGAAAATGATCATGAAGTCTTTACAGTGTGTTAAAGAATTAAAAAAAAACACTACATACTCCGTTGCTCTGGAAAATCTGTGATGATGTTCCATGTTAAGTGGACTGAAATAATGAACATCTGTCTTAGAGAGAATGTATACTTAAATCCTAACAGAGGACGCTCCCATAGGGCGGACTTTTGCGAAGGGAGTGATATTGCCATTGGAATATGGTCCGCTGCTCATATTGCAATTTAAAGGATAAAGCACTAAATCCCTGCTTGGGTGTGCAGGCATCTCCCAACATATCCCGAGTCTCCATGTCTCTTTCTCTCTCTCTCTCTCTCTCTCTCTCTCTCTCCTCTCTCTCTCTCTCTCTCTCTCTCTCTCTCTTGCTCTCTCTCTCTCTCAGAGCAGTCCCAGAGCCAGGACCCTGTGTTAAGCCGAGCTCTCCTCCCTCTCTCCCTCTGGGTCCAAATCAAAGCTCGGCCGGGTTCCTGCCCAGCTTTCAGCAGAGGAGTCAGACAGAGGGAAAGAGAGAGAGAGAGAGAGGGCCGGGCAGGAAATGCCTTCTAGAAGCCAGGAGTTGGAGTGATTCATGTGTGTAGGAATGTTGAGAGAGGAGGACCTAGGGTTGGAGGAGTCCAAGGGGCCAGGCTTGAGAATTGATTTACTGTCAAGGCGAATTACAAAGTGAGTGGGGATATGGTTAAGGGAGTCCTTTATAAAGGGAATCGCTTCCTTCGTATTCCCTAGTGGCATGCTTACCTCAACATGCAGGTTTGATGTAACTTCAATAAAAAACCCTGGACGGGACCTTGCTTCTTCTTCTTTCTTTTTTTTTTTTTTTTTGTTTTTTTTTGTTTTTTTGAGCCTGTTTTCCCCTGAAAGTGCCCATTGCGACATGTATAGTCTGTCTTAAAGTGATCAATCAAATGTATTGCATAGCCGTAAACCTTCCTGTTTCATTTGTACCGTCGACTAAATGTAAAAATGCTAGTACGAGATTCTGTGTTTGGATTCATGTGAAAATCAAAGCTGTCTGTCTTATACTGTACATTCAGATTGTCCGGTTTTAATGTTTTAGTGTAAGTAAACACAATCAGAACAATGTGAGTCTTGTTCTCTTGCTCCTTTGATTTGGTTGTAACGAGAACCCCTTTGCTGCCAGTGGGGGGGTGGGGGTTGGGGGTGGAGTGGGGGTCCTGTGGTCTGTTCATAGCAGTTTGCATTTCTTCTCTTTTTTTGCCTTGTGTGATAAACCTTTCTTTTTTAAAATAAAGTTAATTTACCTCTGAAGTTCTTTGCATTTTGGAGATCATTTATACACATTTCCATCTCATTATGAGGTTGTGTGCGCAGGAAAGAAAGAAAGCAAAGCACACCGTACATCATTTCAAAACTTTCTGTCATATATTTTAATTCACAAATTACATTCTTGATCATTTTCATCTTTCCAAATGGACTGCCTAAATCATTAGCCCGGCCTGCTTTTCCCACACTATGCCCTATAACCGAGCTCTTTATTTTCAGGGGATCTATGTAACCCTTTAAAGGGAGCTTAAGAGGCTTTCAAAACATTTCTTTGATGTGAGCAAGCAAGGCTTCTTGTGGCAGTATTAGAGCAGTCAAGATAAGGTGAGCTGTGAGCGAGTGATATATGACTTGTGCGGATATTTTCAAACCAAGCTTAAGCAATTTCACAGCAAGCTTAGTTCATGGGACTGGCTTGATATGCTATACACGCAATGATGAGCCTGAAAAAGTTCACTCGCAGTCTAATGTTCTCTCTGCAAAACACCACTCTGAGAACTCTTTAAAATGACAATAGTGCTATGATTATTTGAGTTATGATTATAGAAAGTTAAGTTAAATAAGTTATATTATGCAGAACAATACATTTTATTCAAACAGGCACACTCTTTCATTAAACTTTCATGAGAGCTCCTAAAGTATTTTCACAAAGGTGTCGAATTACTTCACATTAGGAAGTATTTGAGTTAAATTAGACACTGACTCTTTCTTAAGTAGATTCCATCCGTCTTGGGCTTCAGGCTCTTGTGATTTTAAATGAGCTGTTACAAAAAGCAGAAAAAATAATGAAGCCCAAATCCATCCGCACTGGACCTCACCAGCTGCCCACAGAACCAGTTGTAAAAGCAAACAAGCATTTTAAAGGTGTAAGGAAGTAAGGAAGACATAAGCTTACCTGTTTCCTTTAAATGGATTAGACACTCAGTGAGGTCTGAATTTTTATAACCCGCAGTGCTATAAAAATTAGGCATTTGGATGCAGTGTGTGCACGTACAGACGTGCATAAAAATGTGTGATTGATGATGGTAATGATGAGTTTGCAAAGGAATTGAAATTGCTTTATTTCTAATGCATGAGGATCGACAAGAAAACACATTCCTACACTCAAAAAGCCAGCCAAATCATGAAATAATGTCTCAATGATCAGAAATACTTGAGTGAAAATAGCACAATCAGAGTAAAATGCCCCTAAGCCTCATATTGCTGACACTTAAACCCTCAAGTTTATGTATTCATACCACATGGACTAGACCTAATAGATCAAACCACTCGCATTAAGATTTATTTCTAGTGCCATGACTTTATTTATGATTCATCGTCACCTTTGCAAGAAAGTCTTCATAGTTGAGAATGATGCAGCTCCCAGTAAATAAATAACGTTTTATGCAAGAGAATTCAAGTACATGGCCCTTTACTAATTTCAGTTAGGTCTCCAACTAATGAACCTCTACTACAACAAGGTCCTTTTGTGTACATCATTCCAGCCATCTGATTTATATTAAAGACTCAAAGTCAATCTAATTAATTGCTACTGATGGCTGGTAACTAAAAAGAAAAAGATGAAATGGATATCTGGGTCCCCAGGACCATGAGGCTGTAGATCCCCAGACTGGTCAAATAACATACCTGCGAAACGTAGGCTGTCACTTCTGCATTACTCATTATGACCTAAACTAAGGAGAGTAAATAGCACAAAATGAGAGTTGTCTATTTTGCAAATGAAAATCTTTTACATTTCTGTTGCTGTTCAGTATTGGCATCATCTCTTATTGTTTCCTCTTGCTGTATTTATTGTCTCTTCTGTTACTACATCGTTGATCACATGCTTTCCGATATAGAATGACCTGAAATGGCACTTATTTTGGGTTAGGATTTAAACTATTACCTTGTCTTATTGTCTTTTGAGGTAGAAATTCACAATTACTACAGCCTCAAACACTCTACATTCAGACATGATGAAGCAGCATACATAAAGATAGTCTGTTTGCATCATCTGAGCTGCTAGAAACATCATACCAAATGAGTGAAGGCCTAGACCAGTATACCTCTGTTAAACCAGGTACAGGGCACTGCTGGACAGACACCTTTATGCTCAGAGGGCTCATCACTTCCTTTCCAGTATATATACCTGTAGACAGGAACATTCAGTTATCATCTGATGTGCTTGGAAGGTCAGATATTTGAAGATTTAGCCCTAGCAGAGATGACATAACCTTTGTCCCCTTTTGCACATATCCCTCATCAGGGTCCACATTAGCCTGAAAAGATAGTGGCAGTTGCAGAGGATAAATTGTGGTCAGCTATTCATTGTGATGAGATTAATTTGATCACCGACAGGCTTATTAAGATAAAAGAATTCTCTGCTCATTATTAATTATCAACATCATCATCAGGTCACCTGATGACTACCACCAGCAGTGATCTAGAGAGATATGGCCAAGAGGTGATCAATCAACAGCTTCCAAAAGGCCAAATCAGAAAGCAGCACACTCATTTAGCTGTTTTTATCTCCCAAACTATCTAGAATCAGATCCGATTTCCGCAGCTCTGGGACAAGACACAAGAAAAAAAAAAGCTTCTAACTGTTGCTTAAAATTGCCACCTGCAATGACATGCACCTTTTAGAGAAGCAGAACCATCCTGCAAACACCAGGGATCCTGAAAATCCAGCTTTCTCTGGAGATCCATAATTACTGGATGGACTCTTGTACTGTCTTTTTCTGGCTGCATTTGCATTCCTATATGTTCAAGGTATTCATGAAGTTATGGCAGGATGTACAGGACATACATAAATTGCGTAGAGTTTGGTGAGGGGTTGCTGTGGTGCACAAAAAGACAATTGTACCGATGATAATTGCTAGTCAGGTGCCGTGTGAAGCACATACCTAAATGAAACCTCAATGAAAAGAACAGATTTAACCTGCTGCCCATAAGTCTGTACTTAGTTCACCCCATACCCTGGAGTCACTTGTTTCTTCTTCTGGAGATGCACTCAAATTTGTTCTCATTATAGAATCATGCTAAAGATACCACCCATACAGGGTTGATATGTAGGTGATGATGTGAGGCTAAGGTAGTTAGGCAGCCTAGTTAGACTGTAATCTTCTGTAGACTAGTAGTAATAGTTTGAAGTGCTGCCACCAGACATAAAGGGCAGAAGATGTTATTTGGCACTGGAAACTTTTTAAGTGATGTTAATGAAGCAGGTCAGCAGGCAGTATGTGCAAGAAAGGTGATGTTTATTAACAAAAATATTAATGAAATACAGTTAAAAATGAACCCTGGGAAATTCAACAAAAATAACCTGCTTAGCTGAAGCAAAGAACAAACAAATAAAATCTGCAGCCTGACAGCATGCTGCCACCTACTCTCTTCCCTGCTCCATCTCAACAAACCAGTGAGCCTTTTACCTTCTCAGCCTCACCTAACTGGAACGTACCATCTACTCAGGTTACCACAGGGTGAGTAAGTAGCTTTATTTATATAACACATTTCGAGAGCAGAGATGTCACAAAGTGCTTCACAGAGGAAATAAAGCATAGACATACATACAGACATAAAAAACAATAAAACACAGAAATAGATAGAAAAATACACAAAGGCAAGTTTAAACAAATGTGTCTTGAGCTGCTGGTGTCCACAGATCTTAAGTCCTAAGGGAGAGAGTTCCAAAGTTTAGGAGCCACAATCTCAAACACACAGTCTCCATTAGTTTTAAGCCTAGATCATGGAACAACCAGCAAACCCTGATCAGAGGACCTCAGAGACCTGCTGGTGACATAGCGCTGCAGTAGATTTCTAATGTAGGCAGGTGCCTGGCCATGCAGAGCTCTTAAGGTGATCATAAGAACTTTTAGTTGGATTCTAAATTTGATGGGGAGCCAGTGAAGAGCAATCAGAATCGGTGTCACATGAGACCTTTTGGAGGACCTGCTCAAGAGTTTAGCAGCGGCATTTTGGACCACTTGTAAACGATCAAGGGATGTTTTGCTGAGGCAGGTGAAAAGGGAGTTACAGCAGTCACAACGGGATGATATAAAAGCATGAGTTAACTTTTCCACCTCTGCTTGAGACATAATGGGGCCTGAGCTTTGCAATGTTTCTCAGTTGGAAAAAACAAGAGTGAATCAGAAACTTGACATGTCGGTTGAGACTCAGAGATTGTTTAATAGTGACACCTAGATTTCTTATGGAGGATTTAACCAACAAGGTAAGAAGACCCAAGACCATCCCCTATATTAAAGATAAGACTAGGAGGGACAGGAATAAGAATTTCTGTTTTGTCTGCATTTAGCTGCAAGAAATTGTCTGCATCCAGTTTTTTTTATTTTAAACTGACAATTTAGCTATGTTTTGAGGTTTAAATAAGACATTGTGGGTGAGCTACAACACTGACGTAGAATTTCTCTCCTACTGCTGACAATCACAATTTCCTATGGTTACACACACACAGCCATGAGTGCACCAAATTACAAAGAATGACATTTACTACAGAACAGTTTTATCCTTCCCACCTCAAATTGACAGAGCCTAGTGACTCACTGCTTAGTGCAGCCAATGATGCACACCTGTTGTCACTATCACTGACTAAGCAGATGATCTGCCCACAATCACAAAACTAAAAAAAACCCATCACAGCAGGACTGAAGCCCTTTAACGAAATATTCACATTATGAAACAGACACCACCCAAATGAAACCTGTATTCCATCATTTGTGTACCATGACTATAAATTTACAGAAACATCGGACTGAAATTAGTGATTTAACACAAAAAACATTACTAATAGTATTGTTTGGTGCCAGGGCCTAGTGAAAAGTCTGAGGAGCAACCTTTTCACATAAGAGAACAACTTAAGGGTGTGGAGGCTTCATGTCCACCTGGCATCCCTGGTCATCCTGACCAAGCAAAGCCAAACTAGGCTTCGCCAGATAACACAGAACCTATGTGGAAACTTTCCGCTTTGTGGCCTTTGTGGCCTGATTCTCACACTGTTGGCCAATTGAGTACATGCCACTAAATACATAGAGTTCCCCTCTAGATTTGGATACCTTTCAGTTGGTGAGAGAAACACACACACACACACACACACACACACACACACACATACACCTTTGCTGATGACCTTGCTCAGCTGGAGCAAAGAAAAAAGACTGGGATTGCCTGTTATGTATTTTTTGATCCCAATGTTCTCAACCCAACTCATCAGATCACAAACCGGAAAATCAATTCCCTCAACGACGAGTCCACAGCATGATTCTGGGAAACTCCCCTGATGTTTCTGTAAGCTAACAGGCTCTGTTACCATGATTGCACAATTTCATGACTGACATGGACTATACAATCCTAAAACCCTCCTAAATCCCACTCTATTGAAGTGGCCTGTTTTAGTTCTTTTTTAGTGTCAGCAGATCAAAAAAACACTTGGTGATTTGCTGCAGCCTTTGAGATATGTTAGCACTCATTTCATGAGTATATCAGAGTCTAAAACAAATTAGTCTGTGGTGAAAATCTAATGGATCAGTGTATGAACACTATGTTGAAGATACCAAGATTATTTTGCACCATTAAACAATTGAATTTATTTGCAACAGGTTGATTAATTTGTCAGTGTTTCCATCGTTAAAGCATGGACGCTGAATGAGAATAAAACAGGTACAGATGATGGATGGGTGGATGGATGGACCTTTACTCATCTACAGTAGCTTGCTAACATAGTTTTCAGGTTGTGAGTTACAGTTGGTACATTTTGAAGGAATCCAGGAAATCTCTCTTCTGATTCTATTTCTATAACAGTTTTTATATTAACAGTTTTATATTGATTATATGATTACCTAAAAAAATATAACACCCTGGCCTATCCTCTCTACACCTCGTGTATAATTTCTATCAACCATGTGTATTGGTGGGGGTCCAAATCTACTAGGAAGGATTTGTTTGATGTTATGCTATCACTGCAGCGCCTAATGATAGGTCAAAACATCATTAAACATGAATACTGGGTTTCATGCTCAACCACTGAGAGTTTGACATATATGTGTTTACCTCATAAGTTGAACTAAATGAGGAACCCATTTGCTCGATGAACCTCTACTATTTCAAATCCTGCCCACCAAAGTTGAAGATGACAGAGGGCTAGAACAGCACATAAAGGAAATTTTCCAGCTTTCTCGTGTGCATGTCAAGATTTGTATGAATCTGGCATCTAGTAGTACAACGTGGTGTTTTTCTTTCCATGTGCTGTTAACCATGCTCGAGGTGTAGGACAGCGCAGTGCTGGCGGCAAAAGGAGGAGAGTGTTTTGCGCCCTGGTGTGAAAAAGTGCACCTCAAAAAAGAAAGGAGAAAAAAAAGGACTGATGTCAGATGGGTGTGCAGTCGACTCATTTCTGTTGGATTCTTTTGCGGCCTGTGATGTCTGCGAGGCCAAATTTTTTTTCTTTGATGGCTTGTGTGCCTGTCGTTTCACATTAAATCATAGATAATTACATTTAAAACTGCTTTTAAAATATATAAACTGAATCTATTCAGTCAACACTTTACAGCATTTTATATTTATCAATGTAATATATGTTGTCTCATTTAATACCACCTGTAATCTCCTCACAAGAAACAAACTGACCCAGGGGAGACAACATTTTTTTTTAAAACAGCATCCTTTCAAGAGCAGTGGAAGAATTCCACTTCTTCTCCTGTTGTCTCTTGAGATGAAACATTGATGACCCAACATAGATAGTGTTTATATTATTGTCAGTCTCCCTGACTGGTGTCATCCATACTGTTATCTTAGCCTTTCAAAGATTAATATACCTTTTCAAGTTTAATGAGATAAGAGACCTGGGGGAGTTCTCCCCCTGCTGTGTTCAAAGACCATCCGGCCTTAGGAGCTGCTTTATCTCAGCCACTGATTGACCTGGCTGATAGGTGATACTGAGGAACCACAGTGACCCAGGGAAGTGGCCTCTCCACTCAGGGAAAAGGACTGGCAAACTTGGCCTCTCCTGTCTGCGAGAATCCCATCAGTGGGGCTCCGGCGTCCCTGGGATGCCGTCTCCTCTCTTTGATTCTTGTGACCAGGCACTTTTACGTGCCTGCCTCCACCCTCACACCAGCCAGTCCATAGCCCATAAAGCAAGTCTGCGACTCTCCAAATAGTTGGACAGGACGTGTTTGTAAGTGTTGCCTGAATGCACCGCCGGCAGAATGACACCCCGAGGGCTCGTAAGACTTGTGATTTTTTTCTCCAAGCCCATGCCAAGAGACCATTTTGAATTCCAGCTCAGTTCTTCTAAAATTTTGCCATTTGTGGCTTGTGACCACGGACCACTGGGGTTTGTCTTGTGATCTACACGGCATGGCAAATGATATGTGATAACTGAGGACATAATCATAAGGGAAATGCAAAAAGCCAATAATAATAGCCTGAGTGAAACTCCACATAATAACCTCTCTCTTCAAAGAAAAGTTGTTCTTGAAAAATATTCAGGTCAACATCAAAATCTAACCTCCAAAGTACATTATCATTCAACAAATAAATTATCATTGAATGCATGTTCAAGACTTGCACATATTATGAAAGGCATGGCAAATCTTTTGCCATGCTTTATGTGCTTCATTTCTAATATTTTACGATATTCAAACAGATATAAGACAAAAAATACAGTGTGGTATATGGAATGCAGCCTGAGGGAGAATTGCTCCAGGGAAGTATTTTTCAAGGGGGGGGTTTAAGGGTTCTCTCATTATCACTATATATTGAGAGAATAAAATAAGGGCCCCTGGAAAGGTCTCTGAGGCATGTGCATGCAAGGGAGTTGATTGTCCTTCCCGCTACACACTATATCACAGGCTAATCTCTGAGGGAAACATCTGTGTGTGCATACATGAGGCATGTGTTGGTGCAACTAAGTAGCAGGCTGGAGACAGTGGGAAAAGTAGGGCTCCAAGCTCCATTAATGTTGCTGCTGCCATATTTGCTCATCTGTGCAATTTCCAAATAACGTCATCACTCAAATACACCACAAAGAGGATATTCCTGATGTGTGCTAAGGGTGGCCTTGTGTTAAATGTACTGCTACTATGTGAAATTCATACTCTAAGACATTCATAAAATTAATCTTGAAGCACTGAAATGATATAGGCTCTGTGAGACTGCAGAATAGTGCTTTGATTGAAGTGCTAACATTAGCATGCTAACGCTAATATTCAGCAGGTTCGGTGTTTGCCATATTTACCATCTTGGTTTGGCATGTTAGCATTTTAGCATTTGCTAATTAATAACAAACACAAAGTACAGACACTGATTAGTGTTGCAGATATTTGGTCATAAATGACGAGAATTCATCCTCTAGGGACCATGATATCTGTACCAAATTTCATTGCAATCCATCCACTGGTTGTCGAGATATTTCACTCTGGATCGAAGCTGTGGATCGACTGGCCAGTTGAAATACAGACTGCCATCCTTAGAGCCACAATGCTTTAAAAAATGTTATCCAAAGATAATTGTAGAACTAGTTTCATAATTTTCTCCCATGGAATTAGCTATAATGTCATTGTAGTGTCATGAATCCCTTCATCGCTATGTTATCATCATTCTGTATTATTTTTTTTTACAAATTGTGAATATCCAATTTAAAAAAGAAAATGTATCTGTAAATGCTTTACAGATATCTATGCTTTACAGATTTATTAACAGAGATTCAAGATGTAGGCGATTGACCAATTCATTTAGTCTTCAGTAAAATAGATAATAACCAGTTTTAAGTTCAAAGTTTGTAAAAGAAAGCATATGGCCTGATATGTGGATCTAGTTAGTTCTGTTCTTCTAGCAGACAAATCAAATTAAGGCAGCCGTGTATTTAAATTATGCTTCAGTTTGGCAAATGTTGTTTATCTTCACTGTGTGAAACCACTGTGGGATCCTGAGGGACCATGAACAGTTTGAAGCAAATGTTTCTGGACAATATATGGGCTCTGAAAAAGTTTTAGAAGCCAGCACAGTCTTGATGTGCTCTGGAGAGTCACTGTATAATTCACATAATTCATAATGAGGAATGAACTACACAATTTCATGTTGTGTGACTGGTTTGGGTAGAGGCCAGACTGTGAAACAGCACTGTGACAGATCCACAGTGCTATATCACAGTTTTTAACAGAACAGCACAGTGTAGGCATGTTGCTGACTGAACATAACGCACTACTAATGTAATGTAAGAATGTGTTATCCGACCAGATGGGAATGCATGCCCACGCTGGTGCTAAGAGTCGTGACAGAGCATTTCTTTTGACAAAGTGGGAAAATCGCCATCTACATGAGGGGATCATGTGATTTAAATGCATAGGATGCCACAAATTGTGGTACACTGAAGTTAATGGCAGTTCCCCTCATGTTTTGAAGTTCAGCTGGCACTGCCACCTCATATGGCCTGGTGTTAATCTGCCATGAACAAGCCTGCATTATGCCAAGAGTGTAGTAGAAGTGAGTGGGAAACAGGTGGCCTCAACTTTCTCTCATTCCTGGTCTGAGCACTGGCTTCACAACACAAAGTTGGACAGCTTGCATTCTTTTGGGGAATTTCCTCCCAAGCCACTTTATTAGTAAGTGAAAATAAACCTTAAATATTACTCAAGTGTGCATTTGCATTGTAGGACTTTCAATATGATTACTGGGCTTAAAGGAATAGTCCAAGATTTTGGGAAATATGTTTTCTTGCTGAAAGCTAGACGAGAAGATTGATATTACACTCGCTTCTGTGGAGCAAGATTATTTTTTTGTCATTTTGTGGTTAATATGAAGCTTTAAGCTTGATAGTTTGAACAAATTTCTCCAGTGGGCTTGTTGCTATTCTCATATCTTGCATTTTATGTCTGCTTCTACTCCAATAGTGTTCAAGACATGCTGCAGAAAAAAAAAAAAAAATTACATTCTCTTGAGAGCACTCTTGGTTTATAGCACAGATAACCACATATGAAGGAGTCAGAATACACAGTCTGTTTATGACGCTGAGCAATACCACACTTTATGAGACAAGGACACTTGATTGCACATTTATTCGTCATCTGAGCGCATCTTCAACGGCTCTTTAAATCAAACTTCTATTGTTATACCCGAGATAAAATGAGAACATAAATATTCATGTATATAGGCTAAATAACTCCATCTATACATGAAAGACACCAGATTGTCTCCTTTGAAAGGATGTCCACATCACATGGTATATTCAAAAGATCTTGTCCACTGTTATCACTTACATCTTGGCGGCAGCACAGAGTGTGATTCCACAGATTTGAAGAAATTGAGAGCAGATTGTCTGCAAGGCTCCTTCTGACACAGAGGAGATGGGTAGTAGCACATCACAACTGTCTGTTTTCTCTATAAAGGGGTATAAGATCAGAAATCTCATTTACTTTGTGATTAGAAGACAACAAAGGACTCTTGCTGTATGGGGTTTTGAAAGTGGAAACTTAATGTAAAACAGGAAACTATTTTTGGTGAAACCCACTGTGAGTTACAGGTTTAGGTTATGCCTTATTTGATTGGCTGCTATATGAGGAAAATCTCCTTCTTCACTTGGCAACACAAAAAAAGTCAAACCAAGCAGATCTCAAGCTATTATTGCCATGCACACTTCACCTTCAGTATCATTTTTGCGAAGGTAGTGTGTTGTAACTCCAGTTTTTTTACACTAATAGACACAGTCAGGTGTCAGTCAACAATACCCAGACAGCCTGGGGAGTCATGGCAGCTCCAGTCCTCTGGTGCTGCGCTTGGACAGAGATGAGAGAGCGCGGGGAGAAAGACAGAGGTCTGCTTTCCATAAAGTTTTGGTATCCTGTGAGGCAGCTCCACTTCATAATCATAAATCGTCTAGATGGAAATTGGGGGTTCGTCATATCCCAACATAACAGGGAGGTTTCAAAATCAAAGATGGACTGGCGGTTATCATGACAGTTTAATATCAAAGGAACATTTTTGAAATTTCCCAACTTTTCTGTTCTGTTTTATTTGAAGTTTTGCAATAAGAGAAGGCAGCTACAGAATGTTTGGAGTTCAACGCAAGTTCTGTTTGCCAAAAAACTTTTTTTTTTTCTTATGATGGACATACAGCTCATTTCTTCTTCCCTGCGAACTAATGGATGCATGTGATTCTGGGTTTTGTGTCTCCATATGATGGACCCAGCTCCATCATCTCTCTCCTGGAGGCTGTGGAGGACTAAGGTCCCCGGCCTCTCCCTGGCTTGTGCTCCGGCCAGCTCCAGCCCATGCGTGTAATGCTGTTTGTAATGAGAAATCTAAACAGGGAACAGCAGTGAGGCATGACAGGAATGTGTTTCCATTGGAGGGAGCTCCATGCAAGAAAAAGAGAAGAAAGAAAAAAGAAAAGAATAAGAAGAAACGTTGGGGCAGAGTTGTGTCCAGAAGGAGTGCTCACTTGGGCCAAAGCGGAAGACTAATGTTATTGTACATTGGCTGTCACTCTGCCAGACCTCCCTTACCAATTGGTTCCTGGTCTCCCTACCAGTTTCTCCCCCGCCCTTCTTTCTCTCTCTCTCTCTCTCTGCTTCCCCGAGACTCTGTTTGCTCAGGTGGACAGTGACACAGTTCTGAATGAGCCCCAGTCGTCCCCCCTTTCTGCACGCATGGCTGTAGACTGTGTCATCGAGTCAGAGTCCGGAGGGCCCTGCAGAGAGCTGGAAGTTGAAGCTCCAACCCGGGTTCACTCTGGATGGGAGGGAGCAGGAAGCTGAGGGACAAACACTTGGAGGGACAGAAAAAAAAATGGAGGTATAAACACAAAGAAGTAAGGAGAATGAGTGGCATAAACAGAGGGAGAACAAACAAGGGGAGAGAAGAAGTTGGGGTGAAAAAGAAAGACAAAGAATGAGCGAGAGCGAGAAGAAGAAAAAATACGACCACCCATTTTGAAAATTAGAGAGGGGTGGTTGTAGTCTGTGGAGCCTGTCTTGGTTTATGGCCCATGGAGTGTGTCTTGAAACAGTGCTGTTTAGAGTTTATTTTATCATGCCACGCCGTCTCCGTCCCCTCTGTCAAGAATCTCATTCTGCAAAGACTAATTACAGTGTAAACACTACATTAAAGTCTGTAGGCCACTCCACTTCACTATTTACCTTTTCTTCCAAACAATCCTGACATCCCTCCACAGATTGATTTTGACCATAGAAACCTCCGTTGCTGGTGTTTATTTGTTTTGAAACTGGCATGCAATTCATGCTGAAATGGATGGATACAGGTTTCAGTGAGAACATGAATAACACAGCTCAGTTTGAAGGACAGCAGAGTTGTTCCCACCTGCAAATGCAACTTCGTTTCACTCTAAATCTGAGCAGAACCAGGTTTTCCACCAAAAAAAAAAAAAAATAGAGTAGAAAATAACAACGTTCAAGTCGCCAAAACATTCAGCAGATACAGTACATTGTATCGCTGGTGACTGTCAAAATGTCAAAATGGTCAAAGGGAGGCAACTGAACACAAAACCACATATCTCTCTTTTTATTAAAAAAAGACAACCAGGAAACTCTGCTTCATTAGCACATGCATGGGTGCTGAGGAGTGGTCACACAGTGTCAGTCACCTGCATGGCCGAGCCAAAGAACTTAATTACTACCACATGGGCCCAAAGGGCCGGAAGAGAATGCTTTTAAGGCAGCCAGAGAGTTATGGCCTCCCAGATCTTTTAGCATATAAAATAAACAAGGGAACTGCTACTGCGTGCTAGTGTATGTGCGTGTGTCACTGTCTGTATGTTTTATGTTATATTTTTTTTATTTTATCATAACTGCGTAGCATATCTGACCATGCCGCCTTGTCTAAAATCCACATTACACTTTTTGGGATAATGCTGATAATGAAAGTTAGTAGTGAGATCTATGAGTAAAAGCAATACCACGCTATAAAAATACAGGTAAAAGTCCTGCATTTAGATTTTTACACAAGTAGAAGTACAAAAGTAGTAGCAGCAAATGTTCTTTAAATATCAAAAGTGAAAGCACTCATTAGGCTCCCATCTGAGTGTCATATATTATTGATTTAAAATTACTTATGTATTAAGGTGTATGCAGCATTTTAATATTCTAGCTGGCTGAGACAGCTTATTTTAACTGCTCTGTACAATATTGCATAGTTGAATATGTTGCAATACATTACATTTTATCAGCTAATCATATCTTTTGTATGTAAAATCTTCAAAATGACAAGTAATTATAGCTGTCAGATAAATGTAGTGAAGTAAAAAGTACGATATTTGCCTCTGAAATGTAGTAAAGTACTCAAAGTAAAGTACAAGTACCTCAAAATTCTGCTTAAGTACAGTACTTTAGTACATGTTGCATTCCACCATTGTTAATCTGGGTTAATATGTGTTAACGGATGTCTGACTTTAATTAGAAAATAATAAAATAGGACGCACAGTTAGACAAAATGCAGTATAATCCCTCAGTATATAACAGTGATGGAGTGTACAGCTTAAAAATAGGAGACCAGCATTTGTGTGTGTTGTGTGATTCTTGCCCTGACACCTGAGGAGTGTTGATATTCAGGCTGGGCCAGTATACCCGGCAGCTGCCTGGGAGGTGTAATAGGTTGTCTTACAAAGCACAGACAGGAAATGAACCCTGGTATCTAGCTTGAATCAGCTACATCTGGACTCAATTATTCATCCTGGTTGTTTTTGGCTCGTGATAAATGATTTAGTCACACCACTGACACCATTTCTCAAGTGCAAATATAACTATGATATAGCCCAATGAAAAAAAAAGTAGAAAAGAAAATGAGTTTTGGTCTTTAGATGAGGAGAATTTTCACCTGCAGCAGGAATCTTATCATCATCATTATTTCTGGGAATATCAGTAATTAAATATTTGCGGGGTTGTATCATCACTAGATGTTCTTTGTTACTTGATTTGTCTCCTAAGTTTGTTTTTTTTGTTGTGATTAACTGTATCCTTAGACAATAAATCCACACTATGCTTTCCATAATTTCAAAACAAATTGAACACATTATTATCCTTATCTTGACATGATGATCTGATGTTGAAGCTGATTTGAGTATTTTGTTGCACTTGCACACAGGGTGGAGAAGAGCATAAACATTTAAATATATTCCCAGTCCAAATGAAACACTGGCATTTCTTGTCTGACCACAGGAGAAAGTTTAATAGCTCCTCAGAGGTTATGAACTGTTGACAGTTAATAAGTCATAAAATTTTCCCTTAAAGAGGATGCAAGATTCCATCTGCAGGGCACCCAGTACAAAGAGCCGGAAAGAAAATATCTCGCAGTGGAAGTGGACTGGAATCTCTCAGTGGCTGCTCATGTGCAGTCTCTAGAGCATGTCCCTCAAGGTTTCCTGATTTCTAGAGGCATGAAGGAAAAATGACCACATTACTGAGTAATTTTCCCTTAAAGTACAGACTTTTTTTTTTCACTTTTTGAGAGTATGGGGCCTTAAGAGTGGAGGCAGAGCATTGCAGGCAACTGACCTTTGTGATTACACCATATTATTGTACTTGTCATCTATTTTCTTTGGCCCTTGGGATGTTTGCCATGGCAACGGCACACAGCGGGCTGTCTGGACTGACCCCTGCTGTCCTCTGCATTTCCCAGCTTGGCTGTGATGAAGGGAAGTCTCTGCCCATGATCCCTAACCCCTGATGAGGAGGGTTCTCAATTTCAGCCCCAGGTCCTGGGCCTCATATTCCTCTCTACTCCTTTGCCACCACCATCCCACCCCCATTCAACCACAAAGGGCATCCCTTCCTTCAATAAGCAGCTGTATATTCTGAGCCAAATTGTACCAGTGCCAGATTACCTAAACTGTCCCTTCTGCCCATACATCTCACAAAGAGAACAAGTGCTGGGCCTGAGCCACTCTAGAAAAAGGTTTAAAGGTTTAAAAGTTTGACATTTTGGGGAAATACTCTTATTCACCTTTCTACCAAGAATTAGAGGAGAAGATTAATACCACACTCTTATTTGTCCGCAAAGTGTAAAGCTACAGCCAGCAGCTGGTTAGCTTATCTTAGCTTAGTTTAGCTTAGCACAAAGACAGGGAACAGCTAGCCTGGCTCTGGCAAAAGATAACAAAATACACATAACAAACACTAACTTCAATTATGCTTCAGTTAACAGATATGGTATCACAATAGCAGATATGGTAGGAAAATAAATGATGTACCTTGTCAATAAAAGAATTGCACTTACATTCAGCAAAAACAATTGGACTTGCCAGGAATCAATGTTTCCTAATTATGTTGATAGAAAAAGATGTAATTCAGGTGGGATTCCTATCAAAATGTATTTTCTGTCTCAAATTAGTAGTATATAAATGTAATGTATAGGGTTAGCTATAGAGGTGATGATGGATTTTGTTACCTTTAAACAGAGCCAAGCTAACTGTTTTTCCCCCTGCTTCCAGCCTTTATGCTAAGCTAAGCTAGCTGGCTGCTTGCTGTAGCTTCATATTAAACATACAAAAATTATATTGGTATCAATCATCTAAATCTTTGCAAGAAATGTCAAAATATTCCTTTAATAGTGTTCTCTAGAGGGCATAACTACCTGATATTATTTTTGGAGTGGAATCTTTTAGTAAAGAGTAGCGCAGTTCAGACTATAATTGTACTCTACATGCTGCTTTGACAGGTGTCCGTGCCATATGCTGTGGCACTGGCATCACCAAGCTGACTGGGCACCGGAGCAACCAGGCTCCATGTTGCTGATGATGACGAACAGCTAACAAGTCGGAAAGACAGAATCAGCAGAAGTAGGGACACGCTCATGCAGCTTCACCTGAGAGCAAAACTAACAATGTTTTGGCTGACTCCTCTAAAAAATTTAGGACATCCTTATCCTGGGATATCCAGAGAAGAAAAGTTGTGTTTTTTATATCCTGTGGGGTTGAAAGAAGAA
Source organism: Thunnus thynnus (assembly GCF_963924715.1). Lineage (NCBI taxonomy): Eukaryota > Metazoa > Chordata > Actinopteri > Scombriformes > Scombridae > Thunnus > Thunnus thynnus. Next base: position 18,441,800 of record NC_089526.1, read on the forward strand.
AATCTATTTACAAAAGCATGAAAATATTTTATCTCTAGCAGCAGGGGCAGGAGTGTTTTAATGACCTGATCCACAGGCCTCCGGCTGGCTGCAGGCTTTCTCAAACTGCAAAGAGCCCACTGGTGCGCCTGCCAACCCTTGGGGCAGCATTGAGATGAAACAGATAAGATAATTGTCTCTAATGAAATCCAGATCGCTAGGTCTGTCTGGACCAGGACTAGCTGGGCCCTTTTCTCCCTTTTCTCCCTTTTTGAAGGGGGTGTTTCATATTGATCATGAATTTGAAGAGAGACTGTAGAAGTCGGTCCCTAATTCAAACCAGAGCTCGGGTACCAGCCCTGGTTGCAGCTTTGATACCGTTTGAAGTTCTGTGAGCGATCATGGCACCGACAGCCTGACGGACCCCGTTGTCATGACAACCCTAATTATCTGCCTTTACGGCCTAGTTTTTACACAGGAAGGGAGCCATTATGTTCTTTGGGTATTTGCATCTCTCTGGGGCAAGTGTTAAAGGTCAGAGAAATGAACCAAAATAACACATAATATGAATACAACAGAACAAACGTGTGCATGTGAGAAAAGGTGACTTCCTGCAACACATAAATCTAATACGAACTCTTTTTGTTAAACATTTCTGAACTGCTTACTCACAGTAAACATATGTCCCCAAGGACAGTCGACACTCCAACTTTCTGCAGAGTTTCACTGTGTTTTTGCCAAGGTTAGAGAAAAGAGCCTCTGTGATGTATTTTCTCTGTGATGTTGTTACTTTGCATTGTCTCGCTAACTTTACAGCACTTTTAATAGTCTGTTACTGTACTTTTTTCCATCTGAGCACTAAATATAAAGACTCTGCATATTCTTTGCCCAATAAAAAGCACAGGGGAGTTCATGTATTGTGAAATAATCAGCCTTTCTCCTGCTTCAGAGTATTATTTTATTAATACTTTGAGTTTTGTCCTAAAAAAACAGCAATCTAATCACAATACATTATTCACTCTCCTAATGTGATAATACACTTGTAATACAAAATAAACACAGTGCTGTTTTCCCTGATGGGTTTCCAGTTGTGTTCAGATGAAGCCCGTGGAAAGTTAATGTGCCGCATGTATTTCTTTGCTCTTGGATAATGTACGCTGGTACCAGACTATTTGGTTCAAAAACAGCAGAACATGTCTCAGAATAAACTACCGCTTTCACACGATATGCTGTGGCTCCGACATCTTGTTCGTATATTTTAAAAAGGGAAAAACTGCCAATCAACTGCATCAAAGTGGGTCCTATGAATGATGAACAAGGATTTGATTTGTTTAAGTTTTATTTCCTTTTTAATATACTTCGGGTTAAAAAAAAAAAAAAGAAACACATGCCAACCACTGAAGTCATGCACAAGACAATTTTACACAATCCTGCAGTAGTAGCATTTTAGGTATAAATGAAATAAAATAACTCCCAATATAACTCAGACATGTTTTTCCTCAGAAAAAAAGTAAAATGAGTCAATATCTGTCTATGATCACTATGAGCTCAATAATGGCCTGGATGAAAGTGTTTTTCAGTAACAGAGTGGACTTATGTGGGCTCATTGCTCAGGAATCCAACTACTCATAGTCCATATAGCATTTAGCTAATCAAATTTCTGTTTTATACCAGAGTGCGGGCTGCTCTATGTGATGTTGAAGACTTTCTTAATCGTATGTAAAAAGGGGGGTAACCTTTGTGTGAAAAAGCCAAAGTCGTCAAAATAATTATGTTAACTGAACAGAGACTGAAAGTCCAGTCATTAAGCACCCAGATCTTATCAGACTGACCAGCGTGGCTGAATGAAGAGCCTTAAGTGGTGTCGCTCTGCCAGGGGTCACAGAGAGCTGCGAATCAAAGGGGGAGCCAGAGGTTGACCAAACACGCTGTTCTCCCACTGCCCTCATGTAAAACTATCTGCCAAACACCAGTGGTCCTCTTTGAACTTGATTTAGCACTAAGGTCACAAACAGCCGGTCCTCTGTTGTGGAGGACGAAACCAGTACCCTGATGACATGGAGATAGAGGAGATAAGATGAGGTTTATGTTGTTTTACACCAAGATTATCTGCTAGTTCTTATTGGGGTCTTTTGCAGGGACCAGAATACAAACAGGGACACTCCACTATTGTAATGGTTTCTCTCTAATAACAGCCCAGGCTGTTAAACAGGGCTGCAAAAAAAGTTTTCACTTTTATGACCAGGGACATATTCATTGTATTTATATTTTATGTAATTTATCAGCTAAATCTACATCAAGATTGGCTAAAAAGCAATATTAAAACTCTTAATTTAACTATTTTTGTGCCTTACAATAACATTTAATAAAAATGCATAATGATTAGATCAGTAAAATACATCAGTAAAATAAATCCCAATCTGACAAAATGTTTTTCAGTAATCATAAAAACTTATTATTATCAACTAAACAACCATAAAGCTAATCATACAGTAGCTAATCATACAGCGAACATGTTTTTCATAGTGTTACTGTTGCTGGCCATGACGTCATTTTCTTGGTAACCAGGTGGCTCCTCTGTCGGTGGAGTGAGGTATCCCGACGCCATGTGTGAAGAGTCAACGTCCTGCACCAACGCCACTGCTTGGATGTGAGGAAACACATGATAAGTCATAAGTTCCAGACCATCAAAGCCAGGTGAGAATTTGCCCTAAAGCAACACATATGACATACTTTCACCTCTTGAGTCATCATTTTTAAATTAGAAAGTATTTCACTCAAATAAATTCATTCTATATGACAGAATACAGATTTCATTCACACCATCATCCATCAGCAGTTCAACCACATTATTTTCTTTTCTGCAAATTAAAGAAGTGTAAAGTTGGACTTACAATATTTGGGAATTAGCAGTAGATTTTATCACAGTTTCTGAGCCATTATACTTTTTTTTTTGTGTGTGTGTGAGCAATTTAAGACCAAACACACAAATGCCCTCTTCAGTTCCACTGAGAAGCATTTGAGGGGAAACTTTGACTTGGCATAATACTCTCTTGATGAATAACATGACTCAGCGATCAGTTTTCATTTAAATACAGTTTAGTTTTTTAGTGCATTTGTGTGCATCACTTAATATTGTAGCTGTTGCAAACAGTGAAGAGCTTCTCTTTATTTCACTGAAATAACTGACCACCACTGTCTGTATTAGAACAAGGGTTTGCTGTGATGGTCAATTTGATTTTCTGCTTCCACCTAAAGCTGCTGCCGGCTAAGACTTCACTTAAGTGGATAAGAATAAAGTATTTGAGGTGGTGCGGGGGGAATAAGGAGATCATTGTAACTCTAGGTAACAACACATCAATTATCAGCGTGACTTTAGAGTCCCGGTGTTCAGTGTTGGTGCAACTGGTGGGCCACCAGGTTAATGAAGGCAATGGGATTAATACCCGGGGAGTGGAGCGCCCTCAGGAACAGAAGCAGGGGACGCTGCATCATTAGAGCTCAATTCAGCCCCGGGCAATACAACAGGACTGCATGTTTTACTCTGTGCCTCAGTAAAAGGACAAATTGTGTTCTGCCTTTATTCACATCCAGGAGGAGGCTACTTCAGTAGAGCTTTTTCAAAACTTTTATATCAAGTTACACTCATGTTCATGCTAGTATATATGAATTTGTAATATTTGTAATAGAGTTTTATTTTACAGTGTGTTAGGACTGTACTCAGAGCTTTATGAGCTTTACTAGATGTGTGGTTCAGTTTCCAAAATGAGTGAAACACTCATCAAACAGTTTACATTCTACAGTGAGGGATTCTTTTCCTCTCTTCTCTCAGAAAATAATCCTTTGTATTTCATGCTCAAACCGGGGTTACAGTCATACTCCATCTTGATTGAACATAAACAGGAATGTTTGAAATCACTGCGTTGGACTACAACTGCCCTCCACTTCATCTGTATGTTTATACTTCCTGTGAGAGGCCCTCTATTTATGGACAACTGAAGAACACAAATAATCATCCCCCTCGAGTGAAAAATCTGCTTTTATTATCTGCAAAGTTTTGCAATGTCTTTGTGTACGCTCACGCTGCCTTCTGATTGCCTGTTTATTATTACAGCTTTTCTGCTGAGCTAATGGGGATCCGGCCAATTCCAAAAGGTACCAAGCCTTTTCCAGCCTTTTCCTGTCTGTGACATCATTGTGTATTCCCCTAAAACACACTGATCCGTGTCTTGTCTGCAGCCTGGGTGGCACACATCACACGCAACAAAGGTTAAACACAAGGTGCACACGTTTTGACTGTGCCCTTTGGATATGTATCAAAGGACACTTCTAGTCCTGGATGTAATCATGATTGCATGCCTAAATCATGGCGTCATTCTTCATGACCAGTGTGCCTTTCACTGTGATGAAACGCTGACGTGTTATGGCTTCACATTTTGAGTTGAAATCTGTAATTTGCCAACTTAAACATGGTGTGTGTCCACAAGCCTTCAACCAGATTTAAACAAGCATTCATTTAACGTTTTCTAAAACAGCCAGAGGCCTGCAAGTCCACTTTTATCTAAATAGCTCAAAAAATAATGTTTCAACTCTGACATAGATCATTTACCTCTAAAGCTGCACAGACTTGCAAACAAAAACTTTATATTGTTATGTGATCTCTGTGTAAAAATCGATGTCTGACAAAGAAATTCAAGACTAAAGTTTTTGGTCTTCTTTCTAACTGATTCTTTACAAGATCACATTCATTCTTCAAATACAAAAGTACAAGATCTAAACAAGGTAGGAAACTAGGAAATAAATAATGCAGTTTGATTTTGCTTGAGAGCAGGAGCAGTAATCAGTAAATCAACAAAAAAGAACTTTCAGTCAATACTTTTGCCAAATACTTTTGCAGCCAAATCATCAACCCTGTCATTCCTCCGACTGTTTTGTTCTCATATGTTTACATAAATCAAGTACATGTACTGCAGGTGTCTGCATTATTTAAACACCAAAAGCTGCTGAACTTGCACAGAAATGTTTTTTGGCACGAACCTCCTCAAACTCTCGTGCCAGGTTAGTTAGCTGTTAAGGATCAACCTGATTTAAGACACAGTTCTGTCTTCAAAGTCACATGTATTGCTACAGTGATTCTGATCAGCTTGATTAATGTGTTAACAAATCTCTTAAAACAAGAAAGCACAGTAGATTATCAAGACTGTAATCCGCAGTTTTGTAAGAGATATGGATTTTGATACTGCCTGATATTGGTATTGATATAGATATTGATATTGATTGAGACTTGAAAAACTTTTTGAACTTTGTTCAGAATTTTATTGCCAAATGAGTTTCCCTCATAGCAGATATAGGTTACAAGCTGTAAGTTGTCTCTGCAACTCTGTGCAATGAATACTCAGAGACACACCTGCGTTTATACATAAAAAGAAATACAGCTGTCCATGGTTGCATTAGTTTGATTTAAGTGAGGATTCTCATCCTGGGCTTGAAGTAAACTTTTACATCTACAGCTAAACTTTCGCTTTAATTCACAGGGAAACAAATTCATCTTGTTCTGGCAGCACACTTTAAGCTCCAGGTCTAGACATCTGCAACTCAAACAATACAAAAGTGTACAGTTCTTTTCCTAAATCGGCTGCTTTTTTTTTTTTTTTTTGATGAGTTTAAAATGTTTAAATCAAATCAGGTTAAGACTATAAGACAACCACAACCTACAGTGAGCAGATGTAACCTTGTGGAAATATGTAATTCCATCCTTTATTATTTGCAACACAATTATTCATAATTTGATGCCTGATCTCTACTGTCAACTGAAAAAGCTGCAGGTATAGCTTCTCATTTTCAACAGCTGTAAAAGGTCAGTGGACCCAAGAGGTTCTTACAGCTGCATCTGCTCACAGGGATGAACTAAAACCATGGATTATAATCTATTTCTTAATATTAATATCCCACTTCCAACCAAATATTATTATTTTTTTGATTATCATTACAGGCAATGAGAGCAGTTGCTGTAATAAAGACAATCACACATGAAACACACAACAGAATGTTTCATATTGCAGCAAAAGTTCAGATTTTAAGACATATTTTATCAATCACATATATGCATTTGAAGTTGCTGGTGTACAGTATGGCTGCTTTCAATTTAATTCAAGTATTTTTTTGAGGACAGCGACTGATCTGACTTCTCACATGTGTATTAAATAAAAATGCCCTCTCAACAAAGAGCTGCATTATAGATGTTAATATATTCAAACAATCAGCAGACTCCAGATGTAGGAGGTATGCACTGTATGCAGTCTGTTTCTGTTTAGCCTCTCCTCTCAAGTACAGTCCTGGACTCTGATCTTGTCTCCATGCAGCTCAACTGCTCCTGCACTTAATAATGTTCACTTTCTGTGACCATTGTTAAAGGCGTGGATGAAACTGTGTGTTGGCCTGAAAAAGTTTAATTTCACACCAGAAGACTTTTCGTTTTTTTTATTGAGACTCAAACTGGAAAAAATTGTTTCCACTTAAAATCAGCTGGCGGCAAAGTCTGCACCTGCTCTTTCCTGATGAACAGATTTACACTACAAAACAGAACGAACTGTCTCGACTATAAATTGTGTAATTTATAATATATTCTAATTGGCTCAGTTGACATAAATTATCAGTTGCACCACTTTTGTTTTGTTAAGTGAGTTTGACTTGGGGGGAAAAAACGGATAAAATAAAGATTTTATAAATGCAAATAAACTTGTACAATACTATTTTTCAATCAGGACGAAACTTATTTTTAAAAAAAAGAGTTTAATTAGGAGGCAAAAATAATAAATCTGTCATTGTTGTCTATTTCATGAATAACCTGTGTGACGTAATATATCACCTGCAACTCTTTGAAAACAAATAGAGACAATAATTGTAATTTTAGCGCAGGGCGACCATGTCTGCAGCAAGGTCTAATATTATATTAAAATATAAGTATTATTTGCATTAACATAATAATAATAATAATAATAATAATAATAATAATAATAATAATAATAATAATAATAATAAATGTATATTAATTATGTTGCTTTTAATTAAAATCTCAGATCATGAAAGTTATATAATAATCAAAGTTATATAATAAGTTAAGTTGCAGGTTTAAGACGCACGAGGATATTAGAGTGAATTTGCTCATATGGAAACATGTTATCAGACAATAAAGAAATTGAGAATAAAGTGAACTGTGTATTGATAGTGTAGACAGATCATTTTTTATTTAACTTGTCGTTCATGTCTGACACAACAGTCCTGAGCTCAGTCGGAGGGTTTAGATCTGTCATGCATTTCTTTTTTTCTCTCCAAATAGCTGGATGATAAATTCTCGTCAGTTACTGGCCTCTTTTTTGAGCCTCCTCCTTCTCCCACAAAACACACGCACGCACGCACGCACACACACACACACACACACACACACACACACACACACACACACACACACACACACACACATACACATACACATACACATACACACACACACACACACACACACCACTGTCCGAAACTTTGACTGCAGTAGGCCGGTTAGTGTTGGGACCGTTTAAAAAAAACAAAAAAAAAACATCCTGATCTTCACACATCGTCACACAGCCAAATAATCCAGTTTTCCATCAGCAGCTTTCACACAGTTGTAAATACATTCAGGCAGACTGTCTTAACTTTCCTCATAGCCTACCTTTTTCCTTTCTTTCTCTCCGCAGTCAGTCAAGATCCTCCAACAGCAGAACTGCAGGTGCCCTCTTTTTAAAAAAAAAAAAAAAAAAAAAAAAATCCATTTTTTAATCAAACCTACCGGATGATCTGGATACAGACAGACAGACTCACACAGTTAGTTCGGGTCTGTGTGAGAAGCAAAGCTGCTCGGAGCTCTCTCTCTCTGCAGAGCAATGCACTGCACGGCGAGCCTCTGCACAGTCTGAACATCTGCTCATTTCACGTGACTTTTTAAAAAATACTAACATCTGTTCTAAATAGGTTTCATTCTGTGCCTCTGCATCGTGTCAATTGCCAACTCCTCTCGTCTGAAAAAAAGGGGAGAGGAAACTTATTTAAGGCTATTGCATTGCGTAAGAGTTGGAAATTGTTTTAAAAACCTGAGCTTTTGTGATATAACCTATATGTCATGAAAACACTACAACTTTGCAACTAGTAGGCCTCTGTCTATTTAACTGCGTTAAGTGAAAACCCTGAAATGTAAAAGTTTATTGATCTTTAGGCATTTCCACCCCCCCCCAACCCCCCCACCCAAAAAAAAAAAAACTCTGAGTGAGAAAAGCCTCCATGTGGACCTACAGCTTATACCTGCGGCCTCCTTAAATTTCATAGACATCTGGGAATTCCATACATGCCTCGGAAGCCAATTATACACCTTCAAACGGGCACACGCTTTGATTTGGACAGTGAGAAACACTTTCCCAGATCACTGAGATCAATCACACACCGATAACAGTATGAAAGATTTATTTAGTGACAATAATCGGGAACATCTCTCAAGGCTTCAGGGCATTGAAAACATTATCTGTTATTTTATTATAAGGGTTTATGTTTAGTGGGAAAGCTGCAAAATCACAAGGGATTATTGGTGATATAACAGGTAAAATCACCCCCATTTGTGTTTTGGTTGTTGTTTTGTTTTTCTTTATCATAAATTCACATTGCAGTCGTGTTTTTACTGCAATAAAAACGCCTTAAAAAGTAGAGAGACTGTAGCATGAGTCTAATAGCAGGTTGACATGACCTCAGTATAACTTATTTACTTATACTGGTGGGTTCAGTCCTTAATCCAACTGTAAACAAATCCAGGAAAAGAGAAAGTGAGAGAGAGACTGGAGGGTAAGATTCTGTTATTTTAATTAAAATTGAATTTTAACTCTACACGTGATTTTTTTTTTTTTTTTTGATTTTTTTTTTTTCTCACGTTTAAATGATGTGTGAACACTGGCTTTCTGCTGGAATAGTTTTACTTTTTAAATGGCGTGAGGGATTTATCAAATGCTGAACTTTTCTTACTTTTTTGGATGTGTGATTTAAAAAAACAAAGCAGCATTTTCTCTAACACTTACACTGGAGCCAACAATAACTTCGTCTGTTTTCCCAAGTGACTGAAGCGATAGTGGAAGCTTTTGTCATTAAATCTGATGTGAAGTATAGCGCACTTGATACATGCATGCAACTGTTTATTGTCATTCCAGTACATAATTTACATTTTTTTCTAGCCAATTACAGTGTTTTAATACTCAGATGAAGTTGACATTTGTAGAAATTTCTTTAACAACTTTTTTTTTTTTTTTAAAGGAAAGTCAAAGGCAAAATGTTTCAATGTCATTTTCTTTAATGCAAAAAAATATACAAACATTTACAAAAAAAATGATAATAAAAAATAGGAATGTATTTGTATTTCAGACACAGGATCTATTCCTCAATGTAACACGTTTCACCAATAAATAAATAAATGTATTCTGAAAATATTTTTTTTTTTTTTTGCACAGGTTCGATCCACAAAGTCAGCCTGCAGTATAATGTGAGCTTCACCACCAGTTGAGTCTCACACACACACACACACACACACAAAAACTAAAACTGACACTTCCATGCACTTTGACCTCCACTGAAATAAGTCCAAAGGCATGCATTTAAAAAAAAAACTTTTAAAAGAAAACATGATATTTTCAACATTCGTCGTCAACAACATGAAACCACATCAGAATGGGGTGTGTGTGTGTGTGTGTATGTGTGTGTGTGTGTGTATAGAGCTAACACACGGATACAAGTCCCCATCGGGCCTCTGCATAAAAGCAAAAAAAAAAAAAAAAAAAAAAAAAAAAAAAAAGATCCCCAGAGCCTCTGTCGTCTTTGGTTTAAATAGAGTGATCCCATGTATCCAGCATTGGACTCCAGATTTGTCCCGTCAGAATGTGATAAGTAGAAATCAGCAGTCACCTGTAGGTCAGACAAGGAGTTCATTATCGCTAAAAGTGTGCAGAAATGTACACAAGCAGAAAAGAAATAACACAGGTTTAGTGTTTTGGGACTGTTTGGTTGCATTAGAGATCAGTGCAACCATTTAAAAAAAAACATTTTCTGTTGTGTTGTTCCCCCCCTCCACACACACACTTTTAAGTCTTGGATCATGCATTTTCGTTGAAAAACTAAGCGTACCATTTTGGGCATTAATTTCTCCAGATGTTAGTGAGATGTTGACATGGACCAAGCGCCTTCCATCCTCCATACAGAGAAGGCGTAGCTCAGCCTCTCATGCGCCACATAACTACAACTTGACATTTTGGAGTCCAGCTCGTCGCTCTGCAGCACCTGGTAGAGGAAGTCGATGTATCTGGCTGCAAGTTTTAGGGTCTGTATTTTGCTGAGTTTGTCCGAAGGCAAAGTGGGGATAATTTTCCGCAAACTTGCGAACGCCTCGTTGAGAGACTGGGTCCTCTGACGCTCCCGGACGTTGGCCATGACCCGCTGCGTCTGGAGCTCCTCGAAAGACTGGGGGCTGCTGCTGCTGGACTTCTTCCCTCTTTTCCCAGGGGTCGGGCTATCTGAGTCCTCCCCGTTTTTCCTGCTCGATCTCCTCTTCCTCCCACATCTCTTCGGCTGTCTGTCCAGCTCCCCCTCGCTGTTGCTCAGGCTGTCCACAGGAGAGACAGGGGGGCTGCTCGACTCTTCCCCCATATTTTCCTCAGACATCTCCACTTGGGTAGATGGCAGCCAGTAAGTGTCCAAAAAAAATTATTTCCCTCTCATGAAGTCAACGGATAAGTCCACCTGTAGGTCTATCTGGCTCTGAAGACACCAAAGTATCCATAGATGGGTCTCTGGGAGGACAAGACTTTTCTGATACTTGAGAAACTTAGGCAGTTCTTATAGGCTGCATGGCGCAAACTTTTTGGGGAGGGACAGGATTGGCCAAGAAGATGAATTACGTGAGGCGAGGGGTGGGCGCATAAAAGGAACTATCACAAAAACTCTTCATAGAAAGTCAGTGTTGGAGAAGAGAAGTGCTGCTATTTCACGTCACTATTATTACAAAAGCAGTCTAGTTATAAAGTTAATATGATATATTTTTTAGATTAAATAATCTTTTCATTTTCATCTAACTAGGTTCATTTAAGCGGGGGAAAAAACTATAAGTAAATTACCTCATTATGCATATGCAAAACGACGGAATCACATTGAAATAACAAGCAAATATATTTTAAATGAACATATTGTAACAACTGTTTCCCTGCAGGGCTGAGCGCAAACAGTGCGTCTTTTTACGTATTTATCCATCCATCGGCATACACATGAAATACTTTGTCACTTCATATAACTGCTGTTATGTGTTTTCTATAATCTCCAGTAATTGTATAGGCTTGAAAAAAAAAGTATTATGCAACCCTGGCACATCTTTGTAGCTCTAACCCACATGGATCTGGGATTTATGTTTCCATTCAGTCTTACTTAAACCAAGTGAGATCAAAGGACTTTCATATAGGCAGCAGATGATCCCAATCTGACATTTTTGACATGCATCCAGCACTGCAAATTTTCAGACTTTTCCCTGAAGGACTGCTTGCATGCTCTAATTATATTCCCCACAAGAGGGCATGTGTTTTTTGTACACTATAATATACTGCAAATATATGTATATACTACTTTAAATATCTTTGTTCATCCATAAAACAATAGCAGAAGTGATTAAACTTGATTGATTGGTCAGAACCCCTGTTGAATCCAGTCCTGGATGAGGAAAAGCCAGTTCTGCGTGGAAGGCCCTCTGGTATTTACAAGGACGGTGATACAATATCCATCTTGTTTAGTGGAGGATTACTTTGTTTAGGTTGAGAAGGCTGTGGTCCACAGGAGCAGCATCTGGTTCAGGAAACGGTTGGGGGGGGGGGGCGTCAGGGTCAGAGGTCACAACACCAGCAAACATCCATTTACATCTTTGTGGAGGCCTGAGAGTGAAGTATTGTTCCAGGGGAAACCTCGGGGTATCAACAATACACAGGGCTGTTTAAGTGAGACTTCTATTTCAATCAAATGTTTCAGATTTAACTGAAGAGATGGTCAAATTTATTATATTTTCTGGCTCAAAAGTCAGCCTACAAAGTAAATATGAAAGTTTGGAACTTGCATATATCTGAAGATGATGATATTCATTGACAAAATGTCATCAGAGAGAGCAGCTGGAGCCTTTTCAAGGTGAGTGTACCTGTCTGGTGGCCCTGTCCATGGTACTGATCTCAGCATATACACTTTCCACCTGCTGCAACTCACAGGTAAAAACAGGATAATGTGTTGTAAATAAAGCAATTAAAGGAAAGATAAATAAAGGATTAACTTTCCATATAAATGTTTCATTCCATATGATTTTAGAGTATTTTTTGGTGTATTCTTGCCTATAAAAGTGAGAGGAAATGTGGGGAAATGACATGCAACAAATGTCCCTTTTTCTTTTACCTACTCTGTTAGTGTTGTTAGTTTTTCTTTAGTTAGGCTAGATTTTCATCATGATGTTTTAATTGTGCAAATAAAAACTTGTAAAAAAAGTCTCTAATCCAGCCAGATTTGAAGCAGGAAGGATGTGATTACATGGCCTGCATCTTAGACTCTTAATCCACCAGAACACCTCATCATGATATCCTAAAAGTATATAGATAGATAGAATTTAGACCCACTCTACATTTACATTTGTTGGCAGATTACTTTGCAGAGTTCAGCTCTTTGCTTCTGAAGTGACTCTGAGAAAACACAGCTGCTTCTCGGGAATATGATGTCATCGCAGGACAACTCCTCCAGTGTTGATTTTTAATAAAGACAAAACCTTCATCAGTCAGTTACAGACTGTCAGGACCGGACAATTACCAGCGCATGAAGAAGAGATAAACAGATTGTTTTTGGGCCGTGATTCACCGCACGGTTCTGTCCACCCTGCCTGCAGCAGTGGCAAATACAGATGAAGAAAGCCTTTGTCCTTATCAATGAGCAGTGAGTGGGTGTTTTGATAAAGTCAAGTGTATATTACTTACTCATGCAACTTGACACACCGGTCATGAGTGACCCCAGAGTGTCATTAAGCACCCCTCCCAGAGGTCACATCAAGGCAGACACAACTCAGGCTCTCACTCACTAAGTCTGAGCCAGAGCCAGATCCACAGAGACCTGTCTATTTTCTCTGCTCAAGCCTTGGAAGGCAGTGTTTCTCTATCAGCCTACTCATATCTATTGAAATAACAAACCACAGTCCTCCACATGTACGAGGCTCCCACAATTGACAGTGATATTCATGTTCACTCCATTAAAGCTGCGACCGCAAAGAGTCCAGTGCCAGCTCCGCCAAGATGGATCAACTGCACGAGATGAGAAAAGACAGGAATGAGTTCTTCAAAGAGCAGATAGCCTCTAATCAACCCTCGGGACTAACAAGGTCAAACAGCACGGTTGGATGACAGCATTTTTCCTCAGCAATAGTCTCAAAATGTCCCATTCTGGAGAAAAATCCAGACATCATATCAAGGGAGGGGGGAGGGGGGGGGGGGGTTCTGATAACGGCGGTCCAGTGGTGGTGAGAGAGGATTTGGGGTGTTGAATTGGGAGGTGAGGATGAAAACAGCCCTTTAGAAACTGTCTGGAAACATAGGAGCCAGGACTCCTGAACTGTGCTGTAAAAGAAAGCCTTTGAGAGCAGAGGGCTTTGATGTTGCAGGTTTTTAATCGTGGTTCAAGTCAAGTATTCTTGTAGCAGAGCAGAATCTTTGTCTGAAAAAACTGACTTGCCCATTCCTATAGTCTTACCTCACGAAATGCATTGATTTTTTATAAAATGAAATATGCTGGTATTGTCCATAAATAGATGCACATGTGTATAAACGTGTATGAATGTGTATGTGTGTGTGTGTGTGTGTGTGTGTAATAGATGTTCTGTTAAATCTATTCATGTCATCCTAATGACTCTGTGGGATGTCAGACAGCTCTACCGCACAATGACACCTTATTAGCCACTAAGAACCAACAAACCTCCAGTATGTTTTCACAGCTTGGAAGCTCGGGGTGATGTGGGGTCTGTGGAAGAACTGGCATCCCAGCAGTATAATCTGTATTTAAAACACACACACACACACACACACACACACACACACACACACACACAAAATAAACATAGGCCTTCCTCCAAGGCTTTGAGAAAGAGTTTCACTGGTCTGACTTTGCTCACAAAACAACACCACATATATATTGATGAAAAACAAGAGCACGGGGTATCACTGATTTCTGCATTTAACCAGACTCACTTGTCTGTTGCTGTGACAACCATAAGATCAGTGTCAGCTCATGTATTTTGTTCCCTTGCTGCTGCTAAAACTTAAACCTCAAGACCACTCAGCCATGCACTTCTGCTGCCTATAAAGCACTCTACCATCCAGCAGACCACACACACGTTCACCCAGGCTGCTGCTGCATGGAGACCAGTGCAGTGACCCCTGCAATGAAAATGTCTGTTCAGAGAGTTACAGTAGCTTTATCATATTTTGGCCGGACAGGTGCTATTGAGGTTAGAGAGTACTGTGTTTATGTATAGCTTATAAGGAAATGTGTGAGAGACAAACTAAAACTGACGCAGTTAAGAAAACAATCCTGCAACATGCTCCATGAAGGTGATCTCTACCAACACTCTCAATAAGATGGAATATTGTTTGTGTTGCTCATAACACTGATAAATAACATTCATGAAACTCAACAGCAGCGTCTTTCCAAAAACAATCTCCCAGTTACTCTTGACAACCCACATACTTTGCTGTCAACAGATTTTATTGGAATGGAATTTTTTTGCTGATGAAATAGTCCCAATGAAAATTGCCCAAAGATGTAAAAAGGGTTACAGATCCTTCATAGTTCAACTAATGTGGATGTACAGTAACAAAACAGAGAAAAATCCCTCATTGTGTTTCCCTGGACAGTGTTTTCCTGTTCAGCTGCAGAGGAATGATCGTAAGAAAAAGAAGGAATTTGGTAATAAAAAGACAGTAACTTTGAGAGATATCCACTAGATTTGACTAATTTGGAGGACTGAAGCTTCAAATAAACTTTTAAATACTTTTTTGCACAGAATGAGGGCTTTGGATTTTGTCCCCCATCATTTACACTGAGAGCACATTAAGACGGGATCTTCTAATTATTCAGTATGAACAGGAGGAATGTTTACATTGAGTGAAACCTCTTTCAATGTTTATTTGGGCACCTGACTATTGTTCTAAGATGAACTTGAATGATTGTGAACCTATTCTTTAAAGCTGAAAATCAGCACTTTGGCCTCAGAGTTGTTGTCTTATTTCAAACCCAGCGTGCTGTATTTTATCTTTGTATAGTAGATAAATGTGTCCTTTAATCGAATATTTCAAGGATTTCAAGGTTCAAGAATACCTGTTAATAATAGTATAAACATCATGACAAACAAACTCTTCACACAGCAACACAGGCAACTCATGTTGCTACTAACAGTAAATGATGGTATCTTTGTGCACTCACATCCATAAGTGTTTTGCAGGTGCATGCTGGGTATCAATCACAAACACAGGAAACAATAAATTATTCTCATACACTGCTGTCATGTTCCGAAGAGCTAGTCCTTCTTTTATTTATTGTTTCATATATAGAGCACAACTGACAGGATGACTTGGTGAAGACCACCATTTGGTTTGAATGTCATGCTCACACCATGAAATAATAAAAGAAGAACAAACTTTTAGGAATATGACAGCAGTGTCTTGATCTTTATCTGTGGTTTAAAGCTCAGCAAAATAACCCGGGGGGAGGGTTGGAGGTTGGAGAGCAGTGTAACATGCCATGTCACATAGACTTATGTGAGTGATGAGCATAATGTCAGTGGCCCGGTGTGGTTCTTCTTTCTAACCACAAGTGCAGTGAGGAGTCCCACCACAGTCCCTGTTAATAAGGACTCTGTGAGGAGGGAGGAGGTCAAACAGAGTGCTCCAGCTGCACACGAGGATGAATAGCGTACAGAGGGATGATGGGCAGAGGTGTGGGGGCGGGGTGCGAGGACCTGGGGAGAGATCAGGACAGAGGAGGGTCTCCGATCCATCGCCAAAAACAACACAGGAGCAGCGTGGAGGATCATGCCAGCTGCTTATATTAGCTTATAGACAGATATATATTAAGACATTTCATAACTTTGCCATTCCACTTTACTCCTATCAAACTTTATTCAGGTAGCTTTTAACCCAACAAACACGTCCCGCAATAAATTCAAAGACACTCAAACAACCTTTGCAGGCAGTCAATTTTAAATTATGTGAGGTAGTAACGACACTAACTCTCCTCTGAACTGCAGCTGTGTTCCCATCTCCCCCAGATTTCTGCTCACCTTTGCTCCTCCCTGTGTGTCAGTTAGAGGCGACCTCCTCCTCCTCAGTCAGACCAATCTGTCAGGACACAATAGGCTACCTCTCCAGCTATGTTGTTTTTGGAATGGGAACCCTTCAGCCCCGCTTGTTCTCCCTCTTGGTCGACAGAAATTAGCCAAGAAGTCTTTCTTTGACGGATTTATCTCCCCTCCTCGAACTCAGCTGACTGTAGATTTTTGCGCTAGTGCTCTCGGGGTAGGCCTATTGTTTACTTTTACTCATCATTGAGGAAGTCGTGTGACCATGGTGACCCAGTTGGGGATCTCCTCAACATGTGAAGTCATTCAGCTTGATTATCACCTTTCAAGTTGGAAGAACATAAGCATAAACAAGAACAAGTATATGGTTAGAGTTCATTTTTCGCTTCAATTTTCACAAATAGGATTTTTCATCAATATTTAATAAGCTCTCTCTCTCTCAGAGCAGTCATGACAGAGTGAAGGTGAAGGTGAATGTCTGTCAAAGACATTAGTTGCTGTTGTGAAGTGTGGACACCTGCAGCTTACGGCTGTTCTCACCATCTGCTGGCCACTCTTAAAGTAATGGCAGTTAACAGGAATGTGTCTGTATTTTAAGAATAAAGCTGCAGTGGTTGTGGTGCAAACTATTATTAGAGTATTATACTAAATGTTTCCCTTATGTTTGGTACTCTAAAGGCATTCAGATTCATATTTTATCCAGAAGACCTACAGTAAAAAGGCTTGAGAGTCAGACATGAATGCAGTTTTTTATGACAGCTTATGATGTAAGAACTGTGCAAACACCTCTCAAGAATGAAAGTGGTTACTAGATGCCCAATAGTGAAGTGCTCATTATCAAAATGTTGCAATCCTCAACATTCCCATGTCTCATTCCCAGCCCTCCTCCTCCTGGTTTTTAGATTATTGACTGTCACGGCTGGTACATCAGATATGTCAGCAGACAGGTTCTCTGCAACTCCCACACACCATCGTGGTACACCTGACAAAACCTTTTACGCCAACATAGGATATGATCACATCAACGAAAATAAACATCTACTAACAGCAGGCAATTGGAGAAAGATTTTGTCATCATTCCTCTGACAGCAAAGTAACCTCAGTAAATCAGGGGCTTTGTTGTGGTCTGAGGTGCAGATGCGGATGTTTATCAAAAAGTTATTTGTGTGCTCCAATCTTGCTTAATTTTTATCACAGTGCTCCGCCATGACGAAACTCAGTTTCTCTAAAGTTCGTCAATGGAAAAAGTGACAGTGAGAGCAAAGTGAGGTGTCAAGGATGTGGATGGTGATTACTCACAAAGGCGGTCCAAGCACTGCCAAACATTTCAGGTTGTTTTTTTTTCCCTGTGAGTCATTTGGTAACAGAGCTTCCTCCTTCCCAGCGGTGGTCATGAGAAGAGGCTCCAAGCAGGCTGTTAGTCAGAAGAAAGGTATTGAACTCTGGGCAACAATCAACACCTTGTTGTAACATACACCATGAACACTTTCTGCTAAAACTGGAAAAATACAAACCATTACTGGTTTACAAAACTACTACAACAATATCTGTATTTTTTGTCATGTGAATTTGCAGACGGGGAGAGAAGTAACATCCAGACTTCCAACAAGTTTATTGTCAGATTTTATTGATGATGATGTAAAACATACTTTATTTTTATCTACATCATGCATTAGCATATGCTGTAAATGCAATTGATTAAAAAACCTGCTTCAGTGGAAGAAGGCATTTGATTTATTGTAGCTGTTGGACCTAAATCGAGTAAAGAAATATCTGACTTTCAGCAAGTATTTTGCTGTAGGTGTGCTCTTGTGGTTTACTTTTCTTAACATATATGGAATCCAACCTTATTGCAGGTTGCCGTGCTTTCAGCATTTAATCCTTTACTGAGTGACTAAAACACCAGTGATAAATGAAGTGCAGCCGTAGAAACTGTAAACCCATGTTCTTTTTTTCCACGTGACTTTTCTAATTGCTTAACCTTCTCTGCTTTCACATCATCTATTACGAAATTATTAGGGTGCAATCTGAAAGGGAGGGGGACGGTGGAGGGTTGGAGGGTGGAGGGTGGTAGGAGTCACCACCACTACCTTTGCAGCATGCATAAATCACCAAGCTAATAAATTGAAAGCTAAATGACTTCTTGCCCTCAACATATATCATGGAGGCAAACCAAATGAAGCCTTATATACCCTAGAGGACAGAGGAATGCTTCTGTTCATAACAATGATTTGTGGATGGCTCTCATGGCTGTTGGCTTCAGAAATCAGAGTCAAACTGTTTGGACTCCAAGCATGCTGACCTAGGGCATTATGTTTATGTATCAGACTTATATTAGCATGTTTAAATTGTTTTATTAGGAAAAAATACTAAAAATAAAAACATCAAAAACATCACAGTTATCTTCATTTACTCCTCTAATTTTAAAAGAGACAACTATACTCTAAGTATATACCAAAATGTTCCTGAAAAATCTAACAATGGGGTAATTAACTTAATTTTCTTCACCAGTATTTATAACATGTGATGCTCAGAAGTTCAAGAAAATCACTCTTTGTATTTATGTTCTATTCAATCATTTACTTATGTAAAATACATCAAAAGAAACCACTTTTATGTTGTTATTTATTCACTGA
Organism: Thunnus thynnus; assembly: GCF_963924715.1. Classification (NCBI taxonomy): domain Eukaryota; kingdom Metazoa; phylum Chordata; class Actinopteri; order Scombriformes; family Scombridae; genus Thunnus; species Thunnus thynnus. The sequence continues at coordinate 18,460,835 of NC_089526.1, forward strand.
GTAGGTGCTCTTTGGCAAAAACACACCAGCGTTAACATAATTGGCAACTATGGGCAAGCACTCAACACCAATGCAATGGCGCCACCCACTGGATTGAAGGTGTCATAATGTCTGTGATGCTTTATGGTCTGCAATTAAATATACTTTGTATAATATTACAGATTCACCTTGTAAGGTTTTGTATAGTAAGGATTAGTGCTGATATTTACTAAAATAGCAGTGTACAGATCAAAGAACCATGAATTCAGCCAAACTGAGAACACAGACTCATGCATTAAAAATTCTAATATTGTGTTATTAAAGTGTGACTATCTTAACGATAAGATTTGAAAAAGCTTACCAGAACAGAGCAGCTATGTGTAGCACATAAATCATTTAATCAGTTCATGTCAGTTGTGTTACTGGGAAAACATCACTGCAAGCCATTTTTAGGAGGACGGGAAGCATATGCATCACTGTAATATGAAGGATGGTCAACATCATCCAAATTTCTGTGAAAAACAATGCAGTAATGGACAGTTTTCTTTGGCAGGATGGGAGCCAAATGAAACAGCAATTTCAGCATTTTTTTTCCCTTGTAAAGAAAATAAAATCCTGCCAACCTCTCCTTAATCCCACCTGGATCACCGCAGCAGACTGAGCGGCTGAGCTTTGTTTGTGAGGTCTCACCTTGTCCATCGTCCTGATGAAGACGAGGACAAATATAGTTCACCTTACAGAAAGTTCTGTGCACTTTTGAAATGAAATCTGCAGTGAGCAATTTCTGTGGAAGGAGCAGCCGGATAATATACATGAAATATGTTGAACAAACATGGCCTATCTCTGTAAGGAGCAGAACAAACCGCAGCATGTTGGATGAGTGCCTACTTCAGTTATTGGAATTTTAATGCTGGAGTCAAGGGACGCTCTTACAGTGAGAGCATACAGGTCTGAGAATATTTTCAGTGTCGCATTTTATTCCACAAAGAATCCACAAGAGACAGAGGGCACTTCAACATGTATTTTCCCTTAATACAGTAAAATATTCACTAACCAAGAGGCAGAGCTCAGTGTTGATGCAGCATCAGTGACAAGGACTAATGTGTCAATGTGTTATGAGGAGCAGCAGTGGCTCATGTTGGCATGGAGCTTTGAGTGAATCTGGAGAAACTGTGGACATAAACACATACTCTGAGATGACTGATGTTTATGGTTTGATCGCATAGTTTCAATCTGTCAAGAGCTGCAATGAGAGACGCCACAGTCAGGCCTTCTTATAACTGCAATCCACTTTGTGAGGAAAGGTGGGGAAAAGGTGTTGTGGTGTTTCTGTTGTGGTATAAGGTTAATTTTCTGGTGTATATTTCCTGGTCCACAGACAGGATAAAGACCAGTAAACTCCATGAAAGCAAAATAATCCTCTCCTCATGTGCAACTGAATCTTTCAAAACAATGTCCACAATTGTAAAACAATAATAAAATAAAAACACAACCCTAATGTGTAAAAGCACTTTATACCAGCAACATCACAACACCTGTTAGAATAGTTTTACAGTACAAATATGATGTTTTTTGTAGCTGACAATAGTTTTATGCAGATCAGAAATACTTTATAATAATGATGCCAAAAGCTATGTAATGCAACATTTGCAAACTATCCTTTGAATTTGGATGCCTAATTTTGCATTTAAAATGCATGTGCGACATGACTACTTCCTTCTCAAAGCCTTTGAGTTTTCAGGTTTTCTGTGCAGAAAATACTGTGCAGATGGTGTGTTTCTGTCAAGCAAGACAATATAAAAATTACACTTGTAAGAGTATCCAGATAAAATCAGATCTGAGAAAGCTGGACAATTTTGAGTTTTTCATTTTGCTCATTTTGTGGTTGAATACAGTACATCCCCTGCTCTTCAGTAAAGGGTAATTGACAGGTGAAGCAGATGAAGAAAGAGCAGCATTCAACATTTATCCTGCATATTTTAATTAAATGCTCAAACTAAAACAAGTTCACTTCAATTTGATCCTACCTTTGTCTTTGATTGAGCTGTGTCAAAGAGGTATTTCTGTGATTATGTTACAGACAATAAAATTTCTTGTATCTTGAATCTCCAATCAATACAATACAACTTTATTTATTCCTGTAAGAGCAATTGTATGCAGCAGCTCACCACCCAGATCAGATGCACACACAGTTGAAAGGAAAGAAAGAAAAAAAAAACTTAAATCACAAAGCTAAAAACAATGAAAGGCTATAAACTACTATGTGAAACTGTAAAAATATATCAATAAATAACTATAAATACCTAAATAACAATCTAAAAGGATACAATCAAAAAAGATACACAGAGTAATGAGGCCTGTGAGGAAGATTATCACTTGGTGATAGGTGATAGGATGCAGACTCAGACTTGTTCAGTGAATAAAAAGGTGATTTATTCTGACCAGTGTAACCAAAACAAGTGTCTCAAAAAGAAAATCAAACTTATCGTAACTGGCTCAACTCAGGAAAACACAAACTTAGGCATGATCACATGCACACAGCTACATAGACATCCTTTCTTTTCTGCTCTCCTCAAACCAACAACTCTCCCTTTAAATAGGTCCTCCAATCTATCTATAGGCAGAACCAGGTTTCCCTTCCCTTACACCAACAACTGGTATGTGACAGTGTCACTTTTATCAGTTAACATTTACATTACATTGCACATTTTATCAGAAGACTCTTTACCATAAGAGAAAAAAAAGTTAAAATCACAAAAATGTTAAACCAAACATTTGACTTAATAAAATAAATCCTCCCATACTTGGTCCACTGGTGATGTCAGCAAGAGCTTAAAAGCAGGAAGAGGTTTGGTGCCTCCTTCTGTCTTCTGAAAGCATGGTGGGTATGGAAAGTAACAAAGCAAGCTAATATATAACTCAATAAACTCAGAACTTAAATCACTAAACAATAAGTGAACTTAAATATTTGTCTGTCTTGATTAAACCAGAAATGCAGATGTAAATATAACAAAGAAAACAGACAAACAATTAAAGCTGCAAGCAGCGTTGAACAGGCCTTCGCGTCCTTGCGCACGTCGGGCCACGGCACAGTCGAAGGGCTTCTGTCATGGGCATGTAGATGTCTTCTGACCCGGGCTGTTTTCAGACAGTGCAAGACAGAGATAAACATCACTTCCTTTGCCCACTATTTTGCCTGCTGCTGGGGCTGCTTTGCTGAAATTTCATAGGGGTCGCTATTCAGCCAGTTTGCATCACTGATAAAATATTGTCATGTACACGTGTTCAGGCCGGGAGTCTTATCAAACATGTAAAGTTTGGTGCAGACTGGAGTATTTACAATAAAGTTATAGCAACTTCCTCTATCATGTCGAAACATCAAATCTCAACAGTGTGAGGATGAGAATTTTCTGCAGGGTGAGACATGTCTGTCTTGCTCACACCTGTGTCATCAAAATCATGCAAGTTTTGGGCCCATTCACTTCAATTTCAATTAGTACATTGAAAACTCTTGATGAGTTTGTGTGTAAAACAAATTAATTTCCTAATTTTCATCAAGTCTATCTTTAGAAAAGTAAAGACTTTTAACCCACATGACCTGGTCAAAGTTTGATTGAAATGTGTACTGTCAGGTGTGTAGAGACAATAAGTAACTGCAGCTGGACACAGAAAAATACTCATATATTTGAATGGAGAGTGAGAGCGAACCGCTAGGTGCTTGGGCCCTAACAAAGGAAAAACTGCAGTACAGAGCTACAAATTTTAGTTTTGATTTTATTTTTCTGCAACACTTTATCACTAAACTATCACTCTCACTCAATGAGCCTCCATTCAACCCCCCCGAAATTTCGTCGCGAATCCATTGATACAGGTTTCAAAGTGGTCAGACTTATATTTTAGACATCAGAACCATTTGTTTGACACAAAGTCCATGCCTAGAGATTGCGTCCCCATTGGTTTACATTGTAAGGTGTGATGTGGCACTACAACTTTCAGGGCTTATAATATGTAAACCGTTCCAGTTATTACAAAGTTTTTAACAGCTTTAGTTCAGCACAGTGTCATAAGTCATGTATTCAAGTTTGAAGCTGATACCATTAACACCCTAGGAGGAAATAATGTTTCTTGGGGGTCCAAAATTGGCACAAAGTCGTACTTTGATGGGCATATTGTGGACTTCCTGTTGGATTTAGGTCAGGGGTGTCAGCATATGATTTATAGGTCTTGATGAGAAGAATAATTGAGTTTTGGTTCGATCTCTCTACGACATTCCTATGGGACGTGGCAGCCATTTTAGATACATAGGTGGCACTATAGAGCACATTTTGGCACTTTGGGGGATATTTTTTACATTTTATCAAATATTTCACCAGACCTGATGTGTGTGCCAAATTTGGTGAGTTTTTGAGCATGTTTAGGGGGTCAAATTAAGGGTTGAAGTGGCGTAATAATAAAGAAAGAAGAAGAAGAAGAAAAAACAAACAAACAAACACACAAAACACAATAGGGTCTTCGCCCCTTTGCGGCTCAGGCCCTTAAAAAAAGTTAAACACAAACAAATCTGGGATAGTTTGTGAGTACAGTGCTACAGAAAGAGATGTTCTACTGGCTAAACAAACAAATGACAAGTATGGCAAGAAATATATCAAAGTGTAACAGGGACAAATGGTTTGGTCTCACCCACTTTGCCACAAGGCTGCACAAGCATAAAAAGCAAAACACCCCTATGAGATCAGTGTAAAATATATAATGTCATCACACAACACAGATATTCACAGTATGGCTTAAAATGATGATCTATAGACAACATAAGTGGCAGGAGGTGGAATATTTTCTAGCTTACAAAAATGTAGAGCCTCTGACAGGCAGCAATATTCATAATGATAAACTGCTATCTGCGCTCATACACTGCCGCTATAAAAGGCTCCCAAAACAAAAGTGGTCACATTTCATTAGTCACACAGTTTAACGCCTCGCTGCATCTGAAAAAAGGGGGACCTAATAAGGCAGTGTCTGTTTTTAAATGGGGTGCCTCAGTCAGACTCATTTGTTTCTCCCATTTCACTGTAATCCTTCTGCTTCAGCCCTTTTCCTGTTACAGCAAAAGCAAAGTTTACATATAGTTTTTATTAATATATACAGTAATATACACACAGAGGAAGTTTATTTGTACATTTTGTGAGTCTAACAGTGCACTCTGTAAAGGAAATGAATTGCTAATTTGTACATACTGTACAGTATATGTGCATATACATACACATAATTTTATAATGAATCTTTATTATTTAGTAACTTTTGAGTTTTCATCCCAAAACGAAGTACATGACACTGTGGTCGTACCGTAATCCTGCATTTTGGAAGCTACAGTGACAATGTTCAGTATTTAATCAGTAATGTTTGGTTCTCCAACTCATTGCTCATCTATGTTAATGTATGTTTGTCAATGATGAGTCATAAATCTGAGTCAGAGCATCAGGTAGACAGTGACTAACGTTAAACAGAGAATACTTCCTCTGAGCTAATGTTACCCATTTTTAACCCTCACCTTTGTCCTATTTGTCATGAAGGATGGAGTGAGCACAGAGCAATTCACTTCATGTCAGAGGGAGTTCAGTACTCTGGCTCTCTGATGTGCTGGATCTCTGCTCTATTAAAGGCTTAAGACTCAAGATATATTACTGCAATTTGTTTCTAGTTCAGCAGCTGGACTTCCTTTACATTTCAGGAGAAATGAGAAAATCAAATTAATCTTAAAAGTTTTTGCTGTAATCTGAAAATTGTTGTTTGTTTTCCACTAAGTACTGTGCATTGCACCAAATAATAATCTACTACTCCCTGATTTTTCTTTACTTACTGCCAAAGAAATTACATTATTCTGGCTGACTGGGAGGTGAAAGAGATATTAATGAGTAATAAAAGAATGAAGGATGTGACCACTCTGTCTCATGGATGTTTACACAAAATTAGTTATTTCAGTGAGAAAAAATATAACAACTCTGAAGTTATGTGCAAATAACTTTATCTTCTCACTATACTACAGATATCTGGCTTCTGAAAGGATACTTAGTCACCATATTTACAACCACAATGTTCATTATCGCATTTTGACCTTGACATTCCTTCTAATGTCTTTCATGCAAAAAGAAAAACCTACACCGTTTATTATTGGCCCTCAGAAAAGTGTTGGGCTCTTAAATATGACTTTACACAATCATACTCAGGTTCGAGATTGAATCAGCTCACTCTGTTGCCTGATAACCGTTTTCCTGACTTGATTTACTTTTCCCAGGGTGCATTCAGTCAGCCAAAGCAAAGTCAGCTCAGCAGTCTGCGCTCTCTGTTTGATAGGGAACCAGCACACAATGCTCTCAGCTGAAACTGGCTTAAATAAACAGAGTAGGGAAAAGCAAACAGTCAGAGAAAATCAATGGGAAAACACCTCTGGGAAAAGTAGCTTGTTTCAATGGTCTGATTTAATTCTACCAAAATGGAAAAACTTCGAAACACAAACTGATGATATTAATGTAACAGAGGACATTAAGTATAAAATACACTTTGAATTACAGATAGCTGTTTCTGTCATTGGCTGCTCTTGAATCAGCTCTTAGTTATTTGCCATTTTACTAAAAGGTAAACAGGTCAGATAGTTTACTGCAGCTAATATTTATTCATATCTCATGCAACACATCTCCACTCAAAGATATCAATCATAAAATTTCAGTGAAAGAAGACACTGAGCGCTGTACATGGCACCACTCTAAACACTGAAGTTTCCATTTGGCAAATAAAAACATGATCATATGACACACCAGTGAATATGCAATGATTAAAACTGTATACATCATGAAAGTATCTACTTTGTACACACCTAAAATATCACAGTATAAAAATATCAAATACACTAATAATTAAGGCAACAATAGTTTATGACATGTGTAGTAGAATATCTATAGTTTGTTGGCATCAAGAAACTTAAAAACCTTGTTTCACTTTGGTAGAGCATTCTCATTTTCAGCACACAAATCTAAACATAAGTTAATCTATCGCAACACTTGAGGTTGTTAGTCAGCAACAGTGTTCACATTGGTTTCCTGACACACCACTCACCTGCTTACAGCTACAGAAAACTTGAAACTCCCACTGATACAACCATAATATGATCTATAATGGTGATGAACAGCTGAAGTATTAAAAATCTACTTGGATACATGAAAAATCAGATAGAGAGAGAAAACATTAGATGCAATATAATGCATTAATAATTAATTAATTAGCCTACTTTTACAAGGTAAAGCAATAAAAAAAATAACACAATAGTTGAGATTATTGATACCCAGGATGACAGTTGCTAACTACTATAAGTGTAGGTTTTAATTAGGTTAGCATTTTCAAAAGCAGAAAATGATCTACCAAAATGAAATTTTACTTTAAAGGATAGGTTCAAATTTTTTCAAGTCTCACCTAAAACAACAGTCATGTGTCTAAATGAACACTGACACACGTTTTTCTTGCTGTAATCATTCTTCCTGTTCATACTGTCCATTAAGAGATCCCTTCATTATGCACTTTCAATGCAAGCGATGGGGGACAAAATCTACAGTTCTCCTACCGTGCAAACATGTAGTGAAGTTTGTTTGAAGCTAAAATGAGGCTTTAACTGTCCAAATTAATCAAATAAAGTCATTATCTTTCAAATTCAGTTTTTTTTAGTGCCAAATTCCCTCTTTTTGGTACAATCCTTCCACTGCAGCTGAACAGGAAAACACTTTCCATTGAGACACAAAGAGGGAACATTTTTACTAATGACTAGGTCAAAACCTAGTAAATGGCTGGACTGTGTATGGGCAATGTGCAAAATTGTGGCCAGTTTGTTACAGGAATCGTCAGTGGTAGTGTCTATAATATGAATTCCTGGATATGCAATGTTCATCTGCAATTTTCTGTGGTGGTAATATTTGCTGGCAAAGTGTACTGAAGTAGCATATCACATGACATGGTTAAGCTACATTTGAGCATGTCTGAGTAAACAAAAATGTTACAAATGCAGTTGCAAGAACAATACTTTCCACTCATATCTTGGGATGTTTGACTTGAAAGAGAATTTATTTTAATTCTAATTAAAACTATTCTAATTATCTATCTGCTAACTTCCCCTGCTCTTTCATCTGTTTCACTCTGCGGATGTCTCTCGTTTTTTCACTCCGTATTGAGTGTTTTATCAGAGTGGTTGTTATTTGGGGTGTTTTAACTGTGCGCTCTCCCTCATGCCTCTATGTGCCTTTTTTCTGCGGAGGAGGAGGCTTATCTCTACCCAGTTATCACAGTCACAGTCAAATCAAGTGCACCTGCAGAGCAGCCGCCTCACACTAAACTGATATAACAGCTACATGAGTTGCATGTTTTACCTACAATACTTGTGTTTTAATGCTGTCAAAGAAATAAGTTCAGTTATAAAATCCAAATGCACCATAGAGCACCAGTTTGCTGGCTGGTGACAGCGCTGCCAGCCTAAGAGTCGATCACACTGGACAGTAGAGGAGGAGACAGTAGAGACATTGCTACGCGTCTGTTTAAACAGGAGTTTAGCCGACTTGACTGCATTTAACAGTCATTCTGCGTCATGCTGCTGTCCTCCGCTTCCATCACCTTGCGCTAATTCATTTTGAAAGAGTAACGACCAATGGGGAATCTCCAACGCTGGCTGGCCAACCAATGGTGCAACTTGATCACTCACTCAGTCACTCGCTCAGTCACTCACTCATGGACAACCGCGGTTAAAGAGCTGGTCTGTGGCCGGTCCAGCCAAAAAGACTCTAACTGTGGAAGATATCCACTTTATTTGATTAGCTGAGACGGCTGAAGCCTCATATTACCTTCAGATAAACTTTTAAATATGTTTTTGCTCAAAACAAGGACTGTGGATTTTGTCCCCCATCACTTACATTGTAGGCACATTTGGCAGGAATCTTCTAATGGTCAGTATGAACAGGAGGAATGATTACAGCGAGCAAAACCTGTTTCATTGTTCTTATGGACACCTGACTATTGTTTTAAGACAAATTTATCAACCTATCCTTTAATACTTTATCACATTTGCAGACAAGTGACATTTGCAGACAAGTGACAAACACAAGCACTTCTTTTTCCTCTGTTTTCGAGATGAAGTGTCATTCCTTCACAGCTCAAGAATCATGAGAACATACAGTATAGTGCAAGTACCAGATTAAAATTTCATTTGTTTCTAATGTTTTGTGTAAAATATGAGCAACAAATCAAAGCTATAGGACAACAAAAAGAGCTAAGTAAAAACTTCATCAAAACGGTACTGCTGTGTAACAAAACCTGCCACTCTGTTTTCCCAAGTGCATGAAGGCTGTTTCCATCACTAGAGTGCGAAGCATCTAGGTTTTCGGGTACGCAGAGGCTCGGAAGATATCGAGACAGTTCACTGTGATGAGAGCACCGGTCAGATGCCTCCACTGTCTTGTGGCAGGGTTTTTCATTTTGTCCAGAACCAGGTGGAGATCCTGGATCATGTCCCTGTAGCTGTCTCCATAACGTTGACTCCAGGTGAACAGGAAGTCATAAGCAGGTTTCCACATTGACTGAAGTAGAAGAGGAAATACAGAATTCATTTGCAGAATAAAGTGTCCATAAAATACTTACTGTATAATGTTAGCTACATTAAAATAAACTTACCTGAGAACTCACTTCTCCGCTCTTTCCTCGGTGCGGCGCCTCATAGCCGGCTATCTGTGTGCTGGAGAGTTTTCCCGCCTTCTCAGCGAGCTCCCGCCATCGAATCCCCAGCTCCACAGCAGTGGACAGGATGACTGTGTTCTGAATCAGCTGGGCCACAAGATTCACAGAGTCCATCTTTAACAGACCCTTGGATGATAAACACATAGACAGGCTGTCACAAAACCATTGAAAGCGCAAGAGGACTGAGGCAGAGCAGTATGTATGAGTGAGGGTTGTGTGTGGAGATTTCTGTACAGCAAAAAGTAACCAGAAAAATTTTCCAGGTGTTGATATTCTCCTTTAAATCTAATATAAAAATTGTCTCAATAACATTATAATTTAAAAAAGTATGTTTTTTTCTCTACTTACAACCATGAGCTCATGCAGAAACTTTTTCCTGCTCTTCTCAGCGTGGCAGTCTTCCTTCAGCTTCTCCAGCACACAGGCCACCTTATCAGCCTCAGTTTCAGCGTACCGCCGTGTGATGGTGTCCAGTGATAGGTTGCAGTAGCCTAAGGCATGAGCAAAACCTCTCCAGCTGGTTATATGCTCAGTGACAAGCGTCTGGATGGCGGAGTACATGTAAGTAAGCTTCTTGAAGGGCAGTGTCATGTTGTCCAGGAGCACCTCTGTGGTGATCTGAATGCCGGTGAAATCGATCACTTGGTCTCTGGTTATGAGCTTGATGTTTTTGCAGTGAACCAAACCAGTCCTGCCACGGAGGAATCCGATATACCATTCCTTTACCTTTGAATTGCCCACTGACCTGACAGTTTCCTTGGATAGGAGAGCCACTGTGTCTCCCTTGAAGTACTCCAGGAGGTATTCCACACGTGGCTGACGGAGAACTGACTTTAGGGCTACACCGTACCATTGTATGTTCACAGGTCTGTCTGTAAATTTGAGTAAGTCTGGAACACTTTCCTCAGGAATAGGTGTGGTTCTTGCCATTTCAATTCGCCTTTCTATCTGCCTCGACACTCGCTTTTCTGATCTGATGGGTGCTGCAGGAGGGGAAGACACCTGGAAATGTGTGACGTTTGCAGTTTTAGATTCCCTCACTTGTAGATCTAATTTAAAAGGAGTCATTTCTGCATTGCCAGCACAAGACAATGCAACTGGTAAATGCAAGACTGTCCCTATTTTGAGCTGACTTTGCCTCACTTCTTTCAGTTTGTCCTCTGGTTTGATTTTGAACATCGAGCCTGCTATGCTAACAGCGACATGCAGGTCATTCACTTTGTCGGGTTTAAACCGATGTGTTCCCCAGAGCTGCAGCACAAGTGGAGGCAGGTTTTTGTTGCCTTTGCAGATATCTGTAAATGAAAGCTTTGGTGGAACATTCTCATGACAGCAGACCACTATTACAACCTTAAAAGATGGATGGATGTACCTGGGACCATAAACTGCCACCGTGATGTGGCGGTCAAGGTAATCCCAGACTGATGTGGCAGGGGCCTGGATAGCAGATGCCTCTGCGACTGCAATCACATAAAAATGTGTCTTCAGGTCCTGGAGCTTCATCTGCATCATGTTCTTGTAAATGTAACAGTTGTTTACTCTGAGATAAGGTCCCTCTTTTTTGTTGGACACCAGCCCGACCACGGAGGTCATAACCTGACTAAGAGGGTCACTCTTCACCTCTCCTGACAGTTTCATCTCCAGAGAGATACATTCTTTTATGTTGATGTTGCTGAGGACCACTTCCAGAAGTGGACTCATGGTTGTCATGTAGTTGTTGTTGAGTCCAGGAGGAGGGTCTAGCATTGCTTTCAGTGTAACTTCCTGGACTTCCCCAGGAGGAACATGGCCTTCTGGGATGTGGATGCTAATTTCTGACTCTGGTAACTGAACTGAGCCTCCAATGTGGCCAATCTTGCAGATGACTTGAAAGTCAGTAGCTTGAGTCTGAGCCCACCCAGGGCTCTGGCTCATCAGATTTAAGTCCAGGCATGAGCGGGTTAACTGCCTGTGGCTCAGCCAGGCCATCTTATAGGCCTCTCTGTCATCTTTTAGCCACTCAAAATCTGGGTTCAGGACCGGCTGGGGCGGTTTGAAGCTGTTCTCCCGTTTTGGCACCTTTCTCTCCAGATCATCCAGAATGTCTGAAGCACTTCTCCATCTCCCAGATCTGTTGCTGGCTTTGTGTTTGTTTTCCAAAAAGTTCCCCACATTGCCTTCATCTGAAGATGTGCTACTCGCATCATCATGATTTGTGTCCAGATGTTTCTCAGTGTCCTGTTTTGTATTTGACGTGTTGGAAATGTGTTTGTCTGTGCTGCTGTGTACAATGTCATCCAAAAAAGGATTAGATCCAGACAGTTTGTTCCAAAAGGGATTTTTTGTCTGAGATGAATGTGCGACTTCTGGCTGTAAAAGCAGCCACTCGGAGTTCTGTGTAACTCGTGACACGTATCCACCTATGAAAATAGCAGACTTTTGTCAGGACGTCTGTTTTATGAACATGTTTTCAATTTTAGTGGACAGATTTTTTATATTTCAATAAAAGAGGATTTTACTGTTGAGGTTGTTGCTGGCTGAGGTGTTGTCATCCAGATCTATCAGTGTCCCCTCAGATTTGCTCCGCATGAGACTCCCAACACGACGGAAGGACCTTGCTCTTCCGGCTGCCATATTTTCATCTGTAAACATTAAAAGATGTTCTTTAAATTTCATGTATCTTTTCCTCTTATTATGACTTTACTATGAGCTTAACATTATCCCTTAAACAAAGCACCCAGGGGTCCTGAATTCCAAACATAGGGTACAAACATAATATCCAACTTGATATCACTTACAGTATCTAAAGCTGAAATTATAAGCCGATTAATCAGTAAATTGATTGCCAAAAAATTAATTTGCAATAATTTTGATGATTTACTAATTGTTAAAGTCATTTTTAAGAACACACGTCAGATATTAACTGGCTCCAGCTTCAATATTGGTTATTTTCTTTGTCTTCTTACATGATACAGACCAAATTCTTTAATCATATTCGAGAAAAGAAGATGAATCAATAATGAAAATCATTCTTAGCTGCAGCCCTTAACAGACATATATTTTGAGATGCTTTGACACATGACAGCATCAGATCCATACACAATAAATGACCTGCGAGTTAAGTTATTGTTCTGCCTAAACCAGCTTTTTTTCAGCACAGTGAGCCCCAGGCTGTCTACAGGGCTTCTGTCTGTAACAGGAAACTGTTCCAAAACGTGGAATAAAGCCTGAACTCTTCAGTCTGTCAGTTGTTTGCGTAAAAACACACTACCCATTCATGACTTGTCACAATGAGTCAGTCATTAATAATGTGGTTTCTTACACCAGTGCACAAAAACAGGTTGGTCTTGTCAAGCCAATGACACAGTAGTCGCTTCTCTCGTCGCTTCTTGCTATGATCAAAGTGCAGTTCCACACAGTAAAATGTCTATTCTGATGAAATACTGCATGGTAGGCTTCATTTGAATACAGTGTACTTTATTTCCTGTAGAGCATACTTGCTCAATATTACATATACTTCTCTCATAGTAATCTTGTGCCTGTTTCTATTTGTATGAGTGGATTTGGTCAGCTGAAAATAGTCTCAAACAAATCCTACATTCATTAATAATCCAAACCAAACAATTAACACCCAACAGCACAGATTGAGACGTATAATCACTGAGCTTCAGCTTCACTAACCGGAGCTACAACCGTCATAGTGACAGGTATCAGTGTCAGTGTCTCAACAGGTGTGTAGGCTATAAACTCATTAGTTACATATTAATAACGCATAAACTATACAGGCTACTTCCTATTATTAAAAATCGAAAAGATAAAACAACCAAATAAGCGACAAAGACAAGTTTGATCTCACCGTCGGCATTAGATGTTTGTAGTTTTCGGCCAATCCACTATCTTTTACACCTTTTTTTCTGGGGCGTTCCTATGAAGTTGGCCTTTTCAAGTTTCAGGTCTTTACTCTGTTTGTCTCTCAGCCACGGAGCATTTTGGGACTGGAAGTTTAAAATGATACAGGAACCCGGCGGAGGAGTGGCCTGCAGATGGTTTGGTAACTACAACACCCACAATGCAGCTCTCTGTTTACGCATGAGGCTTACAACACCTGAAACTGAGCGATACCTGCGTTTCGACAGGACTGATAAACACATGCTGTCATAGAGGTTGAAGGCTAGTCACCTGATAGAGGAAACAAACAAGAAACAAGGTTAATCCACGCATCAAGCATTTGCCCTTAAGATATATATATTTTAAAATACTTTTACTATTAATCAATTCGTTGTTTAGTCTATAAAATGGTGAAAATGTCGATCACTGTTTCCTAAAGCCCAAGGAGTTGCGCTCAAATGTGTTTTTTTTTTTTGTGTCGAGCAACGCTTCACAATCCACAGATATTCCGTTTTGTATCACAGAAGACTAAAGACACCAGAAAATATTCACATTTGAGAAGCTGGAATCAGATTATTTGAACATTTTTCTTAAAAAAAAAAACGACTTAAGATGATTAATCGATGAATTGTTTGACGATATACTAATCGTTGCAGCTCTAATATTTACCCTGACTCAGGTGCTGCAGTGATGAGAACATGCAGCTAATATCTGTGTGATTATTAAAAGATGTTTATAAGCTGGAAATAATCAAAATAAGGCCAAGTGTGCCCTAACACTGTTTTCTCATTCAGTCATTCATTTGATAAAGGCTACTTATTTCAGTGAGAAACAGGGTTTTATTGATTTTACTTTGTGCCATTATCACCGCTGTTTTGAGTGACTATAGATCAAAGTCAACATGGACTGAGAGGTTAACAGGACTTAATGTCATCAAGGACACAAGTCATGTTATCTCACTGAACTGGTTATACACATTTACTGTGATAAGTCCCTGAATAGATCACCAATTTAGGCTGGTGCATCATATTTAAAGTAAATAGAAATATAAAAATAAAGAGACCACTACTACTACTTAAAGTAAAAACTTCACATGTGCCTATGATAGAAACAAACTGTATTAATGTACTCGATGTTGTTGCTGATGAAGGTCCATACAGTTGAAATGTCCCTTCAGTACAGTTGTCACCACAGTTCTGCAGACTTTGGCATCCAACACCAGAGTGTTCAAGGAATGCAGCTAAGTACTCTTGAGTAGATTATGAATGTTGATTTTTAGGTAGCAAATATAGCCTTTGGTTGCAGCAGCCTGGACCTTAGCATGAGTATTAAAACATTCACTTCTGCAGAGGTTAAAGTACTTTTTATAACGTGATTGAGCATAACACCTGTTAAATGTTTAAATATATTCATTTGTGTTTTGTAGGTCAGTGTCCCACTCTTTTGCATGTTATCATTAGTCGTGATCCTCAGTTTTGCATGTTGGTGTTAACTTCTTACTGTAAATATGAAACAAAACTGACTAAATCTGTATACACTCTACATTCCACCAGAGCACAATTGCAATAATTTTACTATTGGCACCGAGTCTGATGTATCTGAAACAGAAGAAACTGTAGATTTGTGAGCAAACTCTGCTCCCTTGTGGCTGTTTTTGAGAAAATCAATGATACAGCTGGTGACATTCTCTAGTTTTTTTATTGTCATTAAATTCCATGTGAGGAACAAAACCAACAATGAATGGATCCCACTAACATAACAAATATTACCTTTGTGTCCAAACCTTGATGTAGCTTATTCCTCTGTACCATAAGCTTCTATTGTTGTCCAAAAACTATTAAAAACACATACATGTTGCCATTTACTCCTGTTTGAGTAATGTTTCCCAAAAATCTGCAGCTGTTTCAGGAAATTACTGAGCCCTTTTAAAAAATTAAAGTATATACTTATAAGCCGTTTTTAAATATTTACGTCTTCAGTGGGATACAATAGGGTTGGAGTGAGTGCCACAGACATGGAAGGGAAGTCAGAAAGTACTGAGATATGAGATAACACATTGTTAGTTTTGGTCTTTTGTTGATATGAAGAAAAATATAGAATAAATCCAGGCTCATTTCAACATGTCACAGTAGGAAAAGCACAGGTGTAAATAATAAGGTTAACAAAGGCTGAATCACGCTGCCATGATTTGAATGAAACATAGCCACCGCTAATGTTAATTACACCTGTGCATCTCCTGCTATGACAAGTTAAAGTGTCTCCTGTGAAAAAGGTCTCTTACCAATGGTAAGATGTATATATTATGATGCACAGTTATCAATTAATTGTTTCCACTAACTGAACATACAGTATTTTCTTTAAAAATGTTTAATTTCTGAATCATTGGTATACTTGAAAGTAACAATGCTAGTATATGTTGCCTGTGAATAAGAGATCTTTGCATGCTAACAATACTTTACAGTTGTTACATACATCATTTCACTGGAATAAATTATTATTAAGCACAATACTTTGACCTGTCTTCACATCAAAGACACATTGTCCCTTATTTCAGCTTAACAGAATGACTATTTTCTTCACGTTGAAACTAAACTGAAAATTGTTGAAAATATTGAGAAACAGGTTGTTTTATGATGCAGTTGATGCAACAACAGTACAACAATTTAAATTCAACACATTTTAACAAAGCCTGCCAATTTGAGTTGTTGCATGAAACCCAGTGACTCGAATTTTGTTGGTTTTCATGTGATTTGAAGGGTGACATGTTCCCTTATTGAGCTGTGAAGATTTTGTGCAAAACTTGTTGTGCAAACTCAGTTTAAACCACGTGAATATTAAAATGGATCATCAACAGGCAAAGAATAAGACTGCTTCTCTGAGAAGTTGGCATATTGTAGATAATATCATGTTTATTAGGGTAATATATTTATTGCATACAATTATACAAGCAAATGGAATTTAAAGCTCAAGGTTAGACATGGGTGTTGTACATTTTTGAGCCTCTTGGTGGAGCCATTTCTCTACCATTCATGTGATCAGACCTGCCAATATTTAAATGAGAAAGCAGGTTGATGTATCTGTCTATTTAAATTTCCACCAATCCAACAAGTAAGGACCTGTCTGCTTACACCAAAGCAGGAATTATTAGGAAATCTGAGTGGCAATTAGGACTGTAGTTTTTTTTTTAAAGCTAGAAAAAAGCTGTGTAAAACTGGTGAAACTGTATTTACTTAAAAACTGCCAAACGCACACTAAGAAAGTACACAAGCTCTGATGAGCTCACAGGTCTGTATCTCTCTTATTATGCAGCAGTAACATTATAATTGTAAAGTGGTTGCTATGTCAGTGTCATGTTGGTAGAAAAGTTTGGGTAAATCTGTTTGTGGATCTTTAGACATTTGATTACAAAAAACCCTCATATCCCCCTTTTACCAGGATGCTTTATCAGGCCTTACCTGCTGGCAGGTCACTTTGCTGCCATCATCTCTGTAGAAACCATTAAAGTGGGTTGCATCACGTACTGTGGTTGCATTTTTTTGTTTGTGTCTTATATTAAAAGAACTCCCAAACAAGGTTGTTTTCAGACAGAAAAGTAGTTCACTTCAATCTGTTTCATATACATGACGCGATGACATCTGTAAAACCAGCAAAGCTTCTCACGGTGAAGTTGAATCTGTAGGTATTCCACTTAGTTAGACAGGTGAAACACCACCTGTGACATAAATGAATGTAAATTGCTGAAAGCATTGTATAAGGGCACCCCTGTCAGTGTCACAGCAATTACTGTTAATTATTTTGACTAACCTCTGAATCTCATCAAATTGCCTTTCCCGGGAGATCGGTTGGTTTGATGACAATGACAGTGCGGTTGGTGGTTTTAACCACAAAATTGGCCACAGATGCATCACTGACAAGAGGTGTTACTACAACACTATGATTTGCTGGTAAAGCTTCAAAACCTGATATAGCTCATCATATCAACAGCCGCTGGCATTTCCATGCAGCCTCAGTCAAGACTGTGATCCTGCTTAAACTTAATTAAATTAGAATACAAATTCAAGATCACTGATGAAATTATGATTTTCCAAAGCACTGCTTTGACATTTCTATTACCCATTGTAGGATAATATTATTTCTTTTTCCTGATTTCTAGGTGACTGGATCAAGGCTCTGACTTAAGCTGTTATTGGGGCCTTCATCCATGGTTGGCAGCTCATCCTCCTCATCCTGGCGTTTGTGTCTTTCCTCACTGAGGCCAATTTCATTCAAATGAGACCAGCGGCAGGACATTTCCTCTGAAGACCAGGTGATGTTGCAACAGTCTCGGAAGGTGTTAAAAACCTGACAACACAGAGCCAAGCGCTCGGAGACATCAGGACACTGCTCCACTTTAATGATTACTATATGACTATGTATGTTTTACACATGATGATGTCTTCTTTCAAAGCCAATTTGAATAGACCACATCAGTAAAATATATATCACTTCACACACATTAGTTTATGGTGAACTGTAATACCAAATTAACCTAATATGTAGGTCTGTGTTTCCTATTTCTCAGTCTATCCCACACTTTGTTATTGATACAGTCTTCTTCCATCCAGTTCCTGGATCAGTCTTCTTTTTGAATTGTTTTGGACAAAATCTTTAATAAATCAATATGAAATAAATTACCTAGTAAGCCAAACTTCATGCAAAATAGAAAAAAATTCTCCACAGTTGATCTGGTGCTCTTTTTTTTCTAGCCCCTGACTTTACCAAAACAAATGTAGCAACACAAAAATTTGAACAGAGAGCTACAACAAATAAAAATCTATGAGCACACAAAGCACCTCACTGCAAAACCCTTGAGCTCAATCTATAGGTGTCATTAAAATTTTGGGGACATTAAAGGATGTTTTTGATTTGTTTACTTCAAAGTAGATGTGAGAGATAGCTGTTTTTCTGGCGGCACATGAACGGATGTGTTGCAGAGTTTAACTTGATCTTAAATGTAAGAGTCCTGCTGTTTTGTCAAAGTTCTTCTGCAGAACATTTTGTTGGTGGGTTCAAGCATTATGAACCTGAAGTCTTGGCTTCACTTTGAACTTCAGCTTCTGTCCTTGCAGAGGAAGACAGAATAGCCTATAAAGGAGGAACAAGCCACAACTTCATCCCCCTGCAAGTATTTGTGCACTTGTATGTTTAATTGTATGTAAGAGCCATGTTTTAAGAGCATAATATTGCAAAAGAGACACCAAATGTATGACAATTAAATGTCTAATATTTCATAGTGGGTATTTTTTCAGGTTATTCCAATAATTGGACACTGTGTGGATGATAGAAGCGGAAAGCTCTTATGAGATCTGATTTACTCCCACTGAATGAGGCCTCCTCTATGCAGTGAGAAGTTGAGTTACTCACTTGTGACTATTTTTACTTTAATGGCTAATTTGCTAATTATTTTGAAACGTGTTGGAACACATCATCAGTGAGGCAACAGACTAGATTTATGAGTTCTAATAAATTTCTGTTTCCAGATTGTGCAGCAGCCCTGACTTGCAGCAAAACCTGACTTGCATTGCAGCACATTGTCTGTCTATGTCCAAAATTCAGATGTGATTCAAGAAGGCCAGGTGGGTGAACTGACTCGTGATGACCTTATATGTTTGCCTTATCACTCCATGTCTCATAATGTGAAAACACACAGCAGGGATTGTGTCATATGTTCATCTCTGACTGGCATTTGCTGAACTGCTGCAGTAACACTGATTTGAGGAAACGACACTGAAAAGAAAGTGCGCAAAAATAATTCATAATAAGTTTTCTCAGTTCTCAAAACTGAAAAATCAAAACTCCCAAGTCCCAAACTGCCCAGATTGAAGAGTGGATCAATGTCGTGCGTAATATTGCTGATGGTTTAATGGAGAAGCGCTAGATGGCGCTATGAAGCTGTATATGAAAGCAGAAGTTTGGAGGATGCTGGCTGTTTAGTTTACACTTCACAGTGAGCCCAAGAGCTAGTAAACACATGAAAAACATGATAAATTAACGGGATGATCTTATCTATGTTTATATTTCTGTCTGACTCAGTTAAAATTATAAACTGTGCGTCAGTGTGCACATTACATCGTGTAAAACCGAGTACGTCAACTTGTGCGATTAACACACCAGAAACGATTTTTAAAAATACAAGAAAAAAAAAGAAAAACTGTGATTATCGTGATTATTAGTTATAATTGACAGAAAATACAGTGTGTGTATATAAATGAAAAAATGCCTAATTGTATGACTTTCTACAGGTAATTAAATCAGAAACACAGATAAACATTATTACAAACGATTATCAGTTTTCAATAAACTGTTATTAAATAAACGCATTTAAATTTGCTCTTAAAGCCTACTGGTAATTTTGAATTATAGTAACAGGAAAATGATTTAGTCTAACTTCACATCAAGTCAACTTGAGCCCAGTCGAAAGCAGAAGACGTCTCTTTTCTTTAATTATTACAATATTTAAATATTTACACACTACTGTTAGATATATATAAGCATTTTTCTGTAAACACTTAAGCTGCTGCGCATTTATTAAGAGCACAATTAGAAATGAACAAAAGTTATGAGTGTTTTGGCAGAATAACCGCAGACCGCAAGAAGCTCTGACTACACAGAAAAAAAAGATTATGTTTTTGTAATTTCATAAATAGAAAAGAAAAACCAAAGATAAAAATTACAGCATGTACGTTTGGAAATATAGTAAATTACGTCATATTTACCCTCCGACTAGCTATTAAGTAGAAATATTGGTGGTTTAACACAATTAGACTGACTACGGCCTCAGAGAAGTTTTCATTTTCATGTTCAAGAGAAAAACAGACATAGACCGAATAAAATGTAATTCAACTGGATTTAAATTCATATAACACTGACTTTCTTCTTCTCGTTTTTTTTAAGTAGACACATTTTTTTTACTGTTCAATTTAATGATTGCAATGTAAATTAATTTCCTGGTGAGGCCTTGGTGATGCTGCAGGCCCTTTTCACACTCTGCCCTGAAGAAAAACCACCAGCTGTATACTGAGATCATGTCTGTATATTTCAGATTAATGATAAAAATGTGTTATAATATAGAACAGTCAATTCTACTCAACCTAATAATTTCAAACTTTCTGGTTTACTGTTCAAAAAAAAATCGACTCAACAATCAAACAAACTGAGTCGATCAACTGATTCTGAATTCATACTGACTTTATTGAGTGGCTTACATAAAAAGCCATTCTCGGAGAGGGGGGAAAAATATCATTGTAAAATGAAAATCACTTTTACAACATGCGTACTTAAATTAAATGAGTGGGTAAACAGTAAATGATTTCCAAACCTTACAAATAAATTCAAAGTGCGCCTAATCATAGACCCCTAAATACAAGAAAACTCGTGGTTAAATATAACTCCCCACAATACATTTCATATCATGTCAAAGAAAAAATCCAAGTACATTTCCGTATATTTTCAAATATTTACTAGAGTCCATATACAACTAGAAATACCTATACAAAATCGTCTCCTGGACAA